>NC_056685.1:6516562-6826875 GCF_018350215.1 Panthera leo | reverse complement strand
ATCGGGACCTGGGAGGGGAAGAAGGTAGGGTTGGGGGAAGAGAGACATTGTCTGAGTTCAGGCAAGGCGGACTGGCTTTGTACTCCCACACTGAGCGGGCACTGGGTGTGGGCCGCCCAGGAGGGAGGGGGCTGTGACCTTGGGCAGGGCAGTCTCTGGCTGAGGCAATTCCAAAGAGGGTTAAGTCATTGAGGATGGTGTTCCAGAAGCTGGGGGAACACATCCCTTAGTCCTGCTGGGGGGTCTGGGGGGGAGGGGCATCGCACCTTGCATTACATCACGTTCCCATTGTCACACGCAAAGAAACTCCTAGTATTAGTATCGAGTGCATATCGAGACCTTCCCATGGTCCCCAAATGCCTTTCCTAGCTTTTTTTTAGTCCAGAAACTAATTAAGAATCACTCATTGCATTTTGTTGTCATCTCTAAAGTCTTTTTCAATAAGAGCAGTCCCCCACTTGTCTGTACGACTTTCATTTATTTATTTATTATTATTTTTTTGGTCTTTTTGACAACATTTTTGCAAAGTCTAGGACTTTTTTTTTGGACGGTTATTTTATAGAATGTCTTGCAGTGTTTGGTTGTTTTCTCACCCGATTACATTCAAGGTAAACCTTTTTGGCAACAATATTCCTCCGCAGGTGATCTGTACTTTCTGCCCTGGTAACAGCAAGGGTCATTTTGTGCCATCACAAGTGACAAAGTCTGGTCATTTGTAAAGGTAGTATCTACCAGTCTCTCCATTGTAAGACATCTTTTTTTTTTTTTTTTAAACTTTGAGATTAATAAGTAATCTATAAGGTGATACTTTGAGACTGTTTGAATAGCCTACTTCTCCACCTTTCACTGCTTTGTTATACAAAGCGGTGATTTCTCTGTAAGTTTCCCTCATTTTTTCTAGTACAGTATTAGGATGTGCTGAGAGACTGATTTGTATTCACTGAGTTAGAATCTCTTAACCATTATTATTCTCTGCTGCTTAAATTGTCCCATGTTTGGCCAGCAGAGGCCGGGTTCAGGCCACTTGCTGTGTCCTTTTAGCACGCCCCTGTCATTCATCGGGGGTTTCCTTACTTCGTGGCACGAGTTTCCAGGCTCACCTGACGCTTTTCCCAGCCCTAGACTTGGAATCAGTCATCTCTCTAAGGGGCTCTGGTTCTTCTTAGTGATGAACAGTATTTAGAAACCAAGATACGGGTTCTACATGACCTTCATTACTACAGGGGATGTCATTGCTTCAGGGGCCCTTTAGTGGAGAAAACCAGAAAATACGAGTATTTCCAAAGTCTTAAGTCCTTGCTGATGCCTCTGATTCAAATCCCTAACTACATATTCCTTACCTCCTTCCCAGCTCACGTGTCTCCCTCCTCCCCAAGTGAGACAGTGGTTACAATTGTATCAAATGTTTGCTTTCTCCTCTAATGCCTTTGCCTACTTTTTAAGTATTTGTCCTCTTTTTATATGATTCACCCCATTGATTTTCATGGTTATATAAAAGGGTGACTCCCCAATATAAGTTTATCCCAAATCTTTCCCGAGTTTCAGACTAGTGTAACTCACTGCATCTAATCTCCATTTGGATCTCCCACATACAACTCAAATTTAATTAACGTTTGATAGATGCCCCCAGCTCAACTCCTCCTTCCCTCTGTCCTTGGCCGTGCACTTCAGAAGGGCGGCTTCTACCCTCATCCCATTCACTGATAAATGCCCCACAGATGGCATAGTATCTAGCAGGTAGTCAGTGCTGGGTGAATAAATGCCTTCTGAACAATTCATCGTGCGACAGTGGATATAGAATTAGAGCATAACTCTGTGTTTATACTAAAAATCCCTGCATTATATACACTTGAAGACAGTGAAATTTGACCGCCTGCGAGTTTTCTCTAGATGAAGTCATTATCTCGAGAGTGGATTTGAGGGGAGACCCAGCGGTGCTAAGGAAACAGCACTTCCTGCGAGAGCTGCAGCAGAGGGAACCAGGGGTGGCTGCCGTCTCTAAGAACAGGGTGTGTGCCGGTCTGCTGACCCACGAGGACCCAGGAGCCGAGGACTGAACTTTCATCCTGAAAGCAGGGCTCTGACTCACTCTGGGGGCCCTGGTCCTGGCGGAACGCAGAAGAACCGGGTACCGGGGGGCACTGGGACAAGAGAGTCCGTGCCAGGGGTGGGCTTAAAGCAGAGGCCCAGGAGCCCCCGTACACACTGGTGGCATCACTTTCTACTCAGCACTCGCCCTGCATCGGGTTGAGTATTTTGTAAAGATTCGCTCATTCCATCTTCATCACAGCCCCTATGGGGCAAGTACTGCTTTAACCTCCATCTTGCAGGTGACAAGACAAAGATTAACGTGCCCAAGATCACACAGCTGGCAAGGGTTGAGCTGGCATTCCAACCCACTCTGCTCCACTAAAACGTCATAGAAAATGCATTTTAAGATCTGCAAGGTCTTCAAAGGTTTACCTGTTTACCTGGAGGCTGTGTCCCACTAGCGTATCAGAGAGGGAAACGTGGGACACAGAAAATGAGATCCAACCCAGGGGAAAGGCAGAGGGAGTCCTCAGAAAGGCCGGCAAACCCAGGACAACGATGTGCCTGACCTGGGACCACGAACAGACCAGAACATCCACACCCCAGAGACAAACTGAGAGGGCTGATACGACGCCCCACAACTATGGTCTTTTCCTCCGAACCCTGACAGTACATCACGTTCAGCTTAACAGATTGTTTCTGTTGAGTGTGCTCAAATTCCCGCGTTTCTTCCTGCCGTGTTGTCTAGAACCCTCAGTTCACCCTCACAGAAGTGTTCTGCTGTCCTCGAAACTGGAGACAGGCCAACGTGTTTGGAAGCAAAATACTCCCCGCCCCGCCCCCCCGCGTAGCACCCATTCCTTGCTAACGTTCCTGAAAGTTACCCGGTACTTTGAACACACTTCTGTATCTGTCCAATGCCTCACTGCCTCATTCACGGACCCATCAGGTGACTCTAGTAAAATCTCAGGGAAGCTGGGAAATGACTCTGGATTCTGTTCAGTTTATCTTCCCTCAGCAGCCTTCTCCCGGTGTCAGTACTGTTCTCTACAGGTTTGCGGTAGCTAACCAGTTTTTGTTATTACTCCCTGTTCAGTTCATTTTTATGAAATAGTTGTTGGTAAAATAATAAAGTATCTGAAGAACTCTTTAAAAAACTGTTTTTTACTGTTTATTCAAATTTGAGAGACAGCGTGAGCAGGGGAAGGGCAGAGAGAGGGGAGACACAGAATCCGAAGCAGGCTCCAGGCTCCGAGCTGTCAGCACAGAGCCTGACACGGGGCTTGAACTCACGAACCGTGAGATCATGACCTGAGCTGAATAGGATGCTTAGCTGACTGAGCCACCCAGGTACCGTAGGTTAATTATTTTTAAAATCTCATTTTGAAAACTATTAACTATTGTTAATACATAGTAAGAAAAGAGTGATTTTCTTATGGTAAGTTCTTTATTGTAAGATAATTTACAAACATCTTGCTGTCTTTAGTAGTTTCAACAATTTCTTCTGACAGGGAGGACAGCAGTAACCTTAAAAACGAAATCAGTCGGCTGAATTTTCCTTCTTTACCTGAAAAACAAAGTACAGAGCAAATAAAAATCAGTTTTGGAGGGAAAAATAATGACGTTTCAAGAGATAATATATATTCAAGTGGGATTTAAAGAACTGACTTTACATAATACAATGTTACTATATACTAGTTGTTCTCGAATTTTGGTCTGGGGACCTTTCCGTGGGGTCCGTGAGGGCAAACCTCTTTTCTTATTTGCCTGTTTTACTCATTCTCAAGCCTGCATGGTAGCATGTTCCAGAGGCTACATGGCCTGTAATATCAGAACAGAACGAGTACAGACAGATGAGAATCTAGCCCTCTTCTACTGTATCAGACGTGAAGGGGTCCTGACACCACCAAGTTTGAGAACCACCACTCTTCACCAATCTCTGTTTAGTATCTCAAAATAATCCCAATTCTCTATCCTTAAAGTTTATTTAATAAATCTTAAAAAAAAAAGAAGCCCCCTGGCATTACCCATATGCTACCACAAGCTGGCAACTACTCTAAATGGGCCAAAACCTAAATCTCAGAGAATCTGTTTCGCTGTTGCTAAATCAGCTTCAGTTGTATCTGCCGGATTTCTCTTCCGGAGGGGTTTGGGGAGAATGTATGAAATAATACCACTTTACCTCTCGTCTGAGGATGAAACTTGGTTTTCATTAATCCCTGGTTATTACGTTAGAAGAAAAAGACAAAACAAACCAGTCAAGAAGCAATCCATGCTAGTTAATCAGGTATAATTTCCAACTAAAAACATCCATTTCCTCACTCAGTGTCTGGAGTAGATCATGTAAATTAGTTCCCAAAATAGTCCTTTAAAACAGATTCAATGACTGTTACGAAAAGTTAACCAATTTCAGTCTGGTTAGAACGATAAAACCATGTTCATGCAAGAAGGCAAGTCTCTGCAAGTATAATTTAAGCCACTGCTTTTTCTGTCAATAGCACACAGTATAACATACTACTCAGTAGTCTAGTGTCTGTATTAAGTAGTAAAGTTTTTAGCCGGAATAACTGATGGGTTACAGAGCAGGCCAGTGCCCTGGGTGGACAATCCAGTCTTGGACTGCACAGCCAACCCTTAATAAAGGATTCAGACTACCTTTCTAGAAAGCAAAAATTTAGTGGTCAATTTATGATTTTTTTTTTTTAATGTTTATTTCTTTCTGAGAGAGAAAGAGAGAGAGAGAGACAGAGCATGGGCAGGGGAGGGGCAGAGAGAGAGAGAGGGAGACACAGAATCCAAAGCAGGCTCCGGGCTCTGAGCTGTCAGCACGGAGCCCGACGGGCTCAAATTCACAAGCTGTGAGATCATGACCTGACCTGAAGTCGGCCGCTCAACCAACTGAGCCACCCAGGCACCCCAATTTCTGACTTTCTGATCTTCTGTTCCAACTCTGAGTTTTACGTCCCAATCTCCCCGTCCTCATTCCCCTTGATTTCGCTCCTCTTTGGCCAGGTTTCTTACATTTCTGGTCAAGAAAGCGTGCGGCCCTCAATTCCGCAGATGTCGTGTCCTCACATTTTATTCCCGGTGCTCCTTTTTCAAGAGAAAATAAGATCCTGGCTCTGGGTCCCACAGTCCCTGGAACTTTCGGAATGCAGCCCTTCCCCCCAGGCCTCCTCACGCTTGACGCCAAGAGGAGCACAGCTCAGCACTGGCCCAGGACGGGCAGCCAGGAGGACAACGAACGATCCACTGCCTGCACTCTGTGACGCAAACACAACGTCAGTGACTAGACTGAGAGATGGGTCGGCCTTAACGTGAGGCTTGAAAAACAGTAAGATCAAGGACTCCTGGGCTGGCAAAGCTCATGGACCCGACTGACAACATATGGAACGGTCTCCAACAGCATTATTTGTGTCTCTGAGACATTCTGCCCAGTTTCTACCCTGGAGAGAGAGACAATACTTAAGGACCAACTTAAATGTCACTCTAGCGATGAATCAATCTATCCGAATTTCACACATGGATCCACGTTCTCCCATACCCAGTGAAATATTATTTCTCCCTCCTCTGAACTTCCACTTTTTAAAAAAAAATGTTTATTTCTTTTTGAGAGAGAGTGAGAACAAGCGCATGCGAGCAGGACACCGGCAGAGAGAGAGGAGCACAGAAGATCCGAAGCAGGCTCCGTGCAGACAGCAGACAGCCCAATGCGGGGCTCGAACTCCCAAACCGTGAGATCGTGACCTGAGCCGAAGGTGGATGCTGAACCGACTGAGCCCCCCAGGTGCCCTGAACTTCCACTTCTTATGGAACATCCCCCATTTGCTCAACAAATACTGACTGAGGAAGTATGTGCCCGGTGATAGGGCTACAGAAGTAAGACACGGTCGCTCCCAAGCCACAGGAGTACACAGGCAATTCCTAATAAAATAGTGTAATTGTTGATAAAGGGAAGCACAGGATGTTCACGAAGGGCACCCCACCCAAACTGTGGAGGACGTTTTCCTGGGAGAAAGGATTTTCTCACAGCAGGCAAGACAAATGGGAGTCTGTCAGCCGAAGAATCCAGGATGCAAGGGGAAAATAAGAATGGCATTTCAGGCAAAAGCACATGACATATTTGTAGACCGGGAAGTACATTCATGTGGTTGAAGTTCAAGGGAAGTGAGAAACGGTAGTGGTAAGACTAGACTGGAGAGTACTGGTGGCCAGGAAAAACAGGATCACATATCTCAAGCTAAGGTATTTTTGCAGGATGACTATGCACTCGGTATCTTTTTTTAATTCAGGAGAGAAATGACAAGGATCTGCATTAAGTGGGCATAAAGGGGAAAACTTCAAGGCATATTTGAAGGTAAAATTTATAGAGCTTAGTGACTAATTAGTAGGGCGTGAGAACGAGTCGAAGATAACTTACTACACATTCTATCGCGCATCACGAGTACCTGCGCATGTTTGTTATGCTATTAGAATGTGTATCCCTTGACAGAAAGTATCACACCCTTTGACACTCCCTAGCACTGAACCTAGCACATAGTGGGTGTTCAATTTAGTCATTTTTTAAAACAGAATCCTCATTTTCTTAACTGTGATTTCACAACAAATACCATATCTAGACAACCAAGAAACGTTAAGGAAAAGGTACGTTATCTTATACTGACATAGAAAACTCAGTAACTAAAGAACCAGTTTCTACAAGATTTACCAAAAAACCCAAGATTTATGTGAAACAAAATCCCAAAGCAATCCTGTACTTCGAAAGCTTGGTTTATGATGTCTTAAGTTCCGAAGACAGATTTTATAAATGATACAGAATTATCCACATCCTTATTCCTAATGCTTTAGGAAAATGAAAGCTAGCAATATATTGATTTCTAAAAAGAAGAAAGTAAGCCCAAAAGGTAGAGCAGAAACAAGCAGAATAAACCAGACAGGCCTTCTCACGAAATCTTTATATCCTAAGAGTAGGTTCCAAGGTTAAGCAACGGATCGTTCTACCTTTAGCAAAACAAAACTGCCGCTTTCAAACATGCAGGCGGGGAGCCGGCAGACCCAGGGAGGCGAGGCAGGGCGTGCGAAGGCAGCCCGCCGCTACTTACAGAGCCGCGGCGCCGGAGATGATTTCGATCAGCTCCTTCGTGATGACCGCCTGGCGGGTGCGGTTGAATGTCAAAGTCAGTTTGTCAATCATCTCCGCTGCGAACAGAACAGAAGGATTAGTCGGCAAAGCCTAACACCACGAGACCATAACTTGTTCATTAATACGTTCACAGGGGTATGTTGCTTCATGGCTTGGGGTACCCGAACTGGCCTCTCAAAAGAATTTCAGGAAGATATTTTTACCACTTCCACGGATACCTTTTCAAAATACTTGCAACTTTACTGCTTGCCAAGTAAGACGCACTTCTTTTAAGGCAGAGAACGTTAGTTATTTTTTTTTATCTTTTCAGATAAGAAAATTCAAGGAGAGAGAGGGTCACTGGTCAAAAATGTCATAGAACCAGCGGCAGAACCGGGGCGAGATCCTTGCTCTTTTGTTTCCTGGTCTAGTTGACGGTGATGATTTGAGGCAAGGTGTTCATGCTACTCCCAGCAAGAGAAGCCTCTCGGAAGAGATCGCCGTGCACTTACAGGCATTCTTGCTGGCGTTGTCCATGGCCGTCATCCTCGCACTCTGCTCACTCGTGGTGGACTCCTTTAGGGAATAGTAGATGATGTTGGCCAAGGCGTATTCTTGGTAATTGCGCAGCACGTCAGCATCGATATCATCATAGACACTCATGCTCTCTGTTAAGACGAGTCAGACATTTCCTTGAAGTTATGCAGCGCACAGTGATTTCATCAAGGCAGCCTACCAGTAAACACCTCACTAATTACAGAGCAGAAGTCAACAAGGTAAGACAGGTGAAAACACTCAGCTCTAAAAATTTCATCCATTTCCACACTACCGATTATAGCAGATTTTCAGCGCAACATAATGTGTAAACAAAGCATTTGATATTTCACTGCAAACGCCTAATAAAAACGAAGAAGCCAACAATTAAAGTAACGTCACTGCATTTCACGGTTCTGAAGTCCTCGGGCATCAGAGTGCCTGGCACAACGTCAGCAAATACTCAACAAATCTGTGGGTGTAGGTTTTCACAAAAGAATTAATGACAAAACTGACACTCGTATAGTGGAATACAAAAATCCCCAATGAGCCATGTGATTATTGGGGAAGCCTGCACGTGTCCATCGGGAGAATGCGAGGGAAGTGGAACATCGAAGTGGGGCAGAATTAGAAGCCGATACTCATCTTAACAGTACTGTAGTTCATCAGACTTAAAACACTATGGCTGATAACCCCTACCGTACACCATTAAGAAAGAAATACCATCGTCAATTAAAAATGACCCGCCACTGGCCAGCAGAAGCGTCCCCCAACTTCAGGCACATCGAAATGTTACAAAGCGTACCCCTCAACAGATGAAATATGTAGAAAGGGAGAATGCCTCAGGAAAGTAAAATCGGTTCTAGACTACTGTGTCTAGGATGCTTCACTGAGCAATGATGACGCCACTCAAATGCTGAGACGAGAACCGTGTGGGTCAGTGTACATTACTGTGAGCACCGTTCGCAGGGCTGCCCCAGGGCCCCTGACTGTGCTGTGCTTCACCCAGCGGGGCCCCAGAGCCTGCAGAGCCAATGCTGCCAGGCTCTCCGATCCCTGAGAACAGAAAGCAAGTCTAATGACTTGTTTATTTACGTTCAGTTAATGAAGGAATGGAGTGAGAGTCACTAATGATCATGGAAACCACTGACGGACGGTGACAGAAAGAGCCAAACATCACGTGCTCCCGCGGAGACAGGCCATCCTAGCAAACACTGTTTTCCTGAAGGTGCCAATCTCTCCTTTCTACACAGAAAACACTTTTCACACAAAAACCACTTACCGGCACTTGCAACGGTATCCAGGGAAAAGATGGGCTTTTCTTCTGTCTTATAGGAGATGACAGACCTAGAAATCATAAAGCAGAGGTAAACCTCAAAATCCTATTTCATTTATTTTTAGAGAGAGAGACCACGAGTGGGGCAGAGTGAGTGAGTGAGAGAGAGAGAGAGAGAGACAGAGAATCTTAAGCAGGTTCCACACTCAGCACACGTGGGGCTCGATCCCATGACCCTGGGATCGTGACCTGAGCTAAAATCAAGAGTCAGACGCTCAACAAACCGAGCTACCCCAGGCGTCCCTCAAAACAATATTTTCAACTGTCCACTAAGCATTTCCTTATTTTAAAATAGGAACACAAGCAGTAAAAAGCTCTGAATACTAAATTTTTCTTGCCTGAACCGATTAAAGATGATAGACCCTTCATCAAATTCATATCCGGAATTTAGTAGTTCAAGGGCAATCACAGACGCATCTCCAAAAGTAGGAGGTTTTCTTCCCACTTCTTTGAAGGACACCAGAAACTGGTCAGAGTGAGTCCTGCAAGAGAACCAGGAGATCACACAGAATAGTTTAAAGGAGTATTTCTGCTGAAATAACACAGGGAACCAGGAAAAGTATTATTACCGTGGGTCAGGCTTTTTTGGGGCGGTGGGGGGGAAGAGGAGAGCGTTCCCTGAATTGAGCTGCTCCATCCGCTATCGTCATTGCAGTGGCTGCGGGAACTAACGACTAATAATCAGGCCTCTCTCGTGTTACCTGTCTCTGTGCCTTTATCTCTCTTCTGATCTCAACTAACTACTGTTCATTTCTGACATTTCCAGGCTGTGCTGGCTCCTCAGAGTCCTCATGTGTTTTAAAAGGCCAACAGCTTTTGCTTTTCCTGTTGCATTCCACTTACGGGTTGGATGAAGGAGAAACACAAGTAAATAATGGAAGAAATCTGTATATTCTGAAACTCCTGAAATAATAAAAACAAAACCAAGACCTCTCTGGGGGTATAAAAACAGGTAACGAAAAAAAAGACACCTTGCTGGCGTTAACCATCAAAGACACTCCCATCTACTCATGCTTGCGCCCATCTAAACATAAACGGTATCTAAATTACCTATGAAGTATACCCCTGATTTTATCACCAATTCCAACAAGCATGACTTCTTTCCCGGCTGCCGTGAGTGTGGCCACCTCATTTTTCATCTGTTTGGCAACCGAGGAATGAATAGCACCACAGAGCCCTCGATCAGAGGACACGCCAATTAGGAGGTGTTTCTTCTTGTCTTCAGGCGCCTTAATATCAGCTTTCTCATACAGAGCTTAAATACAAACAAACAAAAGCAAGAATTTTAAAATACGTAAGGCACGCCAAATACAGCAATAATCCCTATTTACAAGTTGGCTGTTTTCAAAATCATGAAGTTACATTTAGGAGGCAACTAACTAATGTAATCAAAACTGTACTTACTCCATTTACAATCCGGTTGAAAACCATAGAGGTTTAAATCTCTGTATGATAAAGGCTCTATATGATAAGGGCCACTTAATGGCCAATTTACCTCAAGTACTGACTAAAAGAAATCTCTAGTATAATTAAAGAACTTGTAAAGGGGCCTGAATTAGAGTACCAGCTTATCTAGATGGCAGACTTCTGAAGAATGCAAATAAATATTCAGTATATAACCAAAAAAGGAGGAAGCAAATATTTACTGACGTGCTCATATAATCTGCATATCAAGCCTCTTATAAACTGTTGGCATTAAAATAGCAGATGACACTTTATTTTTTTTTATTTAAAAAAATTTTTTTTAATGTTTATTTATTTTTGAGACAGAGACAGAGACAGTGTAAAGCAGGGGAGAGGCAGAGAGAGAGGGAGACACAGAATCGGAAGCAGACTCCAGGCTCCAGGCTCCGAGCTGCCAGCACAGAGCCCAACGCGGGGCTCGAACTCACAAACCGTGAGGATCATGACCTGAGCCGAAGTCAGACGCTCAACCGACTGAGCCACCCAGGTGCCCCACATGCCACGTTATTTTGGGGACTGCTTTAACGACCTTGCTTGGCTGGTCTAGTTTTCTAAGCAGCACAGGCCAAGAGTGGATCAAACAGGATGAAATATGCACGGATTTATGGGGGAAGGAGAGGAAGTGGCTGCGGGGGAAGGCAGGAAGGAGACAAACGCGCCATCACATTATGACGCAGGTTTGACTCTCAGGAAGGAGGGAAGAGAGGTTGGGTGGCAGCTTCCCAGACCGCTGTGCCGTTTAGGAGAAGTTCAGCGAGTCTGCCTGCCGAGGAGCTGCAAGTCTCCCTGGAATGTGCCTGCCTGAGTCTCCCGCCGGCTGTGGTACCGGCTTGGCCCAGGCCACGGGAGCGCGGCCGGGGTGCAAGTGCAGGGTGAGCTCGCGTGGCCAGTGCCCTCGCCACCGCACGGTGCATTTTCCTGGCCGCCACATTCACCTGTTTCAACCAAAGTCCTGCTGCTCCCTGTTTCATTACAGAGCAGTGATTCTCACATGCCAGCACCCGAGGACCCTCCACGAAAAAGCAGAAAGCGAATACTCCAAAGTGCAGGAGAGCAGCGAGATTATTTCTTTTTTGAGTCTCTTTTTACGTTTTATATTTGTGCAGCATAAGATGCCTGCTGGAAGACTTTAAATATTTACAACGATCAGCCACTTAATATCTAGCAGTTAATATTTCGTATAAAGGACTTCAGAACAGATCGGCAGCCTTGGCTTGAATTTTTACTATTTTATCACAAATAGTCTAATCTGACATCTAAGGCAGTTTCTGCTTTATTAGATAATTTTGTAGTTATAGACTTTGGAGGGAAACAAATTTATTATACTCACTCATATCAGCGAGAAAGGTGAATCGTGAAATGACTTTCTCTTTTCATACAAACAGGCTACAGTGATTTACCAACCAATCTTTACTAAGCCACCAACTACGTGCTATGTATTTCTTGTGCAGCGAATAGGACTGATGAGAGCAAACGGCTGGAGGTGACCAGGATCGCGGAAACCAACCTATTAACTCTCTTCCGTACCAGCTGCGTGAAACTAACCGTGCAGTTATTAAAGTGAGTCGCCGTTTCCACCCGGGCCTAGTGCTCTATCCTTTTCTCACGCAATAATTTTGCCAGTAGGAACGGATGTTTAAAAAACATGGAAGAACACAGGAAAACTGCACAAGGCGATTTACATCTAATAGGTAGATACATTAACACACAGAGGAGACGTGAATTTTCTCCAATTTGGAAACAAGCAAATTTTGCCTTCTTTGCGGTTGATGTTCAAACATTCCACTCATGCCGTCACGAGTCCCATCCGTGCCTGCTCAGTCATTTCCACTGCAGGGACCACCTCCCCACCCCGCACATTACAATCCAACAGGACAAAGTCAAGCACCTGATCTGAATGCACCGCATTTCCCATTTCCTGATTGTATATTTAATAATCTAGGAAGATTTTCGGAGTACTTTCAGCATTCACAGAGCCGCATACAGTGGTTAACAAAGAGACAGGCTTTGATGCCAAACCATGTTGGGAGGTGACCCTGGGTAAGCGACCCGACTTCAGGGTTTCTCATCTGTGAAGCGGGGGCTCTGACCCTCGTAGGCTGCTGTGAAAAACCAGTGATGTCAAATACTCAGAACAGGCCTGTCATCACGGTAAGCACCAGATAAAAGTCATCAGTGGTGACCTTCATGTTCAGGGTTGCTCCTAATCTGTGATGTCCTCTTCTCTTACCCAAAGATCCTACTCCATACACTCGTGCTGGTTTCAGCTCCCTCTCGGCTCGGGCGTATTTTGCTGCTGCCACCATTTTCATAGACTTGGTAATTTTTTGGATGTTTTTGATCGACTTTAGCCGTCTGGTAACTGAAAAACAGAAGTGCTGTGTTACGATAATAGAGTTATCATTTCACTTGTGAAATTTATCGAAATATCTTTCTAAACTGCCAGGTAGCATAATCAGCACTTAGGCCATCAGGCAACAGCATGATGTTAAATGAGGCTTCAAGTCAGAATGCGTACTGCGCAAAGGCGAAGCCTGGCTGCCACGGAGGACAGGACAGGCGGGATGGCCGCAGACAGCAGGACATTATACTCTTACAACATTTACATACAGTTTTCTCTAGTCACATTGTTGTCATTCTACGGACGACAGCATCAGAACAACCACGTGTCACCTCATGCTGGTCTTTTCTAAAACAAGGTCAATGTCATACACATAAGACCTAGATTCATTTTATCAAATTGACCAAACATACAATGGGCTAAAGCGGCCTATTTTTGATTATTTGTCAAAATTTGGTTTTTCTTAATTACATATTGAGATGAAATACTTACTATCTTTTAATGTTGCCATATTTCGAACTTGGATCCTGAAAATAAAGGTTTTAAAAATATTTTAGTTTATTGAAAAATCACCCTACTATACAAGAAAAACCTTCAAAGTTAATAAATTTAAACACTGCCCCATAAAGAAACAATCCATCACGTGCAGGACGTATACATATATTTACATACATATAAACATATATTTATAAACACATACTTATATATATTTAGTCCTTAATATGGACACCAAACCCTATTACCAAAGGCCTCATTTTGTTTGAGCCAACAACACAAAGCTTCCAGTGCAGTCAAATGGTGTTCACACACGTCTAGTCCCACCTTTGCCTAGACTGTTTCCACAAGAGGAAAGTCCTGCCCCTTGTTAGGCTATCCAGCCACCTTGAAAATGCTACCTTGACTTCCTTAGTTCACTGAAACCTTTTCATAGCAACACTTAGGATCAATTATACATTCTAACATGATCACATGTGTGAAAGTACAGTTTATTTTTATTTTTTAAATATATATACTTTTAAGTTTTTTTAAGTCATTTATTTATTTTGAGAGAGAACGCAAGCTTGAGCCAGGGTGGATTAGAGACAGGGGGAGAGAAAGAATCCCGAGCAGGCTCTACCTTGTCAGTGCAGAGCCTGATTGGGGGCTTGACCTCTCAAACTGTGAGATCATGACCTGAGCCGAAATCCAAAGCTGAACGCTTAACCGAGTGAGCCAGCCAGGTGCCATGTACTAAGCAGCTACTATGCTCCAGGACATGGTCTGTGACCACGAGAAGCATGCTATTATCTCATAAACAAGATTCATAGAACTAAAGATTTGCATTAAATATTTTTCTAGTCTTCATGATTAAAGTGCTAATGCATAAAAGTAAAAATGATTTGATTTAGGGGCACCTGGGTGGCTCAGTCAGTTGAGTGTCCAACTCTTGATTTCAGCTCAGGTGCACACTTGAGCCTGGGGCCTGCTTGAGATTCTCTCTCTTCTGCCCCCATCCCCCCCCCCCCCAAATAAATAAAGAAATACAGATTTGACTTAAATGCGTACACACACACACGAGAGATAAATACAAGAGGAGTGCTGCCCTCCTAAATAAGACAGTGTGTCACCAAATATAAAGTCAGTGACAAGCATACAATGATGTTGGAATATTGACGACACGGAGACTCACAGGGCTGCTGCAGCAAGAACCTGAAGTAAACATGTTGGCAGAGCAGCAGGAGCCTAGGTTTATGGCAAGTTCTTAAGAGTGAAAAGGAAAACAATAAGAATGATTTCTAATTTCATGACCTGAGTAGACAGTGTTGTCATTAACCGAGACCGAAAAACTGGGTGGCGATGATCTCACTGGAGGTAACGAATTTTAACGAAAATGACATTTATAAAGACCCTAGGATGAGGTGGAAATGGGTTTGAGGTCCAATGGGTTTGGAAAACACGTGAGATTTTTGAGACTTTCAGGTACAGACAGATCTGTAACTGATGGAGCATGGAAGTTGGTGCCAAAGGAGAAGAGGGACCATTTCCTAATCCTCTAAGGTCAACATTACCCTAGTATCAACAAGATAAAATCATTGTAAGAAATGAAAATTAGAGGACATTACCTCTCATCAACACAGACGCATAATTCCTCAATAAAGAATAGCAAATTGGGTCCAACAACGTATTAAAAAGAATTATACACCACGATCAAGTGGGATTCATTCCAGGTATGCAAGGCTGGTTCACCATTTAAGAAAAATCATACAGTCAATAGATGCAGAAAAAATTTTTGACAAAATCTAATGCCTATTCATGGTAAAAAAAAAAAAGAAAAAAGAAAAAAGAAAAACTCTCAGCAAATAAAGAACTTCCTGGAACCGATAAAGAACATCTACCAAAACAAACAAACAAACAAAGAAAAAAAACCCTTCATTTAATGCTGAGAAACTAGGAGCTTCCCCCTAAGATTGGGACTGAGGCAAGGATAACCTCTCAGCACTCCTATTCAACATTGTACTGGAATTCCTGGCTAATGCATTAAGACAAAATAGGAAATAAAAGGTATATAGATTGGGAAGGAAAAAATAAAGCTGCCTTTGTTTAAAAATGGCACAACTGTCTGTAGAAAATCCCAAAGAATTGGCAAAAACACTCCTGGAACCAATTACAGTAAGGTTGTAGGGAACAAGGTCAATATATACAAAAGTCAATTTCATTTTTTTATAGCAGCTATGAACAATTGGAATTTCAAATTAGAGAAACAGTATCATAGAACTGTAGACTTATAAATGATTATGATGGTAAATTTAATGTTATGTATATTTTACAACAAAAAAACACAGGAAAAAAACTACATATAAACATAACAAAATATGTGCCAAGAAAACTACAAAACTGATGAAAAAAAAGATCTAAATAAATGGTGAGAGATTCCACATTCATAAATAGGAAGATTCAATGTTGCTAAAGTGTCACTTCTTCCCAACTTGATCAATACAATTTTAGACAAACACCTCAACAAGTTATTTTCTATATATCAACAAACTGATTTTAACATTTATTTGGCAAAGCGAAACACCCAGAAGAGCCGACACAATATTGAAGAACAAAGCCGGAGAACGGACACTACCTGATTTCAAGACTTTCTATAAAGTTACAGTAATCCTAAGACAATGTGGACAAATGATCAGTGGAAGACAGGAGAGAGCTCAAAAATTTCACTAATTAGTGAAATCGAAAACAAAAACCAACGAATACACAAACAAAAAGTAGACAGAGACCTATAATACACAGAACAAAACTGAAGGGTGGAGGAGTGGGGGTTGGGCAAAATGGGTGAAGGGCAGTGGGAGACACAGGCTTCCAGTTATGGAATACGTCAGGGGAACAAACGACACAGCATAGGGGGGAAAAAAAAGAGCCCAGAAATAGAACCATACAAATACAGTCAACTGATTCATGTTTGATAAAGCAGCAAAGGAAATTAAATGGAGAAAGGATACTTTTTTCTACAGTGGTACTGAACACTGGACATCCATATGCAAAAATAGTAATTGATAATTAATAATTATCAATATTAACAATTAGATAATTAATCCTATACCTTTCGCAAAAATTAACTTGAAATAAATCATAGGTCTAAATGTAAGACACAAAACTATAAAACTTCTACATGGTATCACAGGAGAAAATCGAGGTGCCTTGGATAATATGTAAGTTTTAACATAAAACATGAAAAGCATGATCCATGGAAGAAAAAAAATGATCAAGCTGGACTTTTAATTTTAAAAATTTCTGGTCTACAAAAGACACCGTCAACAGAAGCCACACACCAGGAGAAAATGTTTGCAAAACACATATCTGATAAAGGCCTGTTATCTAAAATATACAAAGAACTCTTAAAACTCAATAAGAAAAGCACCCAAATAAAAAAAGAACAAAAGATCTGAACACAAACCTCGCAGAGGCAGACAGGCAGATGGCAGATAAGCATATACAAAAGATACTCAGCTATGCAGTCATTAGGGAATTACAAATTAAAACAGTGAAACACCACTACCACCTAGAAGAATGGCTACGTTTTTATTTTGTTTTTATTTAGTTAAAGAGAACATGTGTGCACACGCAAGCAGGGGAGAGCAGAGAGAGAATCCCAAGCAGGCTCCCCGTTGTCAGTGCAGGGCCCAACGTGGGGCTCAATCGCACTAATCATGAGATCATGACTTGAGCCGAGATCAAGAGTCACGGATGCTTAACCAACCGAGCCACCCAGGCACCCCAAGAATGGCTATATTAAAAAAAAAAAAAAAAAAAAAAAAGGCAATTCCAAATGATGACAAGGATGTGCATGTAGCAACAGGAACTCCCACTGCCTGCTGGTGGGAATGCAAAATGGTACGGCTGCTTTGGAAGATGGCTTCAGTTTCTTACAAATCTAAACAGTCTTAGCACAGGATACAGCAATCATACTCCTAGGTATTTACCCAACTGAGCTGAAAACAGGTCTACACAAAAACCTGCACACAAATGTTTATAAGCAGTTTTATTCACCATCGCCAAAACCCGGAGGCAACCAATGTCTTTCAATACGCGAACCAACCGAAAAACAAACTGGTACATCCATACAGTGGAGTTATTCAGCAGTAAAAATGAACGAGCTATCAAGCCACAAAAGACACGGAGGAGGAACTTTGTCTATTGCTAAGCAAAGAAGCCCATCTGAATGGCTATATCCTGTATGATTCCAACTACCTGACATTCCAGAAAAGACAAAACTATAGCAAGAGTAAAAAGATCAGTAGTTGCCGGGATTTCGGGGAGAGATTTTTAGGGCACTGAAACCATTCTGTATGATACTATAATGGTAGATACGTGTCATTATCCATTTGTCAAAAACCACAGAACATACAACAAAGAGTGACCTTAATGAAACTATGCACCTTAATACTGTATCAATATTGTCTCATTAATTGTAGTACATGTAACATGCTAATTAATGCAAGATGTTAATAAGTGGAGAACCTGTCCAGAGTGGGACGTGGGTGTATGGAACTCTCTGTACTACAGGCTCAATATTTCTGAAAGTCTAAAACTGTACTAAAAAATAAAGTCTGTTAACAATACTTCAAACACGTAGATTATGAAATTGTTATATCATCTAATTTTTTTATTGTGTTTATGTGCATAAAAAAAAACCTGGAAGATTATAACCAAAACTGTTCTTTTTAAAAATCTCTTGACTTACGTATTTTACCAGTATTACGCAGCCACAGAGAAAGAAATATAAAGAGGAAGGAGACTGCATGAAAAGTGTTAGATTAGGTTATAAGAATGGATCCAGTGGTGGAAAAGAGAAGAGCCGTCAAATACTGACAAGGTCTGCTATTCCATTACAGACTTACCTGACATACTGACCATTCCCTTAACATTTTTTCATAATGGCATTTGAAAAGCAACATCATTTTTGATGATTTTGGGGGGGTATATCAAAATTTTCACCCCAAACATTCTAAATTTACAGACCGTAAGGAAACATTGGACATTACGGTTTTAGGCAAATATTCCAATTTAACAGACACAAGTTTCTTGTCAGAGAATAGCACAGGGAATAAATCTGAATTGCATGCCATATTTGGATGAACACAAAATGTTCCGGTTTCCTTAAGTATCCTGGGTGAGAGGTATGAAGAGGTAAGATCTCTTGTGATTCTTTATGCTGTGTACATGCCCTATGTTCCCATTTTGAAGTGCTCTCATCATGTTTAGCTTTCATTCAGTTCTACAGATGTGTGTGTTATCCTTTTTTTTTTTTTTTTTTTTTTTTTTTTTACTATTTTTGAGAGAGAGAGAGAGCATGAGCAAGGGAGGGGCGGAGAGAGAGGGAGACAGAATCTGAAGCAGGCTCCAGGCTCTGAGATGTAAGCACAGAGCCTGATGCAGGGCTCAAACCCTCGAACCGCGAGATCAGAACCTGAGTGGAAGTCAGACGCTTAACTGACTGAGCCACCAGGCGCCCGTATGTTACTTTTAAGTATAATTGGAGTACATACAGAATAACCATAAGATGATCCCAACTTTCTTTTGGCGCAGCTGGCCGTATATATAATTTTTGCAAATGAAGACAAAGTTCTGAATCAGCTGTATGTTCTGGAAAGCCACATCACGTCCTGAGAAATCTCAGATTACCGGAAAAACTTGAAACCTATCAAATACAGTGGATAGAAACATCACAGGTTGTGGATTACCATCAAGTGCCGTGATCATACAGCATTATTAGCAAAGCTGAAAGTAGTGGAGGAGGGAGTGAGCGAGGTTGCTAGGTGAATTGATTCTTCATTTGAAGTATAGTTCGAAAGAATGTTAAGGTGTATACTGTCATGTAACATAAACATTAAGGAAGCAGCAGCAACAAATTCTTAAGGAAAATTAGGAAGTACGTCTAATTCTAAGAGTCAATGATTGTATGAAAGTCCATCACCTGCCTTTCCACCAAACAACGACTCCCTGGCCCTTCTTCACCAACGACCACCCAGGAGGATCCAGTCTTGTTGGCAAGTACGAACTGCATCAAGCTGTCTTCATCTTTGAGTTTCTATTATCTGGAACCACACCAGCATTCCCCCACCGCGCTTGTTCTTTACAAATACGGACTCGCTTAATCTCCAGTCTGACCCAATGAACTGTGCACGATTATTACCTCCGTTTAACAAAGGAAGAAACGGTGGCAGAGACAGTGAGTAACTTGTGCAGCGTGACAGTTAGGTGAGTGGCCGTCAAGATTCAAATCCTGGTAGTTGGCTCCAGAGTGGGTCTCCTATCCTACACTCTGATGCCTCACATTTTCTTACATTTACAAGCAAATATCTGCTACCTCAATCTCAGAATGCAATCTGCCTTTCCTCTCCTGAAATGCATCTCCCTTCCTTATCAGTGTGTATAATTCAATTTATGGCTGTTGGCATGCTATTGTAAAACAGTTCCATTTCAGAGAATGTGGAAGACGAGGAAACAGAAATGCATTTCCCCTAATTTGAAGACCGTTCCCCAAATTTCTTATTTCCATTTTCTTATATGCTACTTAAAAACAAGTTTAATTTCCTGAAGTTTAGGGTATTTTACTGATATCCTAAACAATTAACATAATTTCACTAAGACTTTAATTAAGCCTAATATTGAGTCAACATTAGTAAGCTAACCTCCCTGAAATAAAAACTATAATAATGAATTGAATTAAAAAATTTTTTTTAATGTTTTTATTTATTTTTGAGACAGAGAGAGACAGCATGAGCAGGGGAGGGTCAGAGAGAGGGAGACACAGAATCCAAAGCAGGCTCCAGGCTCTGAGCTGTCAGCACAGAGCCTGACGCGGGGCTCGAACCCACAGACTATGAGATCATGACGTGAGCCGAAGTCGGACATTCAACCGACTGAGCCACCCAGGCACCCCAACAAATTGCATTTTTAAAGTTTCTTTTTTTGTTGTTTTTAATGTTTTTTATTTATTTTTGAGACAGGGAGAGACAGAGCATGAGCAGGGGAGGGGCAGAGAGAGAGGGAGACACAGAATCCGAAGCAGGCTCCAGGCTCTGAGCTGTCAGCACAGAGCCCGACGCGGGGCTCGAACTCACGGACCGTGAGATCATGACCTGAGCCGAAGTCAGACGCCTAACCGACTGAGCCACCCAGAAGCCCCTTTAAAGTTTCTAATAACCAAAACACAACAGAGGAAATCCCCCTTCATGGTTTTGTAGAGGCCAAGCTATTTTTCTCCCCTTCCAAATTAATTCTGTGGGGTGTGAAACATTAAGATGGTTTTCATTTCTGAATTTAAAAGGCAATTATGAGGGGGAACCAAAAGGGCACCCAGAGTAATGGGATACATGAAAATGCTTTCTGTCAACGTTTGATGAATATTCATAACCTAGCAATTTAAAACCAGCATTCTAAAGAGATCAAGGTCGGACTACAACCTGTATCTGCCAATGTAGGGTCCAATTTAGGAGCCCAGTGGTGGTTGTGTCCAAGTGTCAAACAACTCTTATTTATTTAGGACAATCCTTTACTATAAGATCTCCAAATTGTCTTACACGGTTTCTAAAAAAGTCATTGCTACAATTTTATGCAAAGTATTTTGTCCTTGTTTCAGAACTCTTTCCATTTCTTAACGGCTGACCCACAGAGCTTAAGGCCACCACTCTTTAGTACTTTCCACGCTACTAACTTGGCGCAGGGCAGGCACCCAACAACTGTGTGCTGAGTGCCTAACAAATGGGACAACCTACATGACCGAGAATCCAACTAAGTTGACTTAGTTCCCACGAATGCTCTTTTTCAATTTTAGAAACAAATCTGACTTGGCAGGCAAATCCACCAACAGTTCTGTGCAGGTATTCACATCAGATTTCATTCCCCCATTACCCTAAAAATTTTGAATATGGTGGTGATTCTTTGCGTAATGAAAAACGTACCTATTTCAATTAATGCTTTACAGTCCCTTCACATAAATTAGGACACAAAAACCTAGTTTAGCACTGCAGCTCGTTAGAATTCTTCCTTTACGTAAAACCGGGGAATTGCTACACTCAGCTTGCTTTTAGCCAATAATCCCCTTAGCACCGTGTCTGTAATTCTTCCAGACTCTGTCTACCTTTAAGATATTTCATCCTATTATACGGTACCACCCACAAACCAACGTTTACCTGCCTACTGCTTGGCCCTCTAATATACAATCCCCCCCCCCCCCAAAAAAAAACCAATGTTTAAAATCCTTAAACTTGCACGGCAGTTACAGATGGTGCTCAAAAGCCATCTATCTCGTCCTCCTGGGGACCCTGGGACAATTTCATGACCTTGCAGGGTTACTGCTTCAGCATAATGGTTTCAAGACGGTGCTAGGTTGTCTTTCCCTTCCGATCGCCATCAGGCGGATTCTTAAGGTCCCGTCTGCACCCCAACTCCCGTAAACCCACGAGGACACTTATTTATTCCGCAGTGCCCGGCAAAGAGCCTGCTACATGTTAAGTGCTTAACACGCGTTCTGGGTGAATCCAACAGCCCTTACTGGCTCAAGCAAACCCTGCCCAGCACCAGAAGGTTTCAAAAGGCGTCAAGGACGCACAGCACAACTTAACCTTCCTCTAGACCTTGCCCTAGGTCCCCCCCTCCCCCTCACTTTGTGCGCCCGGGTAAAGCCTCCACGATACTCGCCACCTGGCACGCAGTAGGGGCTCCCTAAGTGGGTATTAGCTGAGTGAATCCAAGACCAACCCTGTAATCAGATGGGACTAAAGTCTCAACCCCGAGGTCCCGGGTGACCGCTCCTCGTGGCCCTCACCCCGCCCCACCCCGCCTCAGGAGACGTGGCGAGACCCTGCTGTCACCGCAGTCCCTTCGCGCGCCCTCCCCGGATCGGAGGCGCTTCCTGCAGCCCGGGCTTCCCGGGGCCTCCGCGGGACAGGAGGCCTGGCAGGCCCTGAGACCCTCGTCCAGCCCCACTCGCCTCCACTCGCTTCCGCTTCCCCCTGACCGAGCTCTTCCATTCCTCGCAACCCTCCCGGTCCTTCCGCAAGCTGCCATACCATTGCGGCTGCACGGCCCAGGCCGAGAGCCCCGCGACGCCCGCCCGAGAGAACATGGTGATACCGGCCCCGCTGAAGGTCGGTCAGACAGGCCTCACCGCGCAGGCGCGGGACCTTCTCGACGCGCCCTCCCACCCCGCTTTCTCCTTCAGTCTCGCTTACTCCCGCCAGACGGAGGGAAGCCTCGCGAGCGTTGGGGGGAGGCCAGCCTTCCGAGGCCCCACCTCCTTCCGGCTCGCGGCTGGTATTTGCTCCGCCCCCGCCCCAGTCAGCTTCATTCCGCTTCCGGTTGGCCGGGCGCTTCAGCAAAGTTGTCGCTACCGTGGTCGCGATGGGCAAGTCAGATTTCCTTACCCCTAAGGCCATCGCCAACAGGATCAAATCCAAGGGGCTTCAGAAGTTGCGCTGGTATTGCCAGATGTGCCAGAAGCAGTGCCGGGACGAGGTAAGCGGGCCTGGATGGGGCCCCAAGCGGGGCCCTGCTGGAAATCCAGGTTCAAGTCCCTGACGCTGGGGTGAGGGAGTGGAACTTCGGGTCCTGGTCGTGTGGGTTCTGCGCTGGGCGAGTCAGCTACTCAACTCGGTACCGCCATCCTGACCTGCAGCGTTTATCTAGGGGAACCAGTGATCTTTGACGCCTCATTCCTCCACGGTCTTCCGCCAAAAAGAAATGAAATAGGAGGCTTTGCAGCTCTCGTAGACGGGATGCTACTCGAGCTGTCATAAAACGGGGGCGTTGAATAGTGCAGTGCCCGATGCTCGGGGAATGACCGTAACAGTCATCTCTGACTCGACGTGACTCGAGAAACAAGGTGATCGGGATTCACCCCTCTTTTCGGGATCAGATGAAAAAGGACAGCCAAGCTCTGGCACTCTACTCATCTAACAAGCATTTATTGAGCGCCTACAGTGTGCCAGGCCCAGGATATTACTCCCTGTGGTGACGATCGTGGACTGGAGGCCAGACTGTCAGAATTCTGAATCCTAGCGGCGCCACTTGCTAGCTGTGTAGGCTTGGGCAAGTTACTTACATTCCCCCTGCCCGTTTGCTTATCTGTAAAGTGGGAATAAGAATTGTACCTACCGGGAAGATTGTGAGCTCTAAGTCTGTGAATTATGTGTACAGTGGCTCAAGGGGTCTCGGGGCAGATGTTGAAAAGGTTTGTATGCCGTCCAGCGGCGTTTGTACGTTTTCACATTAGTGAGGTGGATGACGAAGCCCCTTGAAGAATTGAGAGCAGGCTAGCGACAGGGTCGTATTTTTTCTCCGGGGATTGAATTGGATTGGGTCGGTGCAGCGGAACATTGGGTGATTGGAATGATCCACTCCAGTGTTTTCTGCAGGCGAGGGATGAGATGCTTAAGTAGGACTCACGTTGACTGACATTGAAGCAGTTAACCCTTTTTTCATTTGTCTCCAGTTCTTCCCCCTCCCTTTTTTTAATGTTTATTGAGAGAGAGAGAGAGAGAGAGAGAGAGAAAGTGAGCACACAAGCAGGGGAGGGGCAGACACACACACACACACACACACACACACACACACACACACACACACGGAATCCAAAGCAGGCTTCTGGCTCTGAGCTGTCAGCACAGAGCCCGACGTGGGGCTTGAACTCGTGAACGGCGAGATCATAACCTGAGCCAAACCTGAATTCCTAACCAACTGAGCCACCCAGGTGCCCCGTCAGTTTCTTTTTCTTTTTTTCTTTTAAGTTTTATTTATTTATTTTGAGAGCGAGAGAGAGAGCACACAAGCAGGGGAAGGGCAGAGAGAGAGGGAATCCCAAGCACGCTCTGCACCATCAGCGTGCATCCCGATGCAGGGCTCTAACTCATAAACCATAAGATCGTGACCTGAGCCAAAATCCGGAGTCAGATGCTTAACTGACTGAGCCACCCAGGCGCCCCTCCTGTTCTTTCTTTCTAATAGTCAAGGTGAAATTCTCACACAGAAAACTAGAGACAAATACCACGAACATTTGTATCTCCGTTACCCGTATCGAACATTTTAAGAAACTCACCTAGCCTTACTTGTTTCGGAAATATTTTAAAGTCAGTTGCAAGCATCTAGGACATTTCATCTCTAAATACTTAAGTATGCTTCTCTAAGATATTTGGGTATTTTTCTACGTAGCCGCAATATATGTCATCACACATAAAAAAAAGTAATAAAAATTCCTTTATGTCGTCTGACACACAGTCCATATTCACATTTTCATCACTTGTTCCCACAAACGCTTTTTAAAAGTTTTTTTTTTATTTCGGGGCACCTGGGTGGCTCAGTCGGTTGAGCGTCTGACTTCGGCTCAGGTCATGATCTCGCGGTCTGTGAGTTCGAGCCCTGCATCGGGCTCTGTGCTGACAGCTCAGAGCCTGGAGCCTGTTTCAGATTCTGTGTCTGTCTCTCTCTCTGACCCTCCCCTGCTCACTCTCTGTCTCTGTCTGTCAAAACTGAATAAACGTTAAAAAAAATTTGAAAAACAATAAATAAAATCATGGAGCATAGGGGCGCCTGGGTGGCTCAGTCAGTTGAGCATCCGACTTCGGCTCAGGTCATGATCTCACGGTCCGTGAGTTCGAGCCCTGCGTCGGGCTCTGTGCTGACAGCTCAGAGCCTGGAGCCTGTTTCGGATTCTGCATCTCCCTCTCTCTCTCTGCCCCTCCCCTGCTCATGCTCTGTCCCTCTCTGTCTCAAAAATAAATAAAAACATTTAAAAAAAAATTTTTTTAAAGTTTTTGTTAAAACCAAGACCCAATCAAAAGCCATGAATCAGATTTGTTATTAGGGCTTAAAAAAAATAAACTATTTTTTTTAGAGCAGTTTTAGCTTTACAGCAATGATGAGCGGAAGGTCCAGAGATCTGTACACACCGGGTCCCCACATTTGTACAGTTTCCCCGTTATCAGCATTTGGCAACAGACTAGTGCTTCACATCTTCACCACCAAAGCCTACAGCTGGCAGTGGGGTTCCCTCCTGATGTTGGACATTTCTCTGGTTTTGAACAAATGTGTGTAATGGCATATATCCATTATCATCTCACAGAGAAGTTTCATTGCCCTAAAAATGTGAGTAATTAGGGCTTTTGATCCTCTCTCATTCCTAAACGGAATATAGAATCCACTTCCCTCGCCCTTGCTCCCGCCCCCTTGCGACTCCGTTGTTTTTCTTTTTTCCTAATTAGTTTTTTACTAGTATAGCTGTCACGCGTTACCCACATGTCAGTTACAGTGGTTTCCTCTGCACAACGTAATTTATGCCGTTCGCTGTGCGCGTCACAAGTGTGGCTCCCACCTGTCACCCCGCAACACTGTCACCATACGTGCCGTCGACCGTACTTCCGGCGCAGTTCTCTCTATTCCGTCACCGGAGGCCTCTCTCTCTCCCTTCCCTTCACGTGCTTGCCCAGTGCCTCTCCTTACCGCCTACAGCCGGCAGCTTAGCCTCTGTGTTTATAGGTCTGATTGTGTTTTTGTTTTTGCTTTGTATTTTTTTGAGAGAGAACGTGCGTGCGCATGCCTCATGAGCCGGGGGAGGGGGCAGAGGGAGAGAGAGAATTTCTGATGTTTTTTTTTTTTTTTTTTTTTTAAATTTCTTTTTCAACGTTTTTTATTTATTTTTGGGACAGAGAGAGACAGAGCATGAACGGGGGAGGGGCAGAGAGAGAGGGAGACCCAGAATCGGAAACAGGCTCCAGGCTCCGAGCTGTCAGCACAGAGCCCGACGCGGGGCTCGAACTCATGAACCATTAAGATTCTCACCTGAGCTGAAGTCGGACGCTTAACTGACTCAGCCACGTGATCGCCTCCCCGCCCCGAGAGAGAGAATTTCAAGCAGCCTCCACACCCAACGCAGAGCCCAGTGCAGGGCTCCGCCTCAGGATGGCGAGATCACAACCTGAGCCCAAATCCAGAATCCGACACTCAACCCACTGAGCCACCCAGGAGCCCGTTACTCTTTTGTTTTGAAGGTTCCACATGTAGGTGAAGTCATAGGAAATTTGTCTTTATCTGAGTTATTTCACTTAGCAAAACACCCTTGAGGCCCATCCATATTGTGACAAGTGGCAAGATCTCGGTCCTTTCCTGTAGGCTGGTAATATTCCGTTGTGTGTGTCTTCTTTATCCGTTCATCTGTCAATGGACACTCGAGTTGGTATCTTTGCTAATTCAGTTGTTTTTCTGACGTTGACTCTCGACTGGCCAGTAACTGCCCTGGAGCGTTCCCACTTTCTGATGTGAAACAGTGAAGTTTTCTTGTGGTTGTCTTTGACCCTCCTTCTCTAACTTACAGTTCTATAAACTGGCACTTGGAGCTGAAGGCTTGATGCGGATCAGGTTAAATATTTTGGGGAAGACGACTTGATAGGTGGTCCGGCGGGTTTCATATCGCATCGCACAAGGAGGCCCGTAATGGCTGCTAGTGCTAAGATGACTGAGTGAAGAGGACGGTAATGTTAGAAAGGAATATTTTCCCTCTCGCAAGAGCGAGCAGATAGCAAGGAATACGTCTAGTTTACCATCAGCCTTTTCCTTCGGTGTTTTAGCACCCTTGCTTGAGTCTGTTATTTCCTTAAGAGTTGCAAAGCGGTTATTTTTCTGTATTTCTCAGAATTTGTTATTGGCTACTATTCTTATGTAGGGCTGAGCTCTTTCTCATTAACTGGAGCTGTTTGGTTATCCTCAAACACAGGTTGTATGGCAAAAGGAGGATAAATGCTTAACTCTTTCCTTCAGTTACCGATTTCACAGTAAGGCACTTGTGGCCATTCTGTCCCGTTTGCTCTCGATCTGCGCATCGACTCCCCTGCCTGGGAGGGTGGCCTGCAGGAGGAGAGGTTGACCCCTCCAAGTTCCCTTTCGTCTCCCTCTCTCTCAGTACTGGAAGATTGAGGGGAAGGAGGTCGGATCCAGAGTATTCCCCTCCTGCCCATCCACTCTCACGGGTTTCTAGAATTTACTGGCCTCATTTCGTTTTCATTTCAGTGATTGATTTTTAACCTATGGGAATTTGCACTGGTTTTTCATTCATGGGACCAACACCAAGGTTCCTTTTAGGTACTTGCCAGTGAGAGTAGTGCACGGGCGGAACACAGTTGAGGCGAGCATTGTGTCGGTCGTCTGTGGGTGACTGAGGGTGAGGCAGCTAAGCGAGATGGGGTGTTGACATCGGGCCAGTGGCGTGAGACCAGACGGGGAGACGGGAGAGGCGGTGTTAGGGAGGCCGAGCGGACTTAGTGGTAAGTGGAGGCAGAGGTGGAGGAGGACTCCAGGATGCCTGGCCCCTGGCCTGGGTGACCGGGCGCGGGACAGAACTGTTCACTGACACGGAGAACACGGCGGGAGAGGCCCGGTTTTCATTGCCGGTGCTGGTGGAGAATCAGCTGTCAATGCCAAGTCGCGCAGATACAAAGTCAAAACTTGTCATTTTTTTTATAGTCACCTGAAGAAGGTGCAGATTTAGTATAGTTAACACGAGGTTTCTGTAGGGTGCAGTTATCCCATGAGATTTAACATGACATTTCTGTAATATGCCATAACGTATTTTGGATAATGAGCCGAAGTAGAGAAAAGTGAGTGAAATTCACTAACGGCCCATTTTACTTGGTTACGTTTCCCCAACCACTTACATCGCCCTACATGTAGTAGATGTTCAGTAAAATTGGGTAAATGGATTTAAAAAACAAAATCACTCTTCTGTTCCCGTGCCCTGTCCTGTCTGTTAGTAACGTCGGCTTGCCACGAGCTTTCTGTCTCTTTAATCTCCTGGGATTATCCCTTGAGGGGCAGTGTTACATAACTCAACCTCATAAAAAACTTTTTTAAAAAAATGATAACGTGCTTAAAGCTAGTGATTTTCTCTCTCTCTCTCTCTTTTTTTTTTTTTTTTTTTTTGTTACAATTTATTGTCAAAGAGGAGCTTTTTATGGTTAACTAAATACTTCTGTTTAGGGCCCATTATGATGACCTAAATCAGAACTTAACCACTCCTTACATGTTTTGTAGAATGGCTTTAAGTGTCATTGTATGTCCGAATCTCACCAGAGACAACTACTGTTGGCTTCAGAAAATCCTCAGCAGTTTATGGATTACTTCTCCGAGTAAGTAACTTGAAGACATCCTTATCTCATAAGCTTTGTTGAGTTGGACGTGTACCACATATGCTTAAAAATTTGTATATTGGGAGCTCTGTCTGTTCCTTACACATTAACAGGATAGCTCTACGATCTTGTGCTCAGGTTTTGTTTTCCTTTGACAATTTGTCACAGTGTGAAATTGTTACAGAAGTGTTTCTCACAATTCAGTCTTGCTCTCCAAACACAAAAAAACCCTCTTTCATTCTAACTCGGTCGTGGCTCAGAGCACGGCTGTGGAATCCGACTGCCTGCCTTTAAGCCCTGCAAACCCAGGCTTCTCCCTTCATGGGCTGCGTGACTCTCGCCGAACCACTTACGTTTGTCTGTGCTTCTGTTTCCTCATCTGTAAAATGGGACTAAAAACAGCACCCTCTTCCAAGCGTTTTCTTTATTTCATAGAAAGATTAATGAGTTAATGGTTTTAAAGTGTTTAGAAAAGTATCCAGTGCTTGATTAATATTAGCTATTAATTATTATTGCTATTAATATTTAGTCTTAAGTCTGTCTCTTTCTTTCCCAAGTTCTGGACCTTTTGGTCTTAGGACCCCTTTTCACCCTTAAAAATTATTGAAGAGCCTCGAAGAGCTTTTGTTTGTGATTGATATCGATATATTGATCCTTGTGAGTTAGGGATTAAAAATGAAAAAAAAAAATGAAGCGTATTTATTATTTCACTTAAAATAATAATAAATCTTAATATTAAGTGTTAAAATAAATAATTTTTTAATAAAAATTAACTATTCCAAAACAAAAACAATCGGAATAGCTTTGCTTCAGATTTTTACAAATCTCTTCAGGGTCTGACTACTAGGAGACAGCTGGATTCTACAACCGCTTCTATATTCAATTGTCTGTTTCAACATGTTTTGGGTAAAGCACATAAAGGCCACCCTGTTCATAGATGTCTGGTTGGAACGGGGGAATACTTTAATAGCCTTTTTCGGATAATTTTGGATGTTCTTGGATGCGACATCAAAACACAACAACGTGGCAGTTTCTTCAAGATTAGCTGCAGTGTGGATTCTGGAACCGTGTCAGGGAACTTTTGTGCACTATTACATTATGATCCCTCGATCTTTCACTTTAGATGGAGCTTGTCCCCACGCATGGTTTTATGTCATCATGCACTGGTCATTTGGAAAATATTGGTTCACCGAGTGTTCCGAATGGTGACACGTTTTGTTACATAGTAGCGTAAAATCATACTTCTTAATGTTATCAGTGTCATCGGACAGGTCCTTTAGTATTGGGAGGGACGTCAGGCTCACGGTGGCCGATGCTAGTTTACCAGATTCAATTTTTTGCCGGAAAGCTCACATTTTATCGTCGGCAACAAATGATAAACAAATGTCAGCCGTTTTCCTTGACGTGACAAGGCTCGCTTTGCTTATTTTTGACCAAATGTCTGCTAAATACCCGATTTTGAATAACCGTAGTTGATCGGTCCGTCATCCTTTCAAGTAGAGGTGGTGCGCGGTGACAGAGGTAGTTCTGTGCGTGGCTCAGACCATCGCACGAGTGCTGCGCTCAAGTCAAGCCCCAGCCGGCGGTGGAAGTGCTACGTTCCCGAGCCCGTCCCAGCGCACAGGGTATGAGACGGAGCCCCGCAGGCTGAGATTTAGTACTGTCCCACCGCCCCGTCAAGGACGTTCTTGGCGAAACCAGCATTGATTCTCACCGCGAGCGCATGTCCGTGAAGAATCCTCTGGCTGCCTGTGCAGGCTGGCCTCGCCGCCCACTGCCCTGACTTGGCTGAGACGCCAGCAGGTGTCCCCTGTGTGGCTTTTGTGCCATCAAAGCAGGTAACACGGTGAAAAAGGCCAAAATTGTTTATCTGTGAACCACACGAAACCACCTCGATTTCCACGGGGCTGCACGAGCCACATTTGGGGACATATCATCCTGGCAAGAGCCATCTACGCTGGGCTTTTTCTCTCCGCCCCCTTTTACTGCATCCACGTAGCTGCCCAGTTTCCATCTTGCTCTTTATCTTTCTTCGGTGGATAACGCTCTTAACTACCCACAAACATCTCTCTGTTTTCCATTCTTTCCTGGCTCTCCTCCTCCTCCTCCTGCTGCCTGCTTGCTTCCTTAGCTCCTCTTTCTTTCCTCCCAGCTCCTCCAGTGCAGGAATGTTCCTCAGGGTGTCCGCTCGGCTTCCTTCAGTCCACATTACCCAGGCTCCAAGAGTTCTGTCATTCTCCCAGCTGTTCCCTTTGTGTTGGGTGACTCCTCAGTCTTACTGTTCATTCCTGATTATCTGTCCTAAGTTGTAGATTTTTTTTTTTTCTGGGAAGTTGTAATCTATATTTCTGAAGGCTCTCCCAAAGCCAACATTTTAAAGCCACGCACGGTACTCTGTCCACCACACCTATCGTGTGCTGGCTGACAATACCTACTCGGAATGCTAAGCTGGGACTTCCCTGTTGTTGATTCTCCTCTGCAGTGTCCTTTAAACTCACCTCCTCGCCATTCTCCCAGCCCTAGTCATCATTCTCATCATGTGTCACCTAAATTAATTCCGTGACTTCCTCACTGATCTCCCAGCCGCAGTTTCTGTCCCTCCTGTCCGTGTTTTATGCCCATGGTTCACAAACCACCACGTGCGTCAGAATCACCGTGAGGGCTTGTGACAACAGTGGCAGATTCTAATTCCATAGATCTGGGCTGGGGCTGGAGACGTGCTGTTTCTATCAAGTTCCCAGGTAATGTTGATGCTACTGTTGTAGGGACCACACTTTGAGAATTCTTGTTCTTTCTAGATCACAGATTTTCACAGACTAACTCCTAAGTAAATTATTTGGTGCTTTGCCACTGCCTGCATAAAACCCACCCTCTTGAGCATGACATTCGAGGTACTTCAAAGATCAGCCCCGCCATTATTTTCCAGCTCTCTCCTCCCCCCCCGGCCCCCACCGTTCTTCTGTTATGTCCCACCATGTCCCTCCTTTCTGTCTACTCACAACATTAGCTCAGTGAGGTCATCATTTCCCAGACGTGATGCTTCCGTGTTTCTCTGCCAGCTGGGAGTGGCCTTCTCTTCCTCTCCACCTATAAGCTCTGATGTCTACTTCCCTGCCCTCGTTAAAGATCGCCAGCGGGCATCCCTCAACTCCGTGACATTGTGCTACATCTCTTTTGCAGTTCGCCTCGTGTTATGATTGGTTCTGCTAGATTGGAACCTGGGTCAAGATTTAGGTTTTATTCACCTGTGTTTACCCAGCACGTAACACAGTGTATTCCGTGCAGAGGGACACATTGAGTACCAGTTTCACGTGGAATCAGGGAAGTTTTGTTATCGTCGGAAGAATGGTTTTATTATGCCACGCTCAGTCACGCTAAGAGACTTCACGGAGGAACCTTTCTAGACCCGTGGAGTCACTTGTGCTGTGGTTGCTCCGCCAAGCCTGGAAGCCTCAACTCCAAACTGACCTGTAACTGAAATCCTCGAAAGCTGTAAACTTTCGGGATTCCTTCCCTTTTCAGTTCTTGAGGGTTCCTAACAGGTAGTCACATAGATGTGTCATGTATCATTTGGGCATTCACACTGTATGGTGGCTTTGTATTTGTAGAATTACCTTAATGCTTTCCTTCCTTTCCTTATTAGGGAATTCCGAAATGACTTTCTAGAACTTCTCAGGAGACGCTTTGGTAAGCATCTGGGTACTGTGCGCACAACAACTTCCTAATCTGTAAGCCTGCTCCGGGTTGACGGTGTGCTGTTTTGTTCTCAGGCACTAAGAGAGTCCACAACAACATCGTGTACAATGAGTATATCAGCCACCGGGAGCACATCCACATGAACGCCACCCAGTGGGAGACTCTGACTGATTTTACCAAGTGGCTGGGCAGAGAAGGTGAGAAGAAGACAGGGTCTGAGCAGCTGTTGCGTGGCTCGGGGGCAGAGACACAATTGTCACGGTTTCTGTGTACGTTTACGGAAAAGAGGGCGAGCAGGGCAGTTAAAAACTGGCGGAGGGGAGCATAATCTTCCGGGACTCATTTTGTGTGTTCCACCCGAACGCGAGCGTCTGGGACGGTTCTTTTGACAGGGCCCGGATTTATCGCCGCCGCATCCTCTCATTCGGGTTAAGGGTTATTACCAGTCCTCCCCCTCTTACGCCCCCGTACTCATTTTACTTTCTGAGGCTTTTGTTACCCCCGCGCAAGGAGCTTTTTAAAACTTTGCTGCAGCTTTTTCCATTTCTAATCTTCATAGGATGAACTTGGAAGGAGAGGGCAAGGAGCCGTGACATGTATCACGTACTCAGTGTGTTACTTGATTCCATTTTACGGGGCAAATTTCTATTAAGTTAGTAGAATATCATGTACTCGTCGGATGTTAAATACTTAGACACAGTTAAATAATTACTAAGCAAGATGATACTTCTTTCCTGTATTTCCCTGGCGTACATAGTTGACTTAGCCCAGGTAGTTAAAAATCAGAATGATAATTTTTTCTGTTCAAGGAGATAAAGTATCCCACTTAAAATATCTAAATTTTATCAACTGTGAGTATGGAAAATCCATGGGCCGCATTAATTTGTGTATTTGAATGTGTTTGAATGAGTGTATTTGAATGAATAAGTACATGACGCAGAGATGGAACGCATTTATATTTCCCTTTAGTTTTGGTTGTGTACGAGTTTACTTGTTATTTTTTTTTTTTCTTTTTAAGGCTTGTGCAAGGTGGATGAGACGCCGAAGGGCTGGTATATTCAGTATATCGACAGGGACCCAGAAACTATCCGCCGGCAACTGGAACTGGAGAAGAAGAAGAAGCAGGACCTTGATGATGAAGAGAAGACAGCCAAGTTTATTGAAGAACAAGTGAGAAGAGGTCTGGAAGGGAAAGAACAGGTGGGCAGCAGTGTCATTCAGGGAGGCAATGGGAAAAGGTCTCAAGAAGCAAAATTTTTAAGCATCGAGTTGAGTTTGGCAGATGCTGTTCCTTACCGAAGAGGAGAATGAGCATGGCGGAGTCTAAAAGGCCAGCTTCTGGAGTCGAGGCCAGCCTGGGTCCCATCTCTGACTTACTGACTCTCGATCTTATAGAATTCTATAGTTCTAAACCTCAGCTTCCTTATGGTTAAGGTGCAGGTGATAACTAATGGGGGAGACCCAGCAGATGACATCACCCGGCCGTAATTAGCGCGATGCCGGAGTGAAACACAGTGTGGGAACCTAGGTGCCAGCGCCTGCCCCAGCCTGGACGGGATGTAGACTGTTTGAATCAGGCACATACAACCTGTGGGCCTGAAGAATCAACAGGCCGAACCCAGGTAAATGGGGAGACAGGGCATGGGGAAGGTGGTTCGGGTGTTAGAATAACTAGAGGAGGGCATTTACTTTAACAGATATTTATTGGGTACCCTCTGTGTGCCAAGCCTTCTTCTAGGCACTGGGGAGAGAGCAGTGAACAAAAGATAAAAACTCCCTGCCTCATGGTGCTTCATACCAAAAGTTGTGTGTGTGTAGGAAAGCATAGCCTGTACATAGGTGGCGCTCCTAGCCATTTAGTATTTTAAAAACTTTATTGTGTGGGGCGCCTGGGTGGCTCAGTCAGTTGAGCGTCCGACTTCGGCTCAGGTCATGATCTCGCGGTCTGTGGGTTTGAGCCCCGCGTCGGGCTCTGTGCCGGAGCCTGCTTCGGATTCTGCGTCTCCCCCTCTCTCTCTGCCCCTCCCCTGCTCATGCTCTGTCTCTCTCTTTCTGTCAAAAATAAACATTAAAAAAAGAAAAAACTTTATTGTGGTATAAGATACATGTGCTAAAGTGTATGATGTGCGTTAATCTTAAGGTTACAGCTTAGTGAAATTTTACATATGGATGGATGGATGGATAGTAGATGGATGGATAGCTTATGAAATGACCACCCAGATCAAGATACAGAACATTTTCAGTGTCATACTCATTCCCAGTTAATATTCCCTGTTCCCCAGGAAGGAACTGGTGTTCTGATGTGCCACTCTTAATTACTTGCCGGTTGGTTCATGAACTTCATCAAAGTTTGTATGAACTTCGCCATACGGTACACTCTCTCTGTGTCTGGCTTCTTTAACTCAGACAGAATGTTCTTTATGTTTACTGCACCTGTGTCCTTTCCTACCAGTGTTTCACCCTTTTTAAAATTGATGTCTATTCCATTTTATGAATATCACACAATTGATCCATTGTCCTGCTGAGAAACATGTAGCTTGTTTTCAGGATTTGGCTATTATGAATACAGCTGCTCCGATCATTAATGTGCGTGTCTTATAGAAGCTGTTTATTACAGAGTGACGCAGGAAGGAAAAGGCAATAAGAAAGTAAAGATCCATTTATGAGTCAACTTTTATACCGTGTTAATTGACCTTGATAAGTGGGTGGCTGTGCGTGTGTAATATGGTGCTGCTTTCATAAGCATGTATTTACGCCATCTTTTAGGAGGTTTCTATATTAAAATAGAAACAATGTTTAAAGCACTGTAGTTGTAAAATTTAACCCCTGCCTAAGATTGAAAAAAGATTTTTATTCTTGAAATTCTTTTACCTTTTTAAAATTTAGACCTCTGAGGGCACCTGGGAGGCTCAGTCGGTTAAGCATCTGACTTGGGCCCAGATCATGATCCTGCGGTCCGTGAGCTTGAGCCCCCTGTCGGGCTCTGTGCCGACAGCTCAGAGCCTGCTTCAGATTCTATGCCTCCCTCTCTCTCCGTCCCCCACTCATGCTCTGTCTCTCTCTGTCTCTGAAAAATGAATAAACATTAAAAAAATTAAAAAAAAAAAAACCTTTAAACCTCTGGGGGCATCTGGGTGGCTTAGTCAGTTAAGCACGCGACTCTTCGTTTCGGCTCAGGGCACGATCTCATGGTTTGCGAGTTTGAGCCTCACATTGGGCTCCGCGCTGACAGTGTGGAGTCTCCTTGGGATTCTCTCTCTCTGCTCCTTCCCTGCACTCTCTTTCTCTAAAAAACAAATAAACTTTAAAATAAAATGAAAATAAAATTTAAAGTTCTGTTTTCAGTGGAGGGAAAATTATAATTTCCTATTGTGGAAATTAAGAAGGATCACATCTTGTACAGAGGAACATGGTTTACCTTTTGGAATAGCGTTGTTTTGTAACATTTTTGCTTAATTCCATTAAGACCTTCAAGTTAATTCATACTTTCCAGGTATAAATAGCATCTTCCAGTAAAAGAAGTCCTACTGATCAGTGCTTCCTCATTCCACACTTAAACATGTCAGTTTTTTTAAAAGTAACATTGTGTCTTTTGTAAGATGTTAATGGACATTGCCTAAGGAAAGACTATCTCAGTTAAATCTCAAGAACATTTTTTTTTAACGTTTTATTTATAAGAACATCTTTTCTGTTAGTAGAAACCACAGTTAACATTTATCAAACACTCTTGCAGGCGTGATGCTAAGTGTTTCCTTTATATCGTATTTAACCCTTATGATACCTCTGAATATGCACGTTATCCCTGTTTTAAACACAGAATAGTTGAGGCATAAGGGAGATTGTGAGATTGGCAGGCGACAGAGCCAATACCGTGCAGAGGTGGGTTTTACCTGCACTTCTTCCTGAGTTCGTCTTAGACTCTCGATCTTAACAGTAAACCATCCCACAATATAGAAAGGTTTTGTTTTTTTAAGGTAATCCTCTAGCTAAAACTTTTAAAGTTTATTGTTTTATGTTGTTTCCATTTTAAATTGTAGCAGGAAGACAGATGTAGGTAAACTTCTGCAGTTTGGTCCAGAGAAGTCACTTTCTTCCCGCTTTGGAATAGTGCTCAGTGGAAGGATGTTTGCGGTACGTGTCATTTCTTGGCTAGGATCTTAATCACTTTGCACTTGTATTTGGAGCTGCCTTGCAACAATGGGTAGGAAGTCAGCACCTGGGCCTACTGAGTACTGATGGCAAATACACTATAAACCAAAGCTTCACACTCTTTTTTTTTTTTTTTTTTTTTTTCCTTTTAGGAGGCTCCTGTTTTTACGGAATTAAGCAGAGAAAATGATGAAGAAAAAGGTAGTTTTACTTTTTTTTTTCTTCTTCTAATATGGATGCTTTCCTATCGGCCCTGCCAAAAACTAGCAACAGGTTTGGGAGCAAGACCTGTACTATGTCTGGATCGCACTGTTCTCGCCCATATGTGAAAAAGCTGTAACGATGAACCGGGTAGGATGCCTTCAGCTACAAGTAAGAAAACTGACCAAAGGGAGCCTCAGTAGTAAGGAAATGGCTTGCTCTAACAAGAGTCCCAGGGGCAGGCCATCGGTCAGCAGCGGGACACGAGGTAGCTGTGGGCACTTTCGGCCACTGTATGTAGACCCAGCATTGTCCAGAGGATGACAGAGGGCATCTCTTCTAGAGTCCCCTGTGAGCCAGGAAACTTTACCTAGAAGACACTCCTCCGGCCAGCAGACTTCCTTCTGAATGTCACTGGCCAGACCCTATCAGCCTCCACCTCAAAGGCAGTCGCTGGGAAAGGAAGCGGGATTATTTTGATTGCTTTAGAGCAAAAGAACCTTACAAAGCCTCCCCCCCCCCCACCCCTGCCCCCGCCTCCTAATCCCATCACTTTGAGCATTAGGTTTTCAACATGCAAATTTACAGAGGATACAGACACAGTGTGAGAAGTGTGAACACCTAAACAAAATTGGAGTTCTGTCCCCTTAGCAAGGGCAGAAGGGGACAGTGGAGGTGGAGAACAGCCAAGGCAGCCTTTCCCAGCTCCGAGCATCTGCCCAGTGCGCTTCTCTGCAGGAGTGTATCATCTCTGGATAGGAGCATTCCAGCTCTCGTTCATGCCGACCGTCCGGGAACTTCTGTGTGGATGTGGTGTGGTATCTTATCTGAGAAGTGTTATAATTTCCCTGAAATATATACGTATATATGTATAAATGAAGTGTGTGTGCATGGGTAGGAAATGAAACGTGTAAAATGCGTAACAAACTATAGCACTGTTTTTTCTTCCAGTTACATTCAATTTGAATAAAGGAGCATGTAGTTCAGCAGCAACATCATCCAAATCAAGGTGAGCTACGTGAATAGGTATCTTAGAACTCGAGGATTTCTGTGAAATGTTGATGACTACATTTTAAAAGCTGCAGTATTGTGGGTGTTTTTTTTTTTTCTGGTTGTAATTTTCTTCTTCGTTTTGTTTTTGTTTGGTGGTGGTTGTGTTTTTCAGCAACTGTTTTTTTCCCTGATTTGCCTATGATGATATGATTCCCCCTTTTGAGGAAAGGCCTACTCTGATCACGTGCTTCCCATGACACATCTTTGTCTCTCTGGGAGTCCTTCTCCACTTAATAATTCCTTCTGTGCTACTGCGGTGCTATTTGGTTTTCTTTTTCCTTTTTTTCTTTTGTTTTGCTATTTGTTTTTCTATCAGAGCCCACGTCTCAAGTTTAAATATTAGCTGGAGTGTACAGTTTTTGTTCTGTCTACCGTATTAAGATCTTGTGAGAATAGAGACGAAGTCATTCGCCTAACTTCTCAGCACCTAGTACAGTGTAAATGCCCTGGTCAGCACTCAGTGACGACTGCCTTCCGGGCTACGCGATGTAGTAACAGAATGGGGCTTGCCAGCTTTTTCTAGGAAAGGCCCTACAGTAAATAGTTTAGACATCATTGGCCATATGTCTTTGTCACAACCACTTAGCTGCTATCGGAGCGAGAAAGCAGCCAGAGACAATATGTAAACAAGCGATCGTGGCTGTATTCCAGTAAAATCTTATTTATAAACACAGGCAGCAGGCTGCATCTGCCCCTTAGGTTGTAGTTTGCCAAGTCCTGGAACAGCATGTAGTCAGGTACTTCTCACTTTTCACATTCTCTTCTCTTGCAGTTCTTAGACATTCTTTCACCACATCTCTGCTCACTATCTGTGATGCGCAGTGTGTCCAGTTGTTTATGAAGATAAAAAAAAAAAAAAAAGACAAGATATTCAGGAAGGCACCTCCTCCTGACACCTTCCCATTATCTACCAGAAATTAGTTTTGAGTTGGCCAATCTTTGTTATTTTACTTAGTATTTTACATATTGTTTATTGAAGACCTAACTCAGGTTTTCTGGTTAATTTATTAGGCGAGTATTTATTTACACGACGAAGTAAGTGGCGAGGAGAGTTGAAGGAACTAGACAGACTGAGGGAGGGAGCACGTAATACTGCTTCAGAATGGCTGGCCGGAGGTCTTCACTTTGGTCGAAATATTTCAGAATTGACACCTACATTAGAGATCGTGAAGGAAGCGGTCAGCTGGGTTCTACACGTGGTACCCTTGAAAATTCTTTTTCAAAGTAGTGGTCTGATAGGACCCGGAAGACAGATTTAAATATGTCAGATCACACGTTGCCTTATGGTTTTAGACCTGTACGTGTTTCCCTCCAGTCTCCCTTATTATTTGTTATTCCCAAGTGTAGATAAATGTTAAACTTAGTCCCAGCGGCCCCCAAACTGGTCTCTCTCGTATTAGTTTTCTGTGGCTGCTGTAAATGACCAGAAACCAAGTGTCCTGAAACAACAGGAATTTATTCTGTTTCCGGAAGCCAGAAGCGTGAAGTCAGAATCGCCGGCCGAGATCAGGCCACGTGCCAGGCGGTGCTTCCTCCGCGGGCCCCGGCGGGAATCCGTCCTTTGCCTCTTCCGGCTTCCGCTGGCTGCTGCCATCCCTCGGCTTGTGGCTGCACCCTTCAGTTTTCAAGAGCAGTGTCTTCACATCTCTCTTTGCCCCACCTTCACACCACCTTCTCTGTGCGTCAAGTCTGCCTGTTTCCCTCTTGAAAGGATGCATGTGTATAGAACCCATTCGGGCACCCCGGGATAGTCTCACCTCAGAATCTATAACCTAATCTCGTTCGCAAAGACCCTTTTCCCAGTAAGGTCGCATGTATCAACTCCAGGGATGAGGACCGGTTATCTTTGGGGTCTGCTGTTTAGCCTCCTGCACCCCGACGCCAGGCTTTGATGTCATTATAAAAGTAGTTTTATTTGACCAAGTTCCGTGTGTTCAGTCTCAAGTGTGTATACGGACGCGTAAATGGCGTCACAGATAATACAATGTTAAGACTCATCTAAATTTCCTTTTTCTGACATTATGGCCCATTTTTATAGAGGTTGGGATTTATTTTCCTATCGACTTATGTCTCTTGTATAGCTAAAGCTCAGAATGAATGAAGTGATCTAGATAGCAAAAATGGGTGTCTTAGGCTATACTGAGGCACGGAGGTGAGCCCTGCTCCTCCCGGCTTTGAACACAGGTTACTCGGTTCCCATTTCTGTTTTGGGGCTCCTCTTCTTTAACTGTGTTAGTTATTACTAACTGATGGCAGAATTCTAGGGCCCTTCTAGGAGCGAACATTCCATCCGCAATCTGTTACTGTTCATTTCTTGCCTTGATTTTAGCCCCATCTTCACTGTCTCGGTTTGTCACCTTCTACTAGAACCTTTTTGGGGGAGGAGGGCTGTTATGGTGAGAGCAGCTAGTGGGAAGATTGAATGTAGTCCACAGCTGAAAAAAAATGGACTCTTGCCTTTTACTTCACCGTCATTGAGAGTGATATTTAATTTCCTATGCTTCTGGCGATGTTAAGTTCTTAAAATGATTTGTATAGGTTTTCTCTCTTGATTCTAAGCAGTATTTTCAGGATAGGGATTATCACTTTCTTGAAAGCTTGGTAAAATACTGTGTTAGTGTCAGCTGGCGAGGGAATACCTTTTACTATTAACTATTTATGTACTATTAACTATTTATGTACTATTTAGTTATTACTGTTAATAAGAGTATTACTGTTTAGTTATTACTATTACTATTAGTATAACTAATTACTATTAGTTATAGTAATACTATTACTGTTAGTATAACTATTAGTTATTACTATTTAGTTATTACTATTAACTATTTATGTACTATTTAACACTTTTGTGACAGTCATTAGTTTATTCAACTTTGCAATATAATCTTGATCATATGAATTTCAATAATTTGCATCATTTTTATTTTTCTAGACTCTCCTTTTTATCTAGCCTCTCAAATTTAGTATCTGTTTTATTACTCTTTCAAAATACCAACTTTTTGGGGTGCCTGAGTGGCTCAGTCGGTTAAGTGTCCAACTCCTGATTTCTGCTCAGGTCATGATCTCAGCTCGTGAGATCAATCCCCTGTGCGTTGGCTTGGGCTTGGGATTCTCTGTGTCCCTCTCTTTCTGACCCTCCCCTGCTCGGACGTGCCCTCTCTCGCTCTCTCTCTTTCAAAATAAATAAACATAAAAAAGCCCAACTTTTTATTTTCTTGATAATATAATTTCTCTGGTTTCTGTGTTAGTGATTTCTGTCCTTCATAATGTCTTCTGTCAGCATTTCTTAAATTCTTCATCATTCATTTTAGCTCTAACGGAATCTTGATATTGCAAGCAGAAGGATCTAGATGTCAAGCCCTACCATGTCTTTCTCTCTCTTTTTTTTTTAATAAGCAATTAAAATTTTATTTTATTTATTTATTTATTTTTAAGAAAGAGAAAACATGAACGGAAGAGAAGGGGAGAGGGAGAGAGAGAAACTTTTTTTTCTTTTAAGTTTATTTATTTTGAGAGAGAGTGGGCAGGGAGGGGCAGTGAGAGAGGGAGAGAGAGAATTCTGTGTCACTGTCAGCACAGAGCCCAACGTGGGGCTTGAACCCACAAACAGAGAGATCATGACCTGAGCCAAAATCAAGAGTCAGATGCTTAACCCACTAGGCCACCCCGATGCCCCAGAGAATCTTCAACAGGCTCCGTGCCCAGTGCAGAGCCCAACACAGGGCTCGATCCCATGACCCTGGGATCATAACCTGAGCCAAAATCAAGAGTTGGATGGTCGGGGCGCGCCTGGGTGGCTCGGTCGGTTGAGCGTCCGACTTTGGCTCAGGTCATGAGCTTGCAGGTCGTGAATTCGAGCCCCGTGTCGGGCTTTGTGCTGACAGCTCAGAGCCTGGAGCCTGTTTCGGATTCTGTGTCTCTCTCTGTCTCTGCCCCTTCCTCGCTCGCTCGCTCTCTCAAAAATAAAGATTTTTTTTAAAAATTAAAAAAAAAGTTGGACACTCAACCGACGGAGCCGCCCAGGTGCCCCTCTTTCTCTTATTAAAGACTCAGTATCTTTGGTCATCACCTGTGAGATAAATTGTCATTTTTTTCCATGCTCTTATGTGACCATTGTGATCCGGTGCATCCCCCACCACTTGTACTCCAGCTCTGCTAAATTATTTGTGCCGTCCTAGACGAGCCGTGCTGGCTCACCCTGACTTTTCTCGGTGTCTGCCGTTCCCCCTTCCCGGGACACCCTTCCATGTCTGTTTTCCCACCCGTGGTGAGATCCTGATGGGCTATTCTGTTCATCTTTTTATCCCCGCTGCTTGTCACCTTGTAGACATCTAACAATGCCAAATAAATTGTCTTGACAGAAAACTCTTTTTTCTATTCAGTTTAGGTGTTTTTGTGCGGCGAAATGTATATAACATGACGTTTACCATTTTGACCGTTTTTAAGTGCACGGGTCAGTGGCAGCAAATAGATTCACATTGTGTCTGTGACCAGCATCCATCTGCCAGACTTTCTCGTCACCCCGAACTGAAACTGTACTCGTTAAACCCTAACTCCCCGTTTCCCTCTACCCCACCAGACCCCAGTGACCTCTGTCCTGCTTTCTGTCTCTGTGAACGTGACTGTTCTAATCTCCTCCTCTGAGTGGAGTCATACAGAGGTTGCCCTTCCGTGACTGGCTTCTTTCACTCACTCTAATGTCCTCAAGGTACATCCACCTTGTGGTCATGTGTCAGAATTTCCCTCCCTTTTAAGGCTGAATACTCTCCTGTTGTCGTGTAGACCACATTTTGTTCGTCTCTTCATCGGCCATTGGACATTTGGAGTCATTGCCACCTTTTGGTGATCACAGATAATGCTGTTCTGAACACTGGTGCACAGATACGTGTTCGAGTCCCTTCTTTAAGTCCTTTGGGTATACACCCAGGAGTGGAGTCGCCGGACTGTAGGATGGCCCTGCGCTTGCTTTGTTGAAGAACTGCCTGGCTGCTTCCCATAGCACTTGCTCCAGTCGTGCATTTGCACCAACAGTGCACAAGGTTCCAGGGCGCCCCGTCCTCACCAACGCTTCTCTTTTCTGTATTTTTCTTCCACAAGCCATCCTAAGAGATGGGAAGTGTTGTCTCACGTGCTCTGGAGTTACGTTTCCCTGATGGTTAGTGTTGTGAAGCATCTTTTCATGGACTTTTTGACCATTTATGTGTCTTCTTTGGAGAAATGCCTTTTGCTCACTTATTAATGGGGTTGTTTGTTTTTTATGCCGCTTAGTTTCAAGAAGAATGTCTCAAGATTCCAGGTTGAGATGAATACCGAAATACCGAAATAATTTATCAATGTATCCGAGGACTCAGTATTGATCAAATTTGGGGAATTATGGAGAATGTGAAAAGGGTCAGAAAGCAGAAACATAAGCACTGACTATAGGAGGAAATAGGTGGTTTGTAAACGTAATCACTAGACCCCCCCAATTACCCACTTAAACCTCATTCCCCTTTTGCTAGGGTTATTAGCGCCTCTTACGTGGACACAGTGTGGTTGATTGTGATCTGGAATTAGTGCTAAGTTTCGTGGATTTCTAGCTAAAGGTACTTTTAAATCTCAAGAAACTTTTTTGCTTCATTTTTAAAATATTCACTTTGAGAGAGAGCAAGCGCACGAGCAGGGGAGGGGCAGAGAGAGGGACGCTGTCAGCGCAGAGCCTGACACGGGGCTCGAACTCACAAACCGTGGGATCATGACCTGAGCCGAAATCAAGAGTCAGACGCTTAACCGACTGAGCCACCCAGGTGCCCCTAAAGAACCTTTCTTTAAGCAGCAAGTTGAAGCGTTTATCTTTATACGGGCTTAATCTGTTCAGAACCAAATGTATGTTATGTACAATTGTCACAAACCTGGGAAATGTGTCCACTGACAGAATGAGAACTTAGAAATATATTCAGAGGATTGACTTATGGGACAAAACCCAGCAAGTGACATTTCAAAAGGATAAATTGAAAACCTTCCAGTTAGGTAAAGAGAGAACATGAACTTCCACGAAGACCGAGTCAGGGGGTCCTGAACTGCAGAAGAGAAGTAAGGATCATAGTTGACTCCAAGCTGAACAGGACTCGTTAGAGTGACCTGGCTGCCAGTAAGTCCAGTGCTGTCTTTAAATGCCTTAAAAAAAAGTCCAAAGAATAATTCAAGGTTGTTTTTCTGTTAATCACACTTTTCTCTTGGTTATCCCCATAGGGGCTTCATGCACATATTTTCGTCTATTCGTCATTTGCAGATATGACAAACTAAATGATTAGACTGACAAGATTCAGTTAGCAAATATTAACTGAGCATGTGTTTTATGTGAGTCACTAGACGGTTACTGCTCCTTTACAACAAAAAATAAGTAAATACAAACATACACACCTGATTACATGTACAAATCATATATGCAAATGATTACAATGCAAAGTGGAGTGTGATACACGCCACAGAGACAGCAAGATCCAAGACGCCTCGTGAAGAAAGGATCTTAACAGAATTGGGACAAATGGAGATAAATGGAGAGATTGTTCTACGTATGAAAGAGGCACGTGTAAATCTGCAAAGGCATGAAACACGGCGTGGCTCAATCAATAATGAGTTGTTCAGAATGGCCAGTGTATATAATAAGTTAGAGATAGCATTCTTGGGCCAGTGGGGACAATTTTATATTGCGGTGCAAATTTTAGAATTTACACCGTCAATTCTAGGCAGGCGGGAGCAATCAAAAATTAAGTGACCTGTTGAGATTTTTGCCTTCAGAAAATAGAACTGGCAGTAATATGCGAGACTTCTTTACACGCATCTTACTTAGTCCTTGCAGTGAGCTATGAGTCGGGTCCCATTTTTATCCTGATTTGTAGATGAGGAACTCAGGTGTAGAAAGGTTAATCGCTCAGTCAGAAGCAGAAGTCTCCTTAAACCCTGGTCTGCCCAACCCCAAAGCCACGCTGCCACCACTCGGCCGTGCTGATCACCGTTGGCGCCAAGAGAAGGGATGAGGGGGAGGAGGGCGCTACGGCGGGAAAGGTCGCGTGTTCTCGCGCTCACAGTCCTGTAAGGCATAGAGACAGGTCCTTTATTGTTTCGACTGACCCGTTGTAAATGAATCGTGTAACAAATCTTTCCTGTGTTGTTCTTCTGCACGTTGGAAAGCCTTCTGTGCATAGTGTCTGTTAACAGGTATGGCTCTTCTTTTCGCCAGCTCCTTGGGACCAAGCGCGTTGAAGACAGTCGGGAATGCGGCATCAGTTAAGCGAAAAGAATCTTCCCAGAGCACAGCTCGATCAAAAGAAAAGAAAAAAAAGAAATCCGCGCTCGATGAAATCATGGAGGTATAGTTTACCAGCCGCGTGTCGACTTTTCAGCTGTTAGAGGAATGACGTAGTTCAAACTGAGGAAGGTTAGGTAGTTTTGCCAGTTCTTAGATTACTGAAAGTCAAAAGCTGTGTAGACACTGGGCTAGGGGAGGGGTGTAGATCAGATGGAACTAAAGGAGTTGGAAGCCCCCCATCAAAGTTTAGTTTCTCGCTTCAAGTGCTGCCTTCAGAACTCTCCGTGTGCTCACGGTCAGTGGAATTCAGGCAGAAGGGCTGCGGCGGGGTCGAGAGCAGGAAGGAGCAGCTCTGTTTGCCTTCCGTGGCTCAGTGAGACTGGCGTCCTCCACGGATTCCCGCCCACCACCCTGCGCTCTCCTGTCGCCTCTGACTTCCATTTGCCACCCCCCGGCCAGCAAGAGAAAGCCACGACGTACTTTTTATTTGACTGAACCTGATGCCAGGCCTATGTGATGAATCACTGGAAACCTGTGATTTGGGATCCGGGGCCAGACTTTGGCCCTAAATCTACCTGCAGCTCTAGAGCAGTGCTGCAGGAGGTTGTTAATATATTCCCTTTTTTTTCCTTTAATTTTTTAAATTATTTATTTTTTTTTATTTTATTTATTTTTCTTAATATTTGAGAGAAAGAGAGAGACAGAGCACAAGCAGGGGAGGGGTAGAGAGAGAGGGAGACACAGAACCCGAAGCAGGCTCCAGGCTCCGAGCTGTCGGCACAGAGCCCGACGTAGGGCTTGAACTCTCGAACCACGAGATCCTGACCGAGCCGAAGTCGGACGCTTAACCGACTGAGCCACCCCAGTGCCCCAATATATTCCTACATCTTCCTTGCTCCCTCTCCACACATAGCCTTACCTGATCAATCAATTTGTGAACCAAATAGAAAAGGAGAAGGACAGGTGAAGAGAAAGAATAAATGGATATAAGAAGCTAACTTTTTTTTTTTTTCTGTATTATCATTTCCTCTAGTCTCCCCAAACCCTCCTCTTTAGTTGTGAAGGGTTGAGAGGGAGCTATTTGGTCTTGCCCGTTACTGGGCGCTCCTACAATGCAGGCCAGTCTAAAAAGTTGAGATACGGTCACTCCGCCACTGAGCAAATACTGAGTTGTGTTATGTGCTGGGCATTGTGCAAGGTCCTGTGTCTGTATAGTAGAGAGCAAAATACAGTCCTTGTGTGTCATGCTAGTAAGAGGGATGTCCCACGAACAAGTGAACCAGTGAGTGAGTTATGACAAAATGTTAAGTGCTAAGGAGGTCAGAGGGCGGGCCGTGGGGGAGAGCTTGGGAAAAGGTGCTACGGCAGGGAAGATCTCAACCTCAAAGCATATGAAGGAAAGATCCACGTGGCTGGAGCGTGATGAGTACAAGAGTGGTAGCATTTGAGGTTCGAGAGAGGAGGGGGAGTGACCTCTTAGATGTCTTAATAGGCCATGGCAGAGTTTCTGAATCTAATTCAAAGTCAAATGGAAAGCTACATCTACCCGCTTGGTGAGACATGCTAAATTTAGAATGCTCTTTGTTCATATTGGAAAATTGGAGAAATTAAAATGAGACTTATTACCAACCAAAGAATTGCAGTGTTCTGGCCCCTCGAAAGTTGGTACTTAGGGTTCACTTAAGACAGCTGAGGAAGAAGGAGGCATGATACAGCCCCACAGCGACCAGACGGCACTCTTCTTTTGGACGCCCTTTTGCTTATGTCTCTCCAGGTTATATTTTTCTTCCCCTATATTCACAGGATTTATTGTCCTTATCAGACAGAGAAGCCCCTTTTTGCCATCAGAGTGTAGATAGAACTAACCATGCTGTGCAAAACTGGTATTAAGTGTGTATTAAGGTGCTTGTTTTAATGTTTCTTTATTTTGAGAGACAGCAGGAGCAGGGGAGGGGCAGAGAGAGAGGAGAGAGAGAATCCCAAGCAGGCTCTGCCCTGTCAGCACAGAGCCGGACACAGGGCTCGATTCCATGAACCATGAGATCAGGACCTGAACTGAAGTCATGGGTCGGACGCTTAATCCACTGAGCCACCCAGGCACCCCGTGTTACGTTTTTACCACAAAAACATTGCTTGTTTTCCAGCTCATGACAGTCACGTGGGGGGAAGAAGGGAGGGGGCAGTATAGCGCTGGCAGATGGCCTTGAAGTGTTGACCAAGCAGAGGCCACTGGTATTTGTTTTCTTGGTCAGTTGACTTGCTTTATCACATGTTGTTATCAAATCAAGTTCGTTTGTTTTTTCTAAACATTTTATTTTTAAGTAATCTCTGCACCCAACATGGGGCTTGAACCCATAACTACAAGATCAAGAGTAGCCCGCTTCGCAGACTAAACCTGCCAGGTGTCCCCCAAGTGTTTTTTTGAAATCAAAAATTAATTGCAAAAAAAGTTTATTTGTATTTGTCAGAGCTTGTAAGTTACACGGAGCCCCTTTCAGGCATATGTTTTATGGTGTTCTTTTGTTAAATAGAATGGTATTTGAAATAAATTAAGGATTTTAATGAGAGAATTCTGTGAATGTCTTATGTGTTCTACAGATCGAGGAGGAAAGGAAAAGAAGTACCCGAACAGACTATTGGCTACAGCCTGTACGTATTCAGCTGGAGTTCTCAAGTTCTAAACGCTTTTTAAAAAGAGCGAATGATTCGAAGAGCATTTGGTATAAATGACTTAAGTTTCTCAAACATACTTAAATCCTATGTATAGACCTTCCTGCCTTTTCTTTTCATCCGATCTTAAATTATCAGTTACACCTGTACTAGAGAGTAACTTCCTGTTTATAGGCTGGTGAGACTCCTTGAGTTTAATGCCAGATTTGTTTGTGGACATCTTGAATTGAAGCCTGGAATCGTTTCCAGTGTTTGCTAGAAGACAAGGGTCGTGTTTTCAGAAATGGGGCTGAAATGTAGAATTGTGAAAGCAGAAGTATTTGTTTTCAGTTTGCAGCTTATTGAACTTAGATTATCCCTTTAGGTACTTTGTTGAACAAAGGTGGTTTTAATTTTACAAACTCAAGTAGAGCTTTGTGTTTTATTGTGTATTTATTGTTCTATTGTTTTAAGATAATAATTTTGAAATATTTAAATAATTGCCAGAAATTATCATAGTTTGCTGATGCTCTGTTTTGAGCTTAGATGTGAAATTTTCGGAAGACGTTCAGGGTGCCTTCATTATTCTTTGAGAAGCTGGTTTGATCAGTGACAGGAGACCGAAAGGTAGTGAGAGTGTGTCATTTAGATAATTTTGATTAGAAACATAAGGTTAATAATAACCTTGATGGTCAGGAAGTCGTGAGCTCTCATTCAGGTCTTCGTGGTCCTTCTCCCTCTAGCTTGAAAACTCAGATCAGTGATTTCATGTCTTAGTCTGTGGTCTTCTACCTGGGAGGCATTTCCACCCGGTGACCACAGGAAGCATCATGCAGTAATTCAGCTAACATGGAAATACTTACTGTGTTACATAGTGAATGAATCCTTTGTATGAATCACTTCAACTAATTCTTATATGAGCCCTGTAAGGTAGTTATTGTTATGATTCCCATTTTATAGGTGAGAAAACTGAGGCAGAAAGCATTTGGGGGATTTCCCCAGGGTCGCAGAATAAGCACTTAGCCAGCTCTCTCTGGCAGTCTCATTCGGCAGGCTGTGCTCTGAGCGAGTGAACGTGCTGCTTCCTGTGATGTCTCAGGCGCCCGGACTCCCCGGCTGTAGCACGGGTCGGTCACGATTAGTAAGGGATGGGCCGAAGGGAAGTTTTGTGTGTTTTCTCCATCACAGTAGCTAGCATTTGAATATTAATAGTTTGATTACTGTTTATGAAAATGTAATCAAGAATTTAGTCGAGAGGCGCCTGGGTGGCTCGGTTGGCTAAGCCTCCCGCTCTTGACTTCAGCTCAGGTCATGATCTCACGGTCGTGGGATAGAGCCCCTAGTCGGGCTCCACACAGGGCATGGAGGCTGCTTAAGGGTCTCTCTCCTTCCTCTGCTCACTCACGTGCTCTCTCTCTCTCACTCTCAAAAAAGAAAAGGAAGAAAAACAATTTTTTTTCCTGAAAGCAATTGTTCTTACCCAGAGAGTAATTCGCAAATCTTTAGAGAAGTGTTTTTTCCAAATTACATATGTTTTCCTACTATTGCCATCCCATCTCGTGGGGTGAAATGCATATTCTCATCAGTCTCCTAGGTGATTCTGATGTACGCCCTTCTTTACGAACCATTGGTTTAAAGGAAAAAGAAAGGAAACCAAAAGCAGAAGGAAAAAAAAAAAAGACAACGCTTTCTACGTTTTAGCTAGTCCAAAAATTCTCTTCCCATTGATAATACTTCCAATTCAATTATATTTCCTGTTTGATAATTCTCTTATAACAGATTATTCAAATTCTCTTCCTACTTCCTCTTACGGAGTGTTACATTCAAAGGGAGGGTCGGCCAACAGTGCCATGATGATTCCATGTGTCTCTTATGTTGAAATGAGCAGTATGTTTGTTAAAATAACCAGCAGTCCCTCGAGCTAGATCGGAGAGCTTTAGTGTTTAAACTGAGTAAAGAAATATTTTGAACTGATCTATTGTGTGAGCAAGTGTCAGTAAGCCCAGTGATGTAATAAGTTAGCTTCAGATTATGAGTGTGTACCCTTGAGGGCCTTTGAGAAATTGAGGCCAGAAATACTCTGATTAAGTCAGGGAAGCTGTTTTGGCATCATTTGACTTCACTTAGAAAGTCTTAGACCGTTCACGTTTTCTCTTAAGCATGTCTTTCTACAGTTCCACACCCTCCCCCCAAAGTCCTCACTGAATTTTGATTAATATAATTTTTGGCCTGGCTTAGTGAAGTACTCGTGACCATCTAGTACCTCTGTTATATTCACTTGAAGTAGCAAATTCAGAATCGCTGTAGTGACTGTAGCATGAAGTCAGGCGATTTATTTTTCCCAATCCGCCATTAGACAGCTAATCTAAATCAGCAACATGATGATAAAGAAGCAGACCCAGAATGCACAAATATGAAATAAGCCTAGATTTCTCTCCCACTTGAGAATTAGATGTTCAGAAGAACGATACTTTTAGCTGGAGCTAATCTGGAAGAATCCTGTGTGTATCAAAAATTCAGAGTAACATCACGAGAAGAGAACATTCTGGAAAAATGTCATGCGTAAGCTCAAAGACATTTCCCTGCAATTCCCAGTGAGACTTGCCATCCGAGTTTTTACCAGCACTGAACACCAGCGGTGTAATATCTTTGGCACCTTTCACTTCCTTGAATGGGAAGAAAGCAGCTCTCTCTGAAAGACCTGGATTAACAGGGTTGAGACTGACAGGTGAAAAGTCCTAGATTTCAGGGGACCTTCAGTGTGGAAATCAGCCTCGAGACAGGTGTTTTCTCCTTCTCGGTAACCATATCGAATAAAGGGAGAAAGAAGAAATAAAAGGTCACTCAGGGAACGTTTTGCCATGACTGGAAAGGCTTAGAACACCCGGATTTTTTCCTTAGCAGAGCAGTTACACTTTGCTATGATTTTTGGCGAGCATGGTTTAAATGAAGGAGTGAAACAGAGAAGATAACTTCTGTCTTTCATCTTTATTTTTTTGTTGTTATTTTCTAGGAAATCATTGTGAAAATTATAACCAAAAAACTCGGAGAGAAATATCATAAGAGAAAGGGTGTTGTTAAGGTAAGGCTATGAGGCTGCGAGTGGACTCTGTGAAATTGACCGAATAAAGCCTTTTTGGTATTCCTGAAAGGTCAAGTCCTCAGGGCAGAAGCATTGTGTCTGAGGTTCTTGATGGTTCTGTAGAAGGAGAGCTGACTTCATAATTGGCGGAAAAATGATTCCTTTGCAACCGTAATTTATATTTATACATACCGTGTGCTTTCCTCCTGGAGTAAACAGTATGTATGAAGTCCCACGGGTGCCACGTAAACTCCCTCACTCACTGTGCAGGCCTTGCTAATCAGTGAGATGCATCCTCTTTGTTAACAATGGGTAATAAATATGATTATGTGCCTGGAGTTCCAAGGAGGGCTTCCTTGTTGTGTTTTGCCTGGGAGACTTTCAGCCGCTCTAAGATTTGAAAATTTGAAAATCAGCGCTCCAGTCCTTTTCCCTCTTTGCCGTCCCCTAAGAGTTTTATTCTGGCACCCAGCACTGTGCGTGCGTAAGTGCCCTTGTATTGTACTCGAAGCTGAGCATTGTCCCTCTCACTGTGTGTATCAAAGTCTTGTTCTAAGAACACCGACCAGTCTTTTACTCTTTGCAGATGAAAAGCCTCACTCGGCCTTGAACTGAATTCTTTATTAGGAAGCATAGAACCACTATCCTGTATACCTGAAACCAATATGTAAAACTGTGTCTTAAATAGACTGGAACTAAAATGGAAAACGTAATGAAATTTGAACAAATTTTAAGAAGCATAGAAGTCGTATATGGAATCTGTAAAATAGTGTCATTGATAGGAGTTACTCTTCCCATTTGACTGGAATGCCGTTTGTTTTCATCTTACCTATTTCTGTCCTTTGACGTTTGTGTTCGCGTATTTCTGCTACTATAAAAGTGTTGATTTCACATGACAGGAAGTAATTGACAAATACACAGCTGTCGTCAAGATGATCGACTCCGGAGACAAGCTGAAACTTGACCAGACTCATTTAGAAACAGTAATTCCAGCACCAGGTAAATCTTTCTGCAGACCATTTAACCTGTATGCTATCGAAATGAGTGATTCCATCCTTAAAACCATAGTTTTTTGACATTATTGGGTAGTTGTAGATGGGTTTCCTTTTTAGAAATCTATAGCTGCCAGTGTTAACTGATGCTCTTGATTTCAGGTGACGCGGTGGGTTTACCAGTCCTCTGCGAAAGCGCTTTTGTGGCATGAATAAGTTTTCCCTTCCTAAGATCCTTTTTCTCTGAAAGCAAAATACAAACTCATAGGGAAAAAAAAGTCACTCAGATGCAGGTTATTGTTAATATATCTCTTTAGCTGCCTGAGGTAGTAAAGTAAAAGTCTCTGCTGTTTGGCTTTTTCTTTTGCTTAATGGTCTTTATCATTTGAGTAGTTCTGATATCTCGTTCGAATGCTGCTTCGGTTGGGTTGCCTGCCTCTGACCCGACCCTTCATAGTGACAGCACAGTGATCGTGTTAGTCTCCAAAACTGCTTATCAGGTCCTTTATTCTTTCCCTGGAAAATAAAACTCATTTTATGGTTGAAAAAAAAGAAATTTTTTAGCTTTAATGAGATGTAATTGACATACGATAAATTGCACTTGTGTAAAATATACAATTTGATCAGTTTTAAGACACGAATACTCTCTGAAACCATCCCTACAATCAGGATAATGAATGTATCCATCACCCCCCCCCCCAATTTCCTCACTCCCCTTTATCCTTCCCTGCCACCCCTCCACTGCTGCCTCCCATGTCCCCAAGACAACCACCTTTCTGCTGTCTGTCACTATAGATCAGTTTGTTTCTATCTAGAATTTTGTATGAATAAAATCATACCATGTGTCTTGTTTTTTGGTCTGGATCTTTCAGTACGTGTACTTATTTTGGATTTGTGCATGTTGTCACATGTATGTGTCTGTAGCTCACTTCTCTCTGTTGCCAAGTAGTGTTTCCCGGTGTGGATATGCTACTTCTTGTTCATTCAGTCACCTGTTGATGGACATTTGTCTTGTTTACAGTTTGGGGCTGTTGCAAATAAAATTTCCAAGAATATTCATACACAAGTCCTTATATGGACATATGGTTTCTCCCCTATTAAGAAGATACTTAGAAATAGAATGGCTCCCTCATAGTAAGAGCCAAAGCAATCTAAATTTCTTTTCCTTTTTTTTTTTTTTTTTCTTTTAGTGTTTATTTATTTTTGAGACAACGCAAGAGACAGAGTGCAAGCAAGGGAGGGGCAGACAGAGGGAGACACAGAACCTGAAGCAGGCTCCAGGCTCTGAGCTGTCAGTCCAGAGCCTGACGTGGGGCTCGAACTCACAAGCCGTGAGATCATGACCTGAGCTGAGGTTGGACACTTAACCAACTGAGCCACTCAGGCACCCCAGTCTGAATTTCTTTCTAATGATTTCTGGGCTCTGAACATTTTCCCTTCCACTCCTTGCAGATTAAGTTTCCTCTGACAAGTGGAAAAAAACGTGAGGAGTCTTAGAATGCTATAGCGATCAGAGTATCTCCAGACTATACTTTAGAGTATTGCAGAGTTCTGAAATGATTAAGAACTCAGAGGGGTTTTGTTTTTTGTTCTGTTCATTCACTGTAATTGCATTTTGCTGTAACAAAGTAGAAGAAAGAAGCAAACATTTCTTTGCGTTCAGTGTTCTATTCTATCGTAGGAAAAAGAATTCTCGTTTTAAATGGAGGCTACAGAGGAAATGAAGGTACCTTAGAATCCATCAATGAGAAGACTTTTTCAGCTACCATAGTCATTGAAACTGTAAGTACATTTCCACAGAGAAATTCCTAAAGGGCTTTAAAAATGTGCCATAGTTCTTTTTCATTGGGTTGGTCTTTGTTTTAGAGCTGGGGTTTGTCGTCTGTCTTCTCTCCTGTTTGGAAATCTGTAAGCTTACTCTTTGTAACTCTGCCATTGCTGAAGGATTGTATTTTCTGATTTTAAAAGAAATGCATATGTGGCTTAGTCCACTTGAGCCGGTGTAACAGAATATACCATATACTGGATGGCTGATAAGTAAATAATTTCCACGGTTCCGAAGGCTGGAAGTCTAAGAATAAGACACTGGCTGACTTAGTGTCTGGTGAGGGCCCACTTCCTGGTTCATGTGTTCTCATATGGTGGAAGGGACAAAGCTCTCTGGGGTCTTCTTTACAAGGGCACTAATCCATTCATGAGCATGCACCCCCATGACCTAATCACTCCCCAAAGGCCGCCCGCCAGATACTGTCACACTGGGCGTTAGGTTGCAGCTGTGAATTCTGGGTGGGACGCATCCAGTATAGCAATGCTTATTGTTTTAAGACCTGAAAAAGACAATTTAATATAAATAACTTTAAAAATTACCAATAATTCTCCAGCCAGATAACTCCCTTTAATATTTTGACCTGTTCCTTTTCAGTCTTTGTATTTTACAAAATTGTATACAATATGTACAGTTTCACATTCTGACTTTTTTCTTTCATGTCCAGTATAAAACTCAATTTGACATACAATTAGCGGGGAATATAGAATCAAAATTAATGACGGGAAAAGCCCAGAGATCACTATTTTAAGTTTTTTTTTTTTTAATTTAATTTTTTATTTTTTAAAATTTACATCCAAATTAGTTAGCATATAGTGCAACAATGATTTCAGGAGTAGATTCCCTAATGCCCCTTACCCATTTAGCCCATCCCCCCTCCCACAACCCCTTCCATAACCCTCAGTTTGTTCTCCATATTTATGAGTCTCTTCTGTTTTGTCCCCCTCCCTGTTTTTATATTATTTTTGTTTCCCTTCCCTTATGTTCATTTGTTTTGTCTCTTAAAGTCCTCATAGGAGTGAAGTCATATGGCTTTTGTCTTTCTCTGACTGATTTCACTTAGCATAATACCCTCCAGTTCCATCCACGTAGTTGCAAATGGCAAGGTTTCATTCATTTTGATTGCCGAGTAATACTCCATTGTATATATATACCACATCTTCTTTTCCATTCATCCAGCGATGGACATTGGGGCTCTTTCCATACTTTGGCTATTGTTGATAGTGCTGCTATAAACATGGGGGTGCATGTGTCCCCTCAAAACAGCACACCCATATCCCAATTGCCTAGTAGTGCAATTGCTGGGTCGTAGGGTAGTTCTATTTTTAGTTTTTTAAGGAACCTCCATACTGTTTTCCAGAGTGGCTGCACCAGCTTGCATTCCCATAAATTTTTTTTTAATGTGTATTTATTTTTGAGAGACAGAGAGAAACAGACTATGAGCGGGAGAGGGGCAGAGAGAGAAAGACACAGAATCTGAAGAGGCTCTAGGCTCTGAGCTGTCAGTACAGAGCGCAATGCGGGGCTCAAACTCACAAGCCGTGAGATCATGACCTGATCCGAAGTCGGACGCTTAACCGACTGAGCCACCCAGGCACCCCCAGAGATCACTATTTTAAATAGTCCTTCCTTTCTTTCATAAAGGATTAAAAGGTAGCAGAGATCAGTGAAGTAATTTCTGGAAATCGGATGTACAGGTCAAGTTGTTGACTGAAGTAGACTGGATGGCTCACTGACAGTCTGTGGGCGCCCCAGTGAGGCCTGAGACGTCTCCTGAGGGAAGGAAGGGCCTGAAACAGGCTCTTCCGTCACCGCCTAATGCGTTTTGGAACTCTGAATGATGGGGCAGGGACTCTCCAAGTGAAATCCATTTTCACACCCAGTGTAGGAAGCGTCAGCATGTGGGGGGTGGGATAAGAGACCCCGCGGAGAGTCTGGTGACCGTCCTGAGCGCTCTCCAGGACTTGGGCTCGTAACTGCCCACTTTCGTGTGTTGCCTGAAGAGGGTCAGAGGCATCTAGACCCATCTCTGGACTGTGTTCCAGAAGATCAGGTGGGTCCTTATTTGAGAGAAACCACATTTAAGTAAATGGAGCATTTTTTCCCGGTCTCTGTCTACACGAATTCAGCAACTGTGACTGACACAAACTAGAAGGGAAGAAAAGGAAAAGGAATCTCTCTGTTACTGAGAAAGTTCTCCATCTGACTAAATTAATAGATTGAGTTTTGTTTTGTTTTTTTTTTTAACTCCCGTTTTTCTCTCTGACTCAGGCAGCATAAGGTCATGGAACATCTAGCATTTCCTTGGAAACGATTCTCCTGCACTTTTTAAATTCATAGTAGCATCCAATTTAGATCCCGCCTCAACTCGTGTTTTCATCTCAGGGAGACGCAAAACAACTAATTAGCACTGAGGGCTTTCTGGGTTCCATCCAGATACCTTCGGGTTAGTCTGGTTTTCACGGACTCGTTTCTTTCCTCCCTCGCCGTGACCCCACTTGGGCCTTCCTTCTGAGCTTGTGTGGCTTAAAGAGCTGGGCTGGGGTAGGACTAGGAGGCGTGCCCACAAGAGGCTGGCTGACTGTGAAGCGGCAGGTACTTTTCAAAGAAACCTGCGTATTGTTTTTCCTTTGGCAGCCTCCCCCGCCCCATTTAAAAGAAATGTGTTTGTGTGTGCGTGTGTGCACTTGTGTACGTCCCCACAATTGCTTCAAGTCGTTGCCGTGAAACACACAAACTTCCCGAGTGATTTCTCCTGCTGTTTTTATCCCTTCCGACGTCTTCAATTATAGCATCAGTATCAAAGTCTTTGAAATTTACTTGTTTATTAGGCAGATTTTTATTTTTTTTTTTTAATTTTTTTTTTTTAAACGTTTATTTATTTTTGAGACAGAGAGAGACAGAGCATGAACGGGGGAGGGGCAGAGAGAGAGGGAGACACAGAATCGGAAACAGGCTCCAGGCTCTGAGCCATCAGCCCAGAGCCTGACGCGGGGCTCGAACTCACGGACCGCGAGATCGTGACCTGAGCCGAAGTCGGACGCTTAACCGACTGAGCCACCCAGGCGCCCCTCAGCAGATTTTTAAATAGCTGACGAGTTATTCAGAAAGTCTCAGCCTTTTAGCCCAGCTGTTTGCCTAGTTGACCAAATGAGCGGCTCCCTTCTTACTCCCCGATTTTGTGTTCTTCTCATAAAAGCCTACCTGACCGTGGGCCTTCACACTTGATAATGAAAGAGGCAACCTGAGTCATGCTTTATCTGGGAACTTGTTTCCATCGAATACAGTCATTATTATATGTTAAAAAGAATAGCATTTTTAAAAGCATTGTTAAGGGAAGGTGTGATTCTTCACAAACAACGTGAAAATCTCACTTCAAGGTTAGAGTCATTATCATCATCATTTAAAAAAAATTTTTTTTTAATGTTTATTTATTTTTGAGACAGAGAGAGGCAGAGCATGAACCGGGGAGGGTCAGAGAGAGAGGGAGACACAGAATCCCAAGCAAGTTCTAGGCTCCGAGCTGTCAGCCCAGAGCCCGACGCAGGGCTCGAACTCACAGACCGCAAGATCATGACCCGAGCCAAAGTCACTCAACTGACTGAGCCGCCCAGGCGCCCCAGGAACAGCTCTTTTCCAAGGGGCCATTTGTGAGGAGCCCGGGATTCTTCCAGCTCGTGTCTCCGTCACCTTCACCGAGTGACTTTTATACTTACCGCGCTCTTGTGCTTCAGACAGGCCAAGGCCGAGCGTGCTGGGCTGCACGTGCGGGCAGCGTAGCCTGGCCTGGAGGTGGCCCGCGTCACTTCTGTTCACCTCTGCGGCTGGAGCTCCATCTCATGACCGTACCTCACCCCATAGGGAGCCAGGGAAAGTGTCCAGGGAGCAGAGGAGATACGGAACAGCCAGCAGGTGCCTGCCACAACGTGTAGGGATAGCACATTTCACACGTCATCGAAGAAACCGTGGCGCTTCCTAATGAGAAGGCCGTAGAATATTTTAAAAGTCACAGTCGTACGGAAATGTTAGCTGCCGTAGTGGTATTGTAGGGGTATGGGAGAGACAAATTTGGATCTTTAAGTGTGGTGTCATTTTCTTGTCTTGTAAGTATATGTGTTTTTAATCTTTTCTTCAATCATTTTAATTTGTAGGGCCCTTTAAAAGGACGCAGAGTCGAAGGAATTCAGTATGAAGACATTTCTAAACTTGCCTGAGTTTGAAAATTTGTTAACACATTAAAATCCTAAAGCATCAAATTGGTGTTCACCAAGGCATTATAAGACTCTACTGTGTTAGGGTGTTTCTTTTGTATAAAGCAAATGGATTTATTTAAATATTACTGTATAGTTGTTCAGCTAAGCTTATAGAAAAATCGAATTATGTCTCATGAAGTATCAAAACAATGTAATTTTGTTTTTACTGGTTTGGTTTCCTTTGTAATATTGCCTTAAAGATTTTTTATCTTCATTAAAAGAATGTTATCGTAAAGTGTTTTGTATAAGACAGTTTAGAATCGTGTAGAGGAAATCCTTCATATACTCTATAGTTGCAGTGGTAACGTTGAACTATAAATCTAATTACACTTTAAAAAGTCAGACTATAGAGTCTCAGCTTTATTGAGATAGAGTTCACGCACGATATCACGTACAGTTCGGTGGCTTTTAGTATACGTACAGAGATGTGCACCCATCATCACTATTTACTCTTAGAGCGTTGTCATCGCCGCAGAAGGAAACCTTGTGCCCGTGGTCTCTCCCTGTCCTCCCACTTTCCCCAGCCCCTGGCAACCACTAGTCTACTTTCGGTCTCGGGGACTTGCCCGTCCTGGACATTTCATATCAGTGGAATCGTAACAACAGGTGGTCTTTTTACGAGTCGCTTCTTCCGTGGAGCATTGTGTTTGCAACGTGCACCCACGTTGTAGCGTGTACCAGTGCTTCCCTCCTTTTTATTGCTGAGCACCGTATGGGTCCACCACAGCGTCAAAATCCGTTTGTCAGTTGACGGACATTCTGGTCGTGTCTGCTTTGGGGCTCTTAGGAGTAATGCTGCTGTGAACGTTTGTGCGCACGATGTTCTGTGGACACGTGTTCATACGTTTTCAGTGCCTGGGAACAGAGCTGCAGAGCCTGGCTGTACGTCATGGGATGATGTTTCTTTATATTTAAGAGAGAGAGAGAGAGAGAGAGAGAGACAGGGTGTGAGCAGGGGAGGGGCAGAGAGAGAGGGAGACACAGAATCCGAAGCAGGCTCCACGCTGTAAGCTGTCAGCACAGAGCCCGATGCTGGGCTCGAACTCACAAGCTGTGAAGTCATGACCTGAGCCGAAGTCGGACGCTCAACCAACTGAGCACCCCCCCCCCCCCCCGGGGCACCCCTACCATGTTTAACATTCTGAGGAACTTCCAGCCTGTTCCAAAGTGACTGTACCATTTTACAATCCCATCGACAGTGTTGAACTGTACATTTTTAAATAATAGATCAGTGTATTATTTAGGGATGCAGAAGACAGGAAACTCAGCGAATACTTGGGTTATGTAAAAAATATACATATATATGTATATATATGTATATGTGTATGTATATATGTATATATGTATGGATATTTTTTTTAATAAATTGATGGCTCATGCGACAGAAGGAGCAGATCCGGGCTTGCAGTGGGGTCCAGGGTGCAAACAGCCTGGTCGGGCCTGGCTCCCGCGGCCCCGGCTTGGCCTGTGTCGGCCATGCTCTCAGCCCCTCTCGACAGCAAGATGACCGCCAGCGTCCCCGGCCTCCTGTCTCCCCCTTCTCCCCCGGTTCAGACAGAAGACTGGAACTGAGGCCGGGACAAATCACTCCACGGGCAAGGGTTGGAATAGTGAGATGGGCCAGACCTGGGTGGTTCGCCAGCCCCTAGGCCGTCTCTCTCGGACTTAGCATCAAGGATTGCTGATCAATTCTGTCGTCAGAAGGCGGGAGGACCCGCCCGCGAACAGAACCGGAAGATGACGGCAGCACGAGATGCAGTAACGGGGCGATGTCAGTAGCTTTGCCAGCTCTGTTCTTCCGGGATAAGTTCAAGTGTTTCTGGACTAACTGGACAGCACAGGAACGTGGAAAGGAACCGGGTGTTGGAGTTGAGCAGGCTTCAAATTGAATGTCGGCTGTTCTGTTCACCAGCTGTGTAATCTTAGAGTGTTTTTAATGTACAAATTATCAAAAAAAAAAAAAAAAAAATGTGTCCCTGCAGGGTTGTTGTGAGAACTACAGAAAATACACGGGAGGTGTCAGACGGGGAGCCACGCATCTGTGGCCCCGCCTGGCCTGGTGTTAATCTGGCCTGAAGAATTTCGTTAGGGAGAACGGGGCTCCCTGGTCAGAACAGGTAAGTCAACCTTGCCGAGATTCCTCCCCCACCCCCCACCCCCCACCACCAACCTGTAAATTCGGAGTCAACCTCCGTAGGAAAAAATGTTCCATCCCTACCTCCCACGTTCTGATTCTTTTCCCCAACATCTTCCTGAAGTTATCCCAGAATGAAACAAAGTAGCGTAACGGATGTTAAATTTAGCATTTAAAGATCCAAAGCACAAAAATACGACTCTAGACGACAGGGCCTTTATCCCCCCCCCCAACCCCTGGAAGTTCTTAGAGGCCAGTAGTGTTTTATGTTATCCACGGTGACTGCAGATACCTAACGTCAAGTTTTCTATGGGCTTTTTTTTTTCCTTTCTTAAAGCATCACAAGCTACTTTTGTTTACATACTTTTTTTTTTTTTAACAGTTTGAAGCTCACGGTGAAATGGAGCAGAGGGTACAGAGATTGCCCATAGATCCCCTGTCCCCACACACACCGCCTCCCTCACCACCCACATCCCCAAGCAAAGTGGTACGTTTGTTACAATGAACCTATGATAATGATGAACACATCGTCGTCATCCAAAGTCCATAGTTTAGGGTAGGGTCACTCTTGGCGGTGTCCCGTTCTATGGGTTTGGGCAAGTTGGTAACGAAATGAAATGAATTCACCGGTACAGTATCATACAGAACAGCTTCACCAGGCTAAAAATCCTCTGTGTTCTCCCTGTTCGTCCCTCTCCCCCCCACAGCTCAACCCCTTGGCAACCGCTGACTTTTTTTTTTTCTTTTTCTGGCTCCGTATCTTTGCCTTCTCCATAATGTCATACAGTTGAAATCGTATGGTATGTAAGCTTTCCAGATTGGCTTCCTTCACTTAGTCACATGCTCTTAAGGCCTCTCCATGCCTTCTCATGGCTCGATAGCTCATTTCTTTTCAGCGCCAAGCAATACGTCTCTGTCTGGATGTGCCACAATCCATCCACTCCCCTACTGAAGGACATCTTGGTTGCTTCTGGATTTGGTCAATTACGAATCAAGCCGTTAACAACATCCGTGCGTATTTTTTATGTGGACATGTTTTCAGCTCAGAGTAGATGCCAAGGAGTGCAGTTGCTGGATGGTAAGGGGAGGGTGTGTTTGGTTTTGTAAGAGACTGCCAAACGATCTGCCAAGTGGCTGCGCCATTTTGCACTCCCGCCAGCAAGGACTGAGTGTTCCTGTCGCTCGCGTCCTCACTGGCATTTTGTGGTGTCGGTGTTTTGAATCTTGGCCCTTCTGATAGGTGTGTAGTGGCATCTCGTTATTTTAATCGGCATTTCCCTGGCGACCTGACGTCAAGCATCTCTTCGTGTGTCTATTTGCCATCTGTGTTATCTGTGGTGAGGTGTCCGTTCAAGTCTTTCGTTCGTTTTTTAATGGGGTTGTTCATTCTCTTATTGTTGAGTTTCAAGAGTTCCTTGTGTATTTTGGATAATAGTCCTTCATCAGGTACGTCTTTTGCCAGTATTGTCTCCCGGAGCATGGCTTGTCTTCTCATCTTTTATTTTTATTTTTTATTTTCACTTAAAATTTTGTTTTAATGCTTATTTACTTTTGAGAGAGAGAGTTGGGGGGGGGGGGAACAGAGAGAAGGAGACCCAGGATCTGAAGCAGGTTCCAGGCTCCGAGCTGTCAGCACAGAGCCCGACATGGGACTTGAACTCATGGATCGCGTGATCGTGACCTGTGCCGAAGTCAGATACTTAACCGACTGAGCCCCTGTCTTCTCGTTTTTTAGATAGCTGTTTTTCATCATTTTGCTTGAGGTCCTATCAGATTATTGGTAATCGTGTCTTGGGAAGTCAAATTCCCTGAGTTTTCATTGGGAACGCCACTGACTCCTACTGCCTTCCTTTCTGCCTTTCCTTGCCTACTTCTGCCTGTCCGTTTTTCCTGTCATACTTGAGTCAATTCACTGAACAAACATTTACCGAGTTCTCCGGTAGGTAAGCCGTCACAGTATGTGCTGTAGATTTAAATGTGAGAAGCAAGTATAGACCCAAGATGTGTGTTGTGTAGGAATTGACAATGGTCAGAGAACTGATACTCAAATGAAATGATTGGCCGATAAAGAGACACTTGACCATCTGGGACAGCTACTTAACAATCCACCTTAACTTTGCTGGGCCTCGGTAAGAGACCATGAACTGATACCAGGATATACCTCGGTGCCTACTTTGCCAAAGGAGAACCACAGGATTAGAATATGAATCAGCCTTGATTGATAAGTTGGTTATTGGCTTGACTGAAATGCTCTCAGAAATATTAAGCCGCTAATACAGTTAAAAGGAAGCATCCTTGATTTTTCTTTCTTTTACATATATATTCCAGAGAAAGTCACCAGCGTAGACTTGGCCGGTGTGAAGAAGTGTTAAGAACAGTAACACTAAATTCTTACGGCATTTTTATGTATTCAGCACGCAAAAGCATTATTTAAGCATTTTTATGTATTCGGGCAGCCAGGTAACTTTTACTCTGATCTTATTGGGTCTTTGGAGCGACTTTTCTCTCTTTCAATTGGGATAAGGCTGAAGAGAAAAATGCCACTTTTTATGGTATTAAGCGATCCTTTGAAGCATGTTAAATGGTTTGCATAAGGTCTCACACCAGTAGGTACTAAAATAACTCCTGATTCATGCTTCATTTTTACTACACATCGAGACAATCTTTAATTTCCTTTTTTTAATTATTATTATTTCTTTGGAATAGGTAACTCTTTTCTTTTTTCTTGAAGCATGGGCTCCCATTTCCCTGACAGTAAGATATATATTTGCTTGGTTTAAGGGAAACCATTCGGATTGATATTTATGAAAAGCTTTGAAGATAGGCTACAGGAGTCCTGAAGATGATTGGAAGATAGGGGCCCTGCGACACCCCAGCTGAGATTTACGGTGACGACCTACTCCTCTCTACAGAATTACGTTCTGATCAATCCCTAGTGGGTTGCAGAATGCTCCAAAGAATAAGCAAGCGTAATACAGGTAATTGTCAGGTTGTTTTCCTTTATTGCTGAGAGCACAATACTTTCAGAAACTAATCAAGAGGTAAACAGTGGAAGAATCTCTTCCTTTCCACTGATCCCTAGTAATTTGGTTCCTTCATTTGAAATTCAAAATGGAGTATCCATTTGTAACTCAAAATTAATTTTATAGAGAAGGCATATTTCTGGTCTCAATGGGGACGCATGGACAGCATTAATACAATTTTAGTTGCCTTATTCAAAACGCCAGCTATTAATAAAAGTTTTGATAATTGAATAACATGGATTTGACTTTAAATCTAGTTTTACAGAACTGTGTTGTTCAGCATCCTGCATGTAAATATACAGCCTAAGATCTTCATTGTTATTTTTAGAGCTACAGAGCACATGTAAAATACTAGGAATCAAACTAAAAATATATCTAAAGATAGTAGTTTTAAAGTCTAAATTCTTGCCAAGTAGCAGAGTTAAGTGTAAGAACCTACTTTTGAAGTTTGTGTTACATATTAGCATTTTAAGATCAGTATTTTTGAAGTAGAAAACGGAAAACATGGAGTAGACTTTTAATGTACCATAGGTGCCACAGATAAAACTAAAAGGCAGTGCCATTTACCTCTTCAGCACTGAGGTTACCTATGGATTCTAGAAATATCACATTTCCTTACTATTTTACAATTAGACCAAAAGACAAAAACTTGATTTTGTAAATACAGGTTGAGTGTGTAAAAAGAGGCAGTTTTGTGTACTTTCTAAAGTAAAAATAACTTTTACCAAATTATGGAGAGAAAGCTTCATAAAAATGGACCTGTAGGGGTGCCTGGGTGGCTCTGTCGGTTAAGCGTCCGACTTCAGCTCAGGTCATGATCTTGCGGTTCGTGGGTTCGAGCCCCGTGTCGGGCTCTGTGCTGACAGCTGGGAACCTGAAGCCTGCTCCAGATTCTGTGTCTCCCTCTCTCTCTCTGCCTATCCCCTGCTTGTTCTCTGTCTCTCTCTCTCTCTCTCTCTCTCTCAAAAATGAAACATTAAAAAAAATTTTTTTAATGGACGTTTAAACAGTTTTTAAGTGCAATTTTACCACTTTGACCTTTGAAAATATATCCTAATTCTAGAAATTGATTTTTAAAGGGAAGTTATAAACAAAGGAAAGTACAGACTTACAACAAACCGGATTTGCACCAAATCACCCAAATCCACTATATTACTGCAGACATTATGAAGTCCGATTTGTTGTGTATTGATTCTGCCTTATAAATGTCATCAGCCTTTTGTGAGGACATAACTTGCTAGTTAATTTGTTTCAAAATGCAGTCTAATCATATAAGATTTAAAATTACTCTCAGGAATTGCTTAAATACAAACAAAAGGTATATAAGGAATACTCAGGAAGCCTCTGTGTTCAAGATCATTGAATCTGTGTGAAACGTGTTGCCACATAGGGGTGACTTCCAGAGAATCTGGACCTATGATTGTCTCAGAATTCATAGTAACATTAACACTAAGTGAAGTTAGCCGTGTGAGGTAACATCCTGAGCGATTTTAAATATGCAAAGAATTTGGGAACAACAAAATCTCCGAGGCGACCTTAGAATGCCATCAGGGAAGCAGGACTGTTACGAGAGGTCGTAATTTAATAAGCAGACACCTACCCATTTGTATCATATCTTATCTGGAGGATAGCTTTGAGAACAGAAACAGGTTAGTGAACTAAGGCCTTGTCATGGTTTACTATAGGTGTCAACTTGGCTGGGCCATGGGGTACCCAAAGAGTTAGTCAAACACGATTTGGGGTGTTTCTATGAAGCTGGTTTTGGATGAAATTTACATTTAAGTCATAGCCTGAGTAAAACAGGTGGGCTTCCCTAAGTGGGCCTCATCCAACCAGTTGAAGGCCTGAGTACAACAAAAAGGATGAGCCCCCCCCCCCCCCCCAGTAAGAGGGAATTCTCTAGCTGCCTGCCTTTGGATTTCATCGGCAGCATGGATTTTTCCTGCCTCATGGCCTTCAAACAAAAACCGGCTTCCCCCAGATCTCCTGCCCCATCAGTCAGCCCATCCTGCAGGTTTGAAACTACCATCCTTTATAATGATGTGAACAAATTATTGTATAAATCACCCCCCCCCCCATATATATATGCATAGTTCTGTTTCTCTAGAGCACCCTGACTTACACAGTCTGCACGGACTAAAAAGGATCTCTGAGGCCAACACTGTGGAGGAAATGTTGGCCAACCACACTGGGCCATCGCAGGGACCGAGGCAAGCCTATCCCAGCAACTGGCGACAGGGCTTTTGCCGCTGCAAAACAATCAAGATCAGGCAACTTCCCCTGTTCTTACTCGACGTTCGCCAAGTAACCTTCTCATAATTGAACATCCCACGTACCTGATAGCATCAAAATATACTCAGCCTACAGGGCTGAAGACCAGACCCTCGAGAATAATGAAATCATCACAGAAAATGCCAAGTTGAGGGCTCCGTCTGGATGCCAGCGGGAGTGGCCAAAGCAGCTTTTCCTTTGCATGACCCTGATTAACGCGTCTTAACATCTGAAAACTCGACAAAATCCTGAATCTTCTTTGCAAAGTATTTATTTTCCTCGGCTGTATTAACAGGTTTTCTAAACCACCATGACATCTGGTTACTGGAAAGGGGGCAGGGAAGGGCCGTATATACGTATCATTTCCAAAGCCACACATCTTTAAGGCCTTTGGAGAAAGCTATAAAGCTGAGGCACAAAGTAATCCTTGTAATGTCCGTCGATGAAACCTTTCCCGCTGTTATGCACGAACCAACAGGAAACCTCTGTTCCGAACACTCGATCTGTTCGATAGTCCTTCTGTAGGCCTCTGTGGGGAAAATGGTGAGTATGGTTAGACTTGGCCAGCTTGCGTATCTGCAAATCTTTGCTGTTCATCATGCCCCTCCTGGTGCCGTATCTGCTCACGCCCACCTACCCCCACTCCCCAAGCTGTACAGAACATTCTCTCGAGCTTGGTGTTGGAAGGACAGAGAATAAGCACTGCATCCTTAGATAATTCAAATAACCCTTTGGAGACTGACCAATATCTAGACTTTTCCAGCACGGGAAAGAGTGCAAGTTAACGTCCCAGTGGAAAGAAAGCGGGAACCAAATGCTGAGCCGCTGTGGGCTCACCTCACACGTCCCCTGCTGAATGAATCTTCACTGTGAGGGTGAGTGTTCTATCTAAGGGTGATGCCAGCTGTTTCTGAGAAATCCATGCTCCCACTTACAGGACAAAGAAGCCGATGATTTAAAAAGCTGTGTGGCCTATTGTCACTGGTGAGCTTTAAAATACGGATGAAAGCGCACGACCCCGTCCACCCCGAAGCCCCCGTCAACTCAGTCTCAGTTATGTGTTTCGAGGTGCTTCCAACAGATGAACCGGAGGCCCGACAGTTACCTTTGTCATTAGAGTATAGCAGGTGTGCGTTTACCAACCTAGATAACTTATTTTACTCTTATTACTGTGCTCGCCATTTCCTTATCAAACATGCTCACCGACGCCCACGGGTCACTCACTGGTCTCCAGTGAGCCAAACTTCACCAAGAGCTCGTCGTTTTACTTCAAAAATCTATTTTTGTGGTGGTATGTATGGCTTAATTATTACTGCAGTGTCATCACTTACTGATGTGGAAGCCAAGGACATTTGCGGACAAAGAAAGTCATTTCTTATAAAGCAACGTTGATTGCTTTGTAAAAAAAATAATAAAAAAAAAGGCCAAAAAAAATCCACAAAAAAAACCTGCTTTAAAATGATATCAGACAGGCACAGGGGAGACTGCTGTAAAGGACTGGGAGAAATTTAAAAGATTGAGAAGAATGTAAACACTCACGATGCTTTCCAAGTATAGAATCCTCACTTTGAACAAAGCATGCGGAGATGGTTTGTGTCAGAAAAGCTACACAAAAATGCATTTGGTAGATTCATACTCAAGAAGAAGGCTGCAGTTTTACATAAAATTATACATTCAGGGACTCCTGGGAGGCTCAGTTGGTTGAGCGTCCGACTCTTGGTTTTGGCTCAGGTCATGATCCCAGGGTCGTGGGATCGAGCCCTGCATTGAGCTCTGCACGGAGCATGGAGTCTGCTTAAGATTTTCTCTCTCCCTCCGTCCCTCTCCCCTACTCAGGTTCTCTCTGTATCTCAAAAAAAAAAAAAAAAAAAGAAAAGAAAAATAAAAAATAAAAAATGTATATATTCTCTAGCACTGTGGTTCACAGGCATTTTTATGATTTCCTTCTTTGATCAGCTTTTTCAGTAAGCCAACTGGTGACCATAGGGCTTGTAATGCAGAGGATGAGACCAATGGCTTCATTTCTCTTGGCATTTTATGGCACCTCCTTATCTACCTGGGTCTGTTTGCAGTTAGGCTGGCGTCCCTGCAGTGGCCTTATACAGATGTCATGTGTGTTTCTCCCTGATGAACTGTTTCGTTGGACATAAGTAACGCTTGAAATAGCTTTTCTTGCTTCGCTCATTTCTGTTCTAACCCCGGTAGGAGCGCTCTGGGTCGCTGCTATATGCATCCGAGGCCTACCTGGTGACAATCAACCTGTGTCCCTTCACTTCCATGCTCGCCTCTGGCTTCTCGGGGTCCTTCCCTGGTCGCTCATTGAAGATCCGGATCTTTGGCTCATGCATGAACTGGCCTAGTGACACAAAGTCCAGACTGATTTACGTGGAACCCACGGGCAAACAAAAACAACAGCCTCATCATCATTGGATCCAAACTGCACTTTGGTCTCCCTCTAGAATTTCTGGGGCCGAAAGACATACCGAGAGGGAAAAGGCAGAGCGATGGGAGGGATGGGTCCTTCCCAAGAGCAAAGCAGGCTGCTCACCCCACACACGAGGCTGACCCACTGGACGAGAAGTGGAGTGGAACGCCCTGTGGCTAGGGGTGCGGGTGAACACCTGTGAGCACGGCTCAGATCGTAGAAACAAGGTTTGTGATGTCATAGTCACATGCTTCAACCGAACTGTTCCTTAGAAGGTTGGGGTGCCTGGGTGGCTCAGTTCGGTTAAGCCAACTGATTTCAGCTCATGTCATGATCTCATGGTTTGTAAGATCAAGCCCTGCATCAGGCTTTGCGCTGATAACACGGGCCTGCTTGCGATTCTCTCTCTCCCTCTGTCTCTGTCCCTCCCCAACTCACACACGTGCTCTCTCTCTCTCTCAAAATAAAAAGACATTAAAAAGAAAAAGTTCACCTCTCTTCAGTTACAAAAAAAAAAATCTTCAATGTAGAATTTAAAAATTGAAAGCATTTCTCTAACTTTCCCAGTTAGTGATGATGAAATCCCGCGTCTGGGATTACCCGCACCAGCAAATGGTCTTGGCTGTAGCACAACCCAGTCACCCTACCCTGCAACGTAGGGTTGTATTAATCGTGTTTGTTACTTTCTGTATATTATGATTTGACATCTTAAAACCCTGACTGGCTGGGAGAGACCGCCCCCTCCCTACCCAATTCTGAAAGACCGCAAAGGACTCAGACAGGAGCATGCCTGCCGTGTGCAAGCTAACCACCCAGAGCTAGACCTCCGCTAGCTGGCCTGCACAGCCCAGATGGAATCATTCCAGGCCCAGGTGCCAGGTAAGTAGAGACCACCCTGGACCCCAAAGCCCACCTACATTACTCAAGCTAGCCAACCCAGAACTCCCCTCCTCTGTCTTATCTTTGCACAGAAACACCATAGAGGCTCTGGCCTTGCCCTGCACGTTAGCTCCCTGATGAAAACTTGGCCTTCCTCTGCGGCCCTGCGAGGCGAGCCCTGCCTCTCGTTTCCAGGGGGAGACCGTGAGCGATGGTAAACGTTTCCATCGATGGCATTGGCCCCTTTGCGTCCTCGCTCAGTCACCTCTACAAATCAAGCCCTGGGCACAGAGTATGGCTCCAACCCGTCTTTTGAGTCCACACCTGTCACTGTCCGAGTTCTAACCTCCAAAGTTGCTCGAGACCAAGAGGGGGCCCCCCACTTTGCCTGATGGTCGATGGACACCATACCTATTAGTCCGTGTGCTTTAGGTGAAAACTTGTTTGTGGGGGAATGTAGATCCCCAGAAAGTCTACGTTGATCGGATGCTTCTTCCAAACCCGATGGAGTAAAACAGAGAAGGACATGTCTTTATTCAGGGTGATGGTCACAGTTTGCTCTTTCTTCACAGAGACAAGCACCCTGGTGTGAAAGCCAAAATGGAGTCAACATTTCTAGAACAACTGTTCAGGACGCCATTCCTCCCACCCCGGACACGAGCTGGCCACCCCTCCCTGGACAATCTCACTAGTGGTCTAAGTCCTTCACAACATTTTTGCCACAGAATGTTGTTTTCACTCCCGGCTCTGGAATTCTGTCAATTTATATGTTTGTATAAAAACAATTAGCAGGGGGGTGCCTGGGAGGCTCAGTTGGTTGAGCATCCGACTCTTGATTTTGGCTCAGGTCATGATCCCAGTGGGGTGAGATCAAGCCCTGCGTTGGACTCCCCACTGAGCCTGGAGCCTGCTTAAGATTCTCTCTCTCTCTCTCTCTCTCTCTCTCTCTGCTGTCCTCCTGCTCATGCTCTCTCTAAAATTAAAATTAAAACAATTAACAGATAATAATGGGAAAATATTACTCCTAAGATACAATCATTGTGTTTCTGGGCACAGTCTGACACAGAGTCGGCCGTGGAGTTTTGATGGATTCATTCACTTTTCTAACACGTATTTACTGCATACCTACGACATGCCTGGCCGTAGGCTGGCACTGAGACACACAGTGACCAAAAGATGTGGACCCTGTTGCCAGGAACGGGGGAGTAGGTAACAAAAGCCTTTCTGAAACGCGCGTCTTCATATTTAAAATGACAATGTTAAGTTCTAGTTTATATCACGGATCTCTGGATTTATGTACGTAGTCGTGTGGAGGGCGGGCCTGAATCCGGACGTGATAACACTTGCCTCTGATTAATGACGCGAGCAGTGTCAGACCAGGACAGGATGGACGTACGGGAGCCCCGGCTCAGGGTGATGGTCTCGGTGCTGATTTCTATTTTCATGTCTTCGCTTTGGAAGTAAAACCCCAGTTTTCCAAAATAGGTTCTGAGTTTTTCATTCTTGGGCTTCTTGGCACCAGTGAGCTGCCCATTGACCAAAATCCCTATGGAAAAACACATGTTTGTTTGTTTTTTTTTCCCCCTCCGTGAGCCATTTCGCTTCAGGATTTGACATTTCTTCCTATGCAATGCTCACCTTATTACCATGTATTATGGCAGTTTAAATTAATTATATTACAGTAAGATCTGCCAGTTTACACTCAGGTTTTTGGCAATTGTAGTTCACTTAGGCATATATTTATAATTTATTTCTAATTATCAGGGTTTACAAAATACGGGACTTTGATTCAGTTAAGAAAGAAAGAAATCCCAGGTAGCGACAGTGAAGCATGGTAATGATCCCATTGTTTCGTTCGGATGTAGTATCTTTTTATTTTACCTAATTCTGGATCAGAAACAAGGTTGAGGATTTTTCCTGGTTCTGAGTCAATATTGAAACAAACATTCTTTTCATTTTTCGGTAGGTAAATGATGAAGTGTGGGTCGTTTTCAACTGGAAAATAAACAGAGAAAATGAGATCAAACAAAATCATAGAAAGGAAGATGACTTTGAGCAGGACTTGATTCCTGACCAGCTTTCATTTAACAGGAACAACTATTTACGGCGCTTCTACTATTTGCTGGGTTCTGTTCTAGGCACTGGGGGCCCAGTGGTCCAAACCCGTTGTCCCTTCCCCATGGAGCCTCTGTCAGAGTTTTAAGTGATTGTACAAATATGGTGTATACTTGTTCTGAAGCTATCAGGCCAGAGATTTAAAAAAAAAAAAAGAAATGAACAAGAAACACACAAAGCATGAGACACACACACATACACACTATATATACATGTATACGTATATATATATGTAACATACATATACACCATACATATATATACTCTGTATGTGTACATATACACAGTGAGTGTTGTTTTAAGTAACCATATGCAGTACATAAAAAGAAAGGAGACAGTATTATTTGTCGGCATACAGATTGATATTAATCAATTCTAAGAGCAATGAAGCATGATGCTACCCTCAAGAAAGAAGTCCCTTGTTACTGGACAACTTATTCTGGCCGATCTTTCTTATTTGTTTGTTTGTTTAATCATTCAACAAATATTTGGTGAGAAAAAAAAAAAAGCAAACTATGACCAAAGCACTGAATTAGGCAGTGTTTGGTGTAGCTATAAATAAGTCATGGTCTTGTCTGTAATACCTTCAAGAAAGGCACAACTTCATGCAGGAGTCGCCGGGATTCTCTCATTGACCAAACTCCACTTAGGCTCCCCCCGACTCTTTCAACGACGCCTCAACTTTTGGACTCACATACGTGTCTGTCTCTGCATTGTCGTTTTTTTAGCAGGAATCTTACTACCTTAGTTTAGCTAGAATCCCCGTCCTCCATAATGATCACCCTTGATATCTAACCAGGTTTCTCATCCCCCACCATCCTCCAGGTGATGTCTGATCACCTGGCCGCCTTCCACAAGATTCCTATTTGGCTGGTTTGGTCGGAATCCCCTTTACTCCTGATGTTTCCTCTTGGTGATTTTCCACCCGCCGCCCCCACCCTGTTTTTGTCTACAAACTCCCACTTTCCCATGCCGTACTTGGAGCTGAGCCCAATCTTTCCCGCCTAACTAGACCCCATTGCGGGGCTCCTCGCACCCATCACGACAGCCCCCCGCCCCTGAATAAAGTCTTCCTGACCATGCGCACTCTAACAAAGGTCACGAATAATTTTTTTCTTTAACGGGTTTTCTTTCACGGAGACAGACACAACCACTGAGGTAAGAGAGAATAAAATAAAAGGCACGAAAGTGTCACAAGGCCAATGGTCTGGGGGTAAAGATGAAAGGGTGACGAACCCCGCCTGGCTAGTTGAACCCCACCTGGCTAGACGGACCCCAAGGGCCTTGCGAAGGAGTTCGCACCAAGCCTTGAAGATGGGAGAGGAGGGGAAGGAAAAAAGACACAGGAGACAGATTTTGTTCTGAGGGCACAGAATGAGGCCCAGCCGGGAGGTATAACAGTTGATTTGTGTACAAGTGACTACAAGGATGGGTTCTTGAAAATGTAGAAGAAGATAAGACTAGAAATGGGGGTCATAGAGACGGCGGAGCACCACACGGAAGAATGGACCTGTAAGTTGGGGAGCCGTTCGAAGCTTTTGAGAGTCAATGTGGCGAAGATTTGAGTTTAGGGATATAACACGTCACAGTATATAAATTAAGTATTGAGAAGCAGACAAAGGAAAGTCAGTTGGCAGCTAATGTGGCAGCGGGCCGGGCGAGGGATGGTAAATTCGCGAACTCCGATGGGAAATGGGACCCGCACGGGAGGGGGAGTCCGGGGGTGCGTGGTAGCGTCCACAGTATCTGGTAACGGGGTGAGCTGTAGGAACTGCACTGGTTGTGTTTTCCAGAATAAAACTGGAACGGCGGCCTCCCATCCACCGAGGGGTTGCTGTTTTCTGGACGTGATCGCAAAGTCCTTTGCAAAACATTAACTCAACTGATTTTCCCTGTGGCCTTGCAGGGGACAGGCGAGCTGCCCCGAGGTCACATTACAGAGTCAGTAAGTGGCAGAGCGAGGACCAAAGGGCAAGCCCGTTCTCCCACGCGCTCGGATACGCTCGTTCGTTCTCAAGTGTGTGACTTGGGACATGAAATGGAAGAGAAACCAATCCAGGACACGAATACAGTCTTGTATGGCTTTGCACCCCCCACCAGGCTCCTGCTCCGTGATCAATAAATACTTGGTTAATCGATTTGGTGCTGAGCGGGGCACTCGAGGGCATCATTAAAACACAGAACAAAGGCTCTCGACTCCCTTTCTTCAATTAAGCAAAAACCATTTTATCACGACAGCCTCTTCCTTTACACAAATCCGGTGTTTTGAAATGTCTTCTGAAGGGAATCGCTTTGGTTGAAGATAACGATTGGTTTTGCCAAAGCCCACGAATCCCGCTAATCAGACCTTCTGGTAATGACCGCGCATCAGAGCCGCCATCCTGAGTTGATAGAATCTAGACGGCAGACACGAGGCGTCATATTTAGGCTGGTCCCAGGACTCCCACGACTGAGTTCACAGAGTCCTGACGACCTAGGGTTTACGAACTTCTGCTGGGAACCAGGGACCGAGTCCACAGTAACCACCGTGTAGTTTTTTCCTCATCCCCATTTTACAGGCGGGCTCACTGAGACCCAGAGAGGTTTCAGAGTCTGGCGCACGGTCCCGTGGGCAGAGTTTGACCGCAGACCCGGTCCCCTTTCCTGCCTCATCCGGCAGGCCGTGAACTCAGAGGGAGCCCTGCATTCTAACTGGAACGGACGTTGAAAACTAAGTTAGCTTTACCTCTACACGTTTCGACAGAAGCTTTGTTTTGCGAAGCAGCAGTGGAAGAGGCTCACGCCCCTGTCAGTGCCCTTGTCCCTCGCTCTGAGAGCCACCCAGCCCCGTCCCCACGTGGATGCCCTGCCCGCGAGTACGGCGTTGTAAAATTGCCACCACTGGCTGGAAGTCCAACGCGGGGTCCTTCATTAAGCTCCGTCGCTGGACGCGCTCAGGTGGGAGAGCGGAGGGGCCGCTCTACGAAGCATTGCCACCCATGGAAGGCTGAAGAAGCAAATCCCTCCTGGCCCACAAGTAACAATTTTAGAGACAAGCCAGAGGGGAGAGCTGCGCTCGCTTTAAAAATTGATTTGAGAGGCGCCTGGGTGGCTCAGTCGGTTAAGCGTCCGACTTCGGCTCAGGTCATGATCTCCCGGCTCGTGGGTTCGAGCCCTACGTGGGGCTCTGTGCTAACAGCTCAGAGCCTGGACCCTGCTTCCGATTCTGTGTCTCCCTCTCTCCCTGCCCCATCCCTGCTCAAGCTCTGTCTCTCTCCCTGTCAAAAATAAATAAACGTTAAAAAAATTTTTTTTTAAATGAATAAACGTTTAAAAAAAATTTTAAGTCGATTTGAAGTCCTCACTACGTTTTCTCTGTTATATAATGCAGTGCTTGGTGGATGGCGGGTATACAGTCTGGAGAAATTGGTTCTGATGGTCAGAAATGTTCTTGCTGGAAAAGTCTGCGTGCCCGGCAGTCCCGAAAAGCTGCACGCTTCTGGAAACATCAGGAGTTGCTGAAATTTCAAACAACCCGAATCAAGCTCATACTTCCAACAGGGAGAGGGACGCGCTCGCTCCCCCTGAATGGTGAAATGTGCTCCTTTCTAATAAGAAAGAAAGGAAAGAGCTCACACAGGCTTTCGACGCGGGGCCCGCTAATCGCTAGACGGCTGTCATCTCGCTCCAGGAAAGGTGGCCATACCGGACCAGGAAGGGGAGAGGAGACACTCTCCTCCCCTGGCCCCCAGAAGCTCCTGCCTCTCTCTCACTGGTTGGGAAAGGATACTGGGCAGGTTGACGATGAGGAGAGACAGCAATCTGTACAAGGAAGAAGCTGCCAGAACTGTCGCACAAGGAAGCAGTCTTCCCTTGGATGATCCCACCTGTCACCCGTACCTCCCAGGGAAATCATTTGTGGAAAGGGTTTTTAGGACTGAGCTAAACGAGGATTTTTCAAATGCACTATTGAAAACAAACAAACAGATAACCCCACAAAATAGCATGTGGCTGTGCAGGAAACAACATTAAAGTGGTTTTTTTTTTTTTTAAGTTTTAAAAAAAAATGCTCACTTATTTTTGAGAGAGAGAGAGAGAGACAGAGTGCAAGCTAGGTTAGGGTGAGGGTTAGGAGCAGAGAGAGAGAGGGAGACCCAGAATCCGAGGCAGGCTCCAGGCTCCGAGCCCCACGCAGGGCTCGAACTCGTGAACCGCGAGATCGTGACCTGAGCCAAAGTTGGACGCTTAACCGACTGAGCCATCCAGGTGCCCCCATTAAAGTATTTTTTATCGTAAAATGTATAGCTTCTAATATTTAATAATAACATTTGTTTTCTGGCTAGCCCTTGACGACGGTTTCACATGTAGTCGACAGCCTGGCTGTGTTAAGGATGCTCCACGGGACTGGGATCCCACCGGGAGCCAGGACGTGGAAGCGGGATTGACCGTCTCTTACCTCTCATCACATGTGGAGGAGGAGTTGCCTCGAGGACCTGAGCCCCCAGCACAGGCATCGGGATCACTGGCGTTGGGGAAGGGTTGACCCAAGATGGGACTGAACTCGGAGCGACTTTGCTGCCGTAATACAAGGCACCTGCGTAGAACAACCCGGATGCATTAGTTTCTCGGGCTTACTTTTCCATAGAGATTCCTTACGACTTCAAGAATCTGTTTTATGTAGACCCCAGAGATTCTCGGCTAAGCTTTTCTCCCGTTAATTTGATCCCAGAATTTTCTCGTTTCCAGCTCCTCCTGTCTTTATGCCGTGTGGGCCTGCTATAGGCTTCTCTGCAGAACCTGGGGCTGTGGGAACTGTCCCATAGAGTCTGGAGAAGGGCCCCGCGTCTTCAGCATAGGTCAGGGGGATGACGTCCGGGCCAGCCCCTGGCGAAGTTCAGGGTGACAGTCGACCTCGGCCTGGATCTGTCTCCTCACCAAACAGCAGTCTAAACAATTCGGTTTCTCCACCAACTAGTTTCCCCTACTGGTTACCAAAAATTCATTTTGCTCTCTGATACACAGGCAGTCCTCCTGTCTTTGAGAGACAAATGGCAGTCCGCCTAAGCATTTTATCTAGGTGATACAGAATCACTTACAAATGCCCATGTGTCTAGGGCGAGCTTCCCCCTAGATAAATTTAGCTGTGGGGCCCCAGGCTCTTGTAACGGGGTTGTCAGAAGTAAGAGTTCCAGGACGGCTGGGTGGCTCAGTCAGTTAAGCGTCTGACTCCCGATTTCGGCTCAGGTCACATTCTCACAGTTCGTGAGTTCGAGCCCCACGTCGGGCTCTGCGCGGATAGCACGGAGGCCACTTGGGATTCTCTCTCTCTGCCCCTCCCCAACTCTTGCTCTCTCTCTCTTTCAAATTAAATACATAAACTTAAAAAACAAAAAGAAGTAAGCGTTCCTTGAACTCTGGACCACTGTGATAAAGCTGGTGTGACAATCGCTGTGACCAAGTTCATTCCATTGCTATCTACTTACCTATGTCCATAAGACTTATCAGGACTTAGGCCTATACAAATGCTTTTTAAAGACTTCATTTTTAAGTAATCTCTACACTCAACATGGGGCTCAGCCTCACAACCCCAAAAACCAAGAGTCCCATGCTCCACCGACTGAGCTAGCCAGGCACTCCCAAAAAATTTTTTTAAAGTTGAACCGACTCTGAATCTGACCTCTTTCAATCTATTAATAGTGTTTATCCATAGATACTTGAAAAAACAGCCACATGTTTTTTTCCTCATGAGGAGATGATTTCTAATAAAATTTGACTAATGGATATCAAACTTCATAATATAGGCATATTGTCTTGACCAGTTTTCTACTTGTAGTAGCTGTCATAAAGCTCAATCTAGAAGAAAACTGTGAACACTCAGAATCTTATCATTTCACGAGCAATTGAAAAAAATCTGAGTCTGTAAACACTTTTTCTCGCAGCAGAGCAGAAGGATCCGTAAAAACTTTCTGGCATAACAATATGTTACACTGAGACGTAATTCTACCAGGAACGTAGAATGGAAATACAAGTTCAAGTAGAAAAAAAGAACAATGTGGACTTCCCAATAATTAAAATAGAATTTGTTCATGTATTATTTATTGATTGATTTGTGTGTGTGTGTGTGTGTGTGTGTGTGAGAGAGAGAGAGAGAGAGAGAGAGAGAAGCCCAAGCAGGCTCCTTGCTGTCAGCACGGAGACCGACGCAGGGCTCGAACTCCTGAACCATGAGATCATGACCTGGGCCGAAATCACGAGTCGGATGCTTAACCGACTGAGCCACCCAGGCGCCCCGTTCATGTATGTTTTTAATGGATGATGGAGAGCACCAAGTTAGTTATTGCAATTCACTGGAAATACCTACAACTGTGATGCAACAGTTTTATTTGACAAGTCCGATATTTACAGTGTGCCCCAAATTAAACTCACTGCAACCATTTAAGCACGGCGGAAAACGGCGCCGTGTTCATTTAAACCGTGCGTGCAGGGGCACGGGGGTCTTCAACGTTCCTCTGGGAGCTAAGGGAACAAAAATATTCGAGGGCCAAAGCGATAAGCTATCCCCAAGGAAACGGACAGAAGAGCTCGGACACACGGCGACACAGGCCTGGGAGCCAGAGGTGGGCCGCAGGGGGAGATGGGCAGAGGCCGGAGAAGCCCGATTCGGGGTGAGGAAGCCGGCCCGTCCCGTTTGTCCACCCCCACCGAGGGCAACACCGACCTGAGCAGCAGGAATGATCTTGCGGGGGGGAGTCCGCCAGCATACGCTCATCCCCTGCCTCGTTCTCAATCACCATGGCGGTGAGCGGGGTCACCATGTGATGTTCCAGAGACATCTGCAGGATTGTTTTTGTGATTTTCCTTTTGGCAGCGGCTGTGGGAGCCAGGCTTCTGTATTTAGGAAATAGCCCCATTTGAGAACATGAAGGCTGAGTTAAGATTCCACCCCCCCACCCCCTGCCCGCCCTGACCCTCCCCCACTTCTGGGCTCGACCAGGACCCTCGGACCACAAGGTCAAATAGGACTAACTGGCTCCATGAAGCTAGTATCGTATTTAGCCATGCCGTCCTAAGGACTTGCTTTTTTCTTAGTAGACTTTATTTTTCAGAGCAGTTTGGGGTTCACAACAAAATCAAGGCGAAGTAAAGAGACTTCCCATACTCTCCCTGTGCCCGCAGACCACAGCGTCCCCCACTATCAACATCCCCCACCAGAGCGGCGTATTTGTTACAACTGATGAACCGACATGGACACATCGTCATCGCCCAAAGTCCACGGTTTACATTACGGTGCATTCTTGGTGGTGGACATTCTATTGGCTTGGACGCACGTATAACGACATGTATTCACCAATGCAGTATCGTACAGAACACTTTCACTGCCCTAAGAATCTCCTGCGTTCTGTCTGGTCATCCTTCCTGCCCCCCCAATCCCTGGCAAACTGCTGATCTGTTTTACAGGGATTGTTTTTTATTGTTTTTTGTTTTTTAAATCAATGTTTCACTTCAGCATTTGCTGCGTATCTGTAGTTTTGCTGTGAATGCACCCAGGATGCTTCTGGGAAGGGGCAGGGATATTTCTTGCTCACTTCAAACCCCATGTCTGTTTTGTAATCCTATGACATCACAGATTTTCTCTGCGAATACAGTCATACAACTGTGTTTCATTTCTTCCCAACCTAATTCAGATGACTGTGTTCCAGCTTCCTGGGAATCTGATCTAATATGTGGAATTGGTCTCAGGAATCATAATTCTCCTACTCAGCACCTGCATGTCTTTCTGATGCATGTGGTCAAAGAACTAAACATTACTGAAAAGTGTCATTTTTATGGGCACCTGGGTGGCTCAGTCGGGTAAGCATATGACTTCGGCTCAGGTCATGATCTCACAGTTCATGAGTTCGAGCCCCATGTCAGGCTCTGTGCTGACAGCTCGGAGCCTGGAGCCTGCTTCGGATTCTGTGTCTCCTCTCTCTCTGCTCCTCCCCTGCTCGGACTCTGTGTCTCTCCCCGCCTCTCTCTCTCTCAAAAATAAATAAGCATTAAAAAAATTAAAAATAAAAGAAGTGTAGTTTTTATATTGCAGAGTTTAAGTGCAGGTCAGCTAAGAAGCAGAGATGAAATGCATAAACATTACATCCCCCATCCTTATGTGATACGATACTCATAAATTTCTCTTTGTTTCTCTTTATAATTTTTTTAAGCTTCATTTACTTCTGTAATCTCTATACCCAACGTGGGGCTCGAACTCACAACCCTGAGATCGAGAGTCGCATGCTCTTCTGACTGAGCCAGCCAGGAGCCCCGTAAATTTCTCTTTGGGCAACAAACGGTTTTCAAAAGTGAATGCAAATGAGCTACCGATACTCCCAGCAACCCGGATGGATCTCACAGATATCATGTTGGACGAAAGAAGCCAGAAATGGACGAATACAGATTGTGCCATAATATGAAATTTCGTCACAGGAAACTAGTTGATGGTGACAGTGATATCCACTGCAGGTGGGGTGGGTGTTCGGTGGGAAGGAGAACGGGGACCCTTCACTGAGGATAGAAGCGTTCTCTAATGATCTGGGTGGTGATTATGTGCGTGATACACACAAGAATTTATCAAACTGTAGTCTTAAAATTCATGCACCTCACACGCTTTATGTATGTTATACCTCAATACAAAAGACTAAAAGAGTGAACTCAGCTTTACCTAAAGTGCTCGGAGAGCAGTGAAAATTGACAATGCCAATCCTGAATTAACTCGCTGCCTTTCCGGGTCCCAAATCCTTTTTGTATGACACTCCAAACATTCAAGGCAAACGTCTCACTTCTGCGAACCCCTGTTACGTACACACTTTTCTTCTTACCGCTCAGCCAGAAGTTGGTTGATCGTCAGATAGGCCCACAGCTTCTTGGTGAAATCGGGATCTGCGTGTTTGTCTTTTGATAGAAATTCCTCCAGGTCGTCCATTTCGGCCAGAGTTTCCAAGACTAACTCCGTGTTAGCCTGGATGATGGAAGACACAGTTGAAAAACATCCGGGGGACGGGGCTATAGTTAATCAGTCCGCATTTTTCGTACCTACTGTGCATGAATCAGGGCACGACGTAACTTCAAGGGGAATGCAGAATAATTCGGAAGAATGCAAAAGCGGGAAGTACGTGCATACATCCAAGGTTTGGGATTGGCTTTGGGATGAAAAGGTAAGGACTTGCAGAATGGTTTGGGGACAATGGCATAGATATTCACACGCCTTCCCTTGCAGTTATTATCATTGCTTTTATTCCAGATTCTTGGAATGCAAAATACCAGCCTGTTAATATACAAGATGGACTGTATCGAGGGCACCGATTAGTATTTTTAGAAATAAGCAGATAAACAGAAGTACCGCGGTTGCCGTTATGATGCTTTGTAACTGCTCGGCTTTTTCAGGGTCAAATTTTCCTGCCACCACAATCTCTGAGCCTCCGAAATAGTTGTGGAAACTGTTCTGAGTGACATCCGAAACTGACGTGTGGGGGTAGTTGAACTGGACGTTCCGGAGCAATGGGGTGGAGACCTGGTTGTAGAATTTCTACAATTCACGAAGAACAAAGAAATCGTTATTTTCATACCACTTCATAGGTCTAAAGCACTTTTCTCTGCGATTCCCCAAAATACTTAGTTGGTGTCTCTTAATTTACTCTCACAGGATTCCTGTGGAAAGCCACAGGACAAGGAAAACTCACAATTATCAGATGAATTGATATGGAGAAAGTAAAAAATTGTTAAGACCATTACCCTTGACTTAACAGCCCAGCATTTTTCCCCCTTTTATAACCAGGATAAAAAGCTCATAAATACTTATAATAAGAAAAGTCAGCTGGGTTGATATTCCCAAATTGCCCCTTATGCCTTTCCTGTCCCCAACTTTCAATTAAAACAAAAATTTTTTTTAACATCTATTTATTTTTGAGAGACAGAGTACAAGCAGGGAAGGGGCAGAGAGAGAGGGAGACACAGAATCGGACATGGGCTCCAGGCTCTGAGCTGACAGCGCAGAGCCTGATGTGGGGCTCGAACTCGTGAACCATAAGATCAGAACCTGAGCCAAAGTCAGACGCTTAACAGACTGAGCCACCCAGGCGCCCCTCCTGTCCCCAACTTTAAATATGGTGCCTGCCATTGCCACATGGTACCTGGTACTGACAGAGGGTGGGGTAAAGACATCTCTTTTCTTGTCCATTTAGGCGAGATAAACAAGTAACTTATCTCCTTTACATCTAAGGAAACCTCCAGGCTGTAGTTTGATCTGTGTTGCATCACAAAAAGTCGACACCGAGATGCCAACGTACTTTAAAGGGGAAACAATGGCCATGAAGACAAGGACAGTTGTTTAACAGGACTGGAGAGCCCAGAAGCATTGATAATGCCCTGGGAGAACTGCTCAGGAAGTCGGGAAGTGTGTGCCCGGCCCCTTCCTGCCTCCCGCCTCACTATCCGTGTAGATATACGTGCAGCGTGGGCCGCGTGAGGAAGCAATCGAACACTTCCCGATTCTTGCGGCTGAACGAAGCTGAAGTAAGGACAGTTTGGGCTTAAATGTGGCTGTTTTCTTTTAGACATCAGATCTTGCTAGTTGAATGACTTTGGGTGAAGGAGGACAAAAGAAAGAGAAAAAATGTTACTTTGAGTTGGGCAGAAGTGTCCTGATTTCCATAGATCCTTTGAGCAATCCCACGGTTTTCATTGGACAGTCTCTTCAAAAAATCATAGTCAACATCAAATCCTATCCCCAAACTGAACAAGGAGATATTGTCTCGTATGTTCTGCTTCACGTTTTTCTGGATTTTTGACAATTTCAGTTCACCTAAAGTTGATGATGACAGAAAGGAAAGAATGAGGGGGCCACGTTATAATGGTTTTGAAAGAAAATCATGGAGACAGAAAATTTCTGTCAAATTAAGTATTTTTTTAAAGTTTATCCTTTTTTGAGAGACAGAGAGCATGAGTGGGAGAAGAGGGAGACACTGAATTCAAAGTAGGCTCCAGGCTCTGAGCTCTCAGCACAGAGCCCAACCCAGGGCTCAAACTTACAAACTGTGAGATCATGACCTGAGCTGAAGTCAGATGCTTAACCGACTAAGCCACTCGGGAGACCCAAGTTTTTGTCAAATTAAAAATGCACTTAACCTTTTGACCCAGCGACTCAGTTCTAGGAAGTTTTCTTACGGCTGCACTCACACAAATGGAAATGAAGTGTGGGCAACCATAGAATAGCAACGTATTGAAAGCAAAAACAAAGGTACACGAGTAAAGGAGGTCCATCAGAAGATGATACAGTCAGATGATGATACATTCAAACTGTGAGATACTAAGCAGTTTATTAGAAAGAGCAAGGCAACTTTTTATGTGTTTATACTGAATGACCTCAAAGACACATTTTTAAAGGGGAAAAAACAATGTAAACATTGGTGTATGTAGGATGTATTTGCATATGCGCGTGCATGTATGTGTGTATGTATATTGACATATACGTGTGTATATGTGTATATGTAGTATACAGATATGCACGAAATATCTCTGGAAAGATATGCAAGAAACTGGTAACCAAAGGCTTTCTCCAGGGACAGGAACTGGATGGTTAAGGTACAGAAATGAGGAACAGACTTAATTTTTTACTGTTTCCTTTTCTTCCAGATGATTTTATTCTCAAATTGAATTTTCTTTCTTTCTTTTTTTTTTTTGAAGATTTTAGTTTTTTAAGTAACCTCTGCACCCAACGTGGGGCTTGAACTCACTACCCTGAGATCAAGAGTTGCATGCTCCACGGACCGAGCCGGCCAGGCGTCCCTCAGATTGAATTTTAAAAGTAATTTGATCTGAGGAGGAGGAAATACTGAACCTACGACAAATGCTACGTAATGACTCCCGTTCTCGTCTCAGTATTGGTAAAATGGTTGCTTTCCGTCTTTCTAGGACTCTGGCTGCCATTGTCCTGACTGGCCACTCAACTTCCTTCCATGGAGCTGTGTCAGGCACGAGCCTTGTCTACACGGCAGGCTGCAACACAATCTAGCATGCACCCTTAGTTGTATTTGTCAGCACAGGGACACAACTAAAGCAGATCGAGATAACAACAGCGCATGATAGAAGCCAGGAGATGATGGGCCATTTTGTGGAAAAGATGTCGATGTGCAGGATGTATCAGAAAGAAGCAATTTCTCCAGTTGCCATGAGTAACTGGCGGACTGTGGAGAACAAGAACATACATTACTGCAGACTCCAGAAGCGCGCTGCAGACTCGGGGGACAGAGACTCATCGCACACACCTTAAGTATGCGACAGCATGCTATGCCAATTCACATTCAAGCGCCCCCACGTTGTGCAGGTGAAGCCTGAGCTTTAAGAGCATCACCAGAAAATACCTGGGACTGGGTTTCAGCAGGGTGAACGCTTCAGGGTCAAAAGAAGCCTCCTTTTAGAAAGCATGGCGCTAGAATGGTTTAGAAACTCGGGCAAGTGCCGTGAGATTTCCCATTTTAAGCCAATCACGTTCCCGAGAAACAAGAGCGAAATATCTGTCACTAGGAAATTGACGAGCTACTTGCCTACTGTGGGGTCGCCATCAGAAACCAAAATGATCAGAGAGACGGATTCAGGGTCCAGCAATCCCAAGTTATTGGCTTCATTCAAAATAAAGATGGCCCGCAGCAAGGCTTCATTGATATTTGTTCCTGTTAGAGTAACATTAGGTGCAGTTATGTTAGGTACTCTTTCCTTGCACGAAAACAATCACATCCCGGGTTCAGGCTCGTCTGTCTTGCGACTACTCCTACGTAATTTAGTCAGCACCCAAATCCTTCACTTACTTTCCAAGGGACACAAAGTTTCCCTGGGCTGGTCAAGATTCCCCAGTGGAGTAAAATATTCACTTGGTAGCAAACTATTCCCAGAAAGATGAATTAGTCCTTTCAAAGCACCCCTCCGTCACTTTGTTATGCACCAAATTGAAGGTACCTACACGTCCCTTTCTGACATGCTGGGACACTGGTCTGTGGACAGTTGCCTTTGAGGCTAAGACCATAACAAGGCTGCTGAGAAGGACTGGAAAGGTTACAAAGTTGTGTGGGATGGGTATGCCCTGTACCTTCACACGGACTTAGTATTCATCCTGTAATAATACGTGTAACATTTAAGGCAGGCCGTGGTGGGCGGGGCAAAGGCCGCTGTGATAGGAAAGGATGCGTCCCAAGTGAATGAAGTTTCGAACCCTATGAAAGCTTCTTAGAGGGCTCTAGGTTAAAGTCACTCGCCTCCACTGGGTTGGATTTTTTCAATGTACTTCTTGGCATCTGCAGTCTGTGATTTAGTAGCTGAGACCAAATCGTGTCTCCAGGTCCGAACATTGTGGTTGAAGTCAACTACGGAGAACTTATCTTCAGCTCTCAGGTCATCCAATATGGTCTTCATGGCTTCCACTGTCTGTTTCAGAAAAGAACCGAGAAGGGTCTCGTCACAGGAGCTTGAAGCCCAAGAAGAAAGGAGGAAGACCAAGAATTCATCCTAGTCATATTTCAAGTACCAACTCAAGCTGTAATCCTTCCAGAAAACCTCTTGAATCCACCCCAGTCAACACCGACTTGTCTCTCACTCATCCCCAACGTGTACTGTCTGCATTTATGACGCTTAAACTTTTACTGGATTCTTTTGTTATGCACAACCATGTTGACTAGGCTCCCCTTTTAGTTAAGAATCGCAAAGTTCAGGTGCCCTCTTAGGAGTGCCTGGAAATCAAATGTATCTTCCAAGCCCAGCCACTCACCCTCTCTCTTCAGTTACCACTTCCAAATCTTCTCTTCCTATCCTCTTGCAAACCCACTCCATTCAGATTCTCACCTTTACCACTCCATTAATAGTGCCCCCATCAAGGGGCGCCTGGGTGGGTCCATCAGTTGAGCGTCTGACTCTCGGTTTCCGCCCAGGTCCTGATCTCACGGTTCATGAGTCTGAGCCCTGCGCCGCGCTCTGAACCGACAGCACGGAGCCTACTTACAGTTCTCTCTCTCCCTCTCTCTCCGCCCCTCCCCCGCTCGCCCTCTCTACTTCTCTCAAAACAAATAAATAAACAACAACAACAAAATTGCCCTCATCAAGATCACAGTGACTTTCAGGTTGCCAAATCCAATGGACTATTCGCCCTTTTCATGAGATTCAATCTACGAGCGTCATTTGAACCAAATGATCACACCCATCTTCCTTCCTCTGACTTCCTCATTATCTTCCAGAACCTCAGACTCTCTTGGTTTTCTCTTCCTCTCATTGGTTGCCTTTCCTTAATCTTCTTTGCCGGTTCCTCCTCCTCTCCCCAAATTCTAGCTATGGGAATATCCTAGGGTTCGCTCTCGGGTTTCTTCTCCATCTACACTTACTTCTCAGCCAGTCCCATTGCTGCAAATACCTTGCACATACTAGTAAGTCCTGATTGTACATCTCGATCTTTCATGTTTTTCAAAATAAATTTTTTTAATGTTTATTCTATTTTTGAGAGAGGGGGGGGGTGGGGAACAGAGAGAAAGGGAGACACAGAATCCAAAGCAGGCTCCAGGCTCTGAGCTGTCAGCACAGAGCCCAATGCGGGGCTTGAACTCACAAACTGTGAGATCATGACCTAAGCTGAAGTCAGATGCTTAACCAACTGAGCCACCCAGGCGCCCCAGTCAATTTCTCATGTTTGAAACCCAGACCTGCATAGCCAATAGCATCATGGACACGTCTGCTCGGATGCTTAACAGGCGTCTCAAACTTCACACGTCCAAAACTGAACCCCCGGCGTCCCCCCACGAAGTCTCGCTCTGCCTGTCTTCTCCCACTCACCAATGGCGACCTGCATCCTTCCTTCCGACTGCTCAGGCTAAGAGCTCGGAGCATCTTGGAGTCCTCTTTTCTTCTCACACCTCCCAGCTTAGAAAATTCTGTGTATTCCACCTTCCAGACAGATTCCAGATTCCAGTGGCCTCTTGCCATCATCTCTTGCCTGGGTTATAGCAATGGCTGCTTTTCTGGCCTCCCTGTTTCCACCCCCACCTCCACACCAGTCTGTTGTCAACATAGTGGCCAGGGATATGCTGTAAACATGTCAGATGGGGCCTTTCCTTCATCTTAACCCCCAGTAACTCTCCATTTCTCTCAAAGATAGAGCCAAGGTTCTCAGGGTGACCTAACGGGCTTCAAGCGACCTGTCCTGCCCCTCCCTTCTCGAAGCTCGTCTCCCTTGCCCTCTCCCTGCTCCTCTCTGCCGGGCTGCTCTCTGTTCTTTGGACACTTGGGACACTTCTGACTCAGAGCTGTTGCCCTGGCTGGCCTCACCACCTACAGCCGTCTGCCCCCCGAGAGCTGCGTGCCTCTCCCCACACCTTTGAAGGGTTTCCGCAAGCTCTTCTCAATGCAGGCAGCTGTTTCAGTGACAAACCTATTTAAAATTTTAATCCCCTGCAAGTGGCAGTCTTGATTCCTAATACGCTTCTCTTTAATTTTTTTTTAATGTTTATTTTTGAGAAAGACAGAGAGAGAAGAGAGAGAGACAGAGTGTGAGCAGGCAAACCCCCGACACGGGGTTTGAATTCACAAACCGTGAGATCTTGACCTGAGCCAAAGTCAGAGGCTCAAAGGACTGAGCCACCCAGGCGCCCCTACACTCCTCTTTAAAATAACAAAAAGTGGGGTGCCTGGGTGGTTCAGTCAGTTGAGCCTCCGACTTTGGCTCAGGTCAAGATCTCACGGTTCATGGGTTCGAACCCCGTGTCGGGCTCTGCTCTGACAGCTCAGAGCCTGGAGCCTGCTTTGGATTTTGTGTCTCCCTGTCTCTACTACTCTCCCCTGTTCATTCTCTGTCTCTCTCTGTCTCAAAAATAAATGAACATTAAAAAAATTTTTAAAAATAACAAAAAGAAGGGGCGCCTGGGTGGTTCAGTTGGTTAAGTGTCTGACTTCTCAGGTCATGATCTCACAGTCCGTGGGTTCGAGCCCCGTGTCGGGCTCTGTGCTGACAGCTCAGAGCCTGGAGCCTGCTTCGGATTCTGTGTCCCCCTCTCTTTCTGCCCCTCCCTGCTTGCTCTCTCTCTCTCTCTCTGTCTCAAAAATAAACATTAAACAAATTTCCTCTTTTGTTCTATAGAACCTCATGTATACCATTTAACGCTGGACTAGCTCATATTGAACTGCAGCCTGGGAGACGTAAGGCAGGATGGCCCCCCTCAAGGAACTGCAGTGTGATTAGAAAAGATGTGCCTATAACGACCCATGAATAATGGGCAGGTGCTGAAGTAAAACGTTATGCAGAAGAGCAAGACGGAAGCACAGGAGTGCTCAGTGCGAGAAGGAACCGAGATGAAAATGTTCCCAACGGTGAGTTGTGAGATACATGTGTTGTTTACAAGCCACCGGCGTCTGTGGTGTTTTGTCACAGTGGCCCGAGGGGACCAAGACAAGGTCCGATGGGACAGGTGCATTGAATGGCTGCCGTGTTCGGAGGGGACCAAGGAAGGCGGGGAGCCCCATGTACCACTGCCAACAAGGGGATACTCACTTGTTTCATTTTTATGCCCCACATCGAGCCGCTAACATCAATGACAAAGAGGATGTTTTTGGGAATTGGGTCCAGGTTGTTAGGAGCGAAAAAGTGGACAAAATATCCATTGAACACCTGGAAAACAGAACACGGTGGTTAGGGTGTAGGAAGACGGGGCCCAGGGGCTAAGAGAGGAGAGGTGTGGAAGCAGGCTGGTCGTAAAGGAGAGAACAGAGGCTTGGTGTCTACCCAGGTCTCTCCCTTCTCCTTCCTTCTCTCCCTCACTCCTTTCCCATGCGGGCCCAAGCCTTCTGGGTACTTTAACTCCCAGGGCATTTCCCTCCACTCCCTCCGCACACCCAGTCTTCATGGAAAGCCTGTGTTCCAGGCATTCTGCTAGCCAGCAGTAAAGCAGGCAGACAGGCTCTGCCCTCACAGGGCCCACAGGCCAGCCGAGGATGCAGACAAGTAAAGAGGCAGTAACATAGAGTGCTACGTGCTAGGATGAGGAAAATAAAGGGCTCAGAGAATGCCCAGCGGATGTGATCTGACTCAGATGGGGGAGTCTTTCCCGAGCTGACATCTACACTGGTCTTGAGGATGAGTTTGGAGTTGGTCCGCCAGTGTGGGAGTTGGGCAGGGTTTGGGGGTACAGGTAGGAGTAGGGAGGAAGTTCTAGACAAGGGTGAGGAAAACATAACACCCTAGGGGGTCTGCGAGCGGTCCAGGACCACGAGGGCTATAGAATTTAAGAATTCAAGGAATTGGGGTGGAGAATCAGCAGGACAGATCACGAAGGACCTTTACGAGCACTCAAGGGTGCTAGATTCGGATTGTTCTTGAAGGTATCAGAAGGCCTCTCCAGCTACCTTCCTGATCATCGTCTTTGTCTTCTACTGCAGGCTCTGACGCCTGCCTCCCCAAGTTCTCTTTCCACTGCCCTTTGGTTGCTTCTACCAAGACAGTACAATGGCTAACTGTGGATGCTTCTCGACCTCCCTGTCCTGGAGAGCACAGGCTCTTGGATACCCTCTACGGGGCTCTTACCTGAGCACAAGGGAAATACAGACATACACCTAGGACATGGCAAAAGGGGAAAGGAAACTTTAGAAATCTCACAAGGAACATTGGCCCTGGAACTCACCATTAGCCCAGATCTTTCTCTTGGTTGTTCCATCCACCCAGCCCCACAACCTCCCTGCTTTCTTTGACAGTTTAATTACAAAGGGCCTTCGAAGGTTATCCAAAACTCCCATTCTGTGGTTTTCTACTGTACTTCATAGAAGGCCTAGAAGAACCTTTCTGGGACAAGGACATGAAACCCAATGACCCTCTGTTTAGTTGTCTTCCTATGAAAAGATAATGCTTAGTAACACTTAGAGACACATGACTGTGGTCCATTCTCTGCAACTCGACACTTGCCTTGACCGCTAGGGGCCACCCGGAAGCCAGGGCGTCTGTTCAACAAGGAACAGTTGTTTGGCCTCAGCATGGTGCTTCTCCTAGACTGTTTTTACCCACCTCAAGTTCACCGGCTTTCTCTTCTCTGTTCACGTCATACATCACCACCAGCTCTCCATCTACCGCGGTCTCAGAGCAATTGAAGCATTTTCTTTGCTGCGCCACAGTGGGCTTGAAGGAAACATGTGCCTGGAAAGAACGGTGATGTCAGAGCCCCGCCTCTGCGCCTGTCCCTCCCCAGAGGAGGGGCTGACAGCCGCACACAGGTAAAGAGGCACTGCCCAAGGCCTGATGGCCATCCTCTACCCAGGAACCACTGATTGTCCCATTTCCAATGCAAGGGACAGTGCCAGGCACGTGAGGGAGTATCTGCCAGCCTGTGGCGCTGTTGCCCAAGGTTTAGGACTTTTCTTTCTTTCTTTTTTTTTTTTTTAATATGAAATTTATTGTCACATCGGTTTCCGGTTCAGGACTTTTCAAGATAGCCAAAGAATGCCTCCCTTCCCCCACCAGAGAGATGGCTACCAGCTTCGAGAATGAGTTTGTGAAAGGTTCTTAGAGGAACTGGCCTCCTCCACTATTGGTTATTATTGGTCTTGAAGTAAAGAGAATTAAGTGGAGGATATCTTGCTATGACTGAGACCATTTATGTGGAAGCTGTCTTTTGGCTACTGGTCAAGCAGATGACTTGAGGGAAATGGGGCCCCCAAAGGGAAAGTCAGTGGTCAAAACGCAATGAGACAGTTGGGAGTTGTGTTCTGCAGACCCTGGGGAAGACCCTCGATTTTGCTCAGAGGTGCCTGTTCCTTCACAGAGCTCAACACCTGAACTCTTTTCTGTTCCCCAGAGCACAGGGAAGGAAGAGAACTCATGAGCTAGTAGCCACTTAGACCCTTTGCAATGGGCAATACTCGTGATACCTTCTGCTGTCCTTTAGATAGCACTGGAACACCATCAAAATGACCATCAAATGTGTCAGGAACATGAAGAAATTTTATTCCCTGGGGTTCGATAATCCACACGTCTACCTGGAGAAGGGAAAGCAAATTATTCTAAGCCTCAAGGCTTTTTGAGCAAAAACTACAATTACTACATCCTCTGCTGTAAGTTTTCCCAGAGACAACCCAGCCTGGTTCCATGATCACTTCCTCATGGTCCTTAACTTCTGTGGGATATGACTCATCTCATGTGATGGGCAACTCAGTTCTTCCTTTCTAGTACTTCATTCCTCCGGGCTTAATGCCCCGTTTCTATCCTATTCCAGTTTTGGGGGGCTGTTGTTTCTAAGAGTCTTCATGCTGTTAAAGGGGGGAAAAAAAGGAAAGCCATTTCTAAAGGATTCTGCAGTTACTCTGTGGCTCTCTCCTGGGCTTTTTCATGTCTTTTCTATCTACCTGCTTTGGGCAGAGCTAAATAGGACATCCCCTTGGGTGATCTTTGGAAAAACCATAATCCTGGCTTCCTCTCTATAGACCCTACATGGTCCGCTAAGCACTTCACATGTATGAACTCATTTAACTCTTATCGATAATGTTACTGTCTATTATCGTTTTATTTGTTATTGCTCATTCAGAGTGACCCAGTTCATAAGTGGCTGAGGCAGGCTCCAAACCCAGGGCCCAAGCCCCTAATACTTTGTACACCGCTTCCTATCCTCCAATAGCTCCTGCTCTGTCTTTCCGGTAGATATCGCCAAACTATCCATCAGCCCCATGCCACAATGCCACAATGTTTTCCACGAGATGTCCCTTCTTTTGCACACGCCTGCTTTCGCGTGAGGTCGTCAGATACAGTCATGTGCACATTGGTTTCCTTACTGCCTCTTCCTCATTTAGGATCCTTTGCAACAGTGATGAGCTATCTCCCCTTTGGAAGTACCTGCCTTTGGAATCATGTCAAAATTCCCGCTGATTTTTTCAAATCTGCTTTCATAAAGTCATGGACACTTGTCTAAGCAGAGCCAACATTTTCTTTCTTGGTAGTTACAAGATGGGAACTTAATTTGCCTCCACAATTCCCATTAGCTCCAGATTCTCCATGTTGGTAAGGATTAAATCTACACGGAATCGGGTAAGTCAGTCACCCCAGGACAGTCTGACCCACTCATTGCTGGCAGTTGATTAAGCAGCTCTTGAAGGTCAGGGAGAAAAGTCAGAAATTGACAGAGAACTGGGGCTACTGCTTTCATCCTCCCATAAGATTCTACCTGTGAACAAGTGTAGAGTGAGTCACTTGCCATATTTGTTGACTTTTCGGCAAGGAACACAGGAGTTGGAATAAAACATTTTCCCAAGATTTGATACATACAGCTGGGGGGTTGGGGTGGGGGTTAAAAAGAGATGTGTTCCCCGCAATTCCTGTATTTCCAGTCCTTCTGATGGTGATTAGAAACCTCTTCTGGAATAAGCACAGGGAGAAGGTCTAACTTTATGATTTCTCCTTCATTTATCTTTGGATGAAATCAAGTCTCTTTAGAAACTGAAATATTTCATAGACTATTTGGGCTGGAAAGTACCTTAAAAACCATCTAGTCCAACCTCTTATTTCCCAGATGAGAAACTGAAGGCCGGGAAGCAGGTTTGGCCAGAGTGCCAACTCTGGACCAGAACCCGGAAAACTTGCCACCGTGTCTAACGCCCTTGCTAATATTCTAAGACTCCACCTGTCTTGTTTTAAAACCAAGGAATTCCTGACAGCGTGGGAAGTTTAAGGATGAACAAACATTTCAGAAATACAAGAAAGATTTATGTGCTACTCGGTATGTGTGTTAAGAATCATTATCTTCATGGACTCAAACTCAAATTCTTGCATTGGTAGCATAGAATGTAGTCTGGGATGCAGTCAGACATAGTTCCAGATCTTAATGGTTTCTTAGGTCTGGTTCCTTAGGCAAGTTATTTATATAAATCTGCAAGTCAGGGCTAATGAGACCTACTTTGTAATTTGTGGGGAGGAGGAGTGCCTGGGTAGCTCAGTCGGTTAAGTGTCCGGCTCTCGATTTCCGCCCAGGTCATGATCTCACAGTTTGTGAGTTCAAGCCCCACATCTGTGCGGAGCACAGAGCCTGCTTAGGATCCTGTTCCCCTCTCTCTCTCTGCCCCTCACCACCTCAGAATAAATAAACTTAAAAAAAAAAGTCCCTGTTCGTTATGAGTGGCAGGTGCTTCACACATATGATTTGTGGGGAGGAGTCAATCACGTAGAATATGCCTTCTCCTACCATTAACTCAGTTACTAATTAATATTATTAACCACCTCGGTATTTGCATCGCTATAGGCAAGATGCTGATCGTATCTATTTACCATGGGATTCAAGCATTGAGCAAGAGAATGGGGGGGACAGGCCTACATTCTTCATCACTCCTAGGAAAATAACCAGGGTCACATTGTTGAGTTGTGCAGAGCTGCCAGCCAGGACCATCAAGGATGCTGGGAGGTGGCCCATAACCCACTTGCCAAGTCACGTGTCCTGACACGAGGCGGCCTTTGCCAGGAGGAAGGGCATCTTATCCTATCTTTCACAAAGGCACGGTATGTGCCAGAAGGGACACTTAAAAGAACTGAGTGGCATCGAGAGCAGGCTGATGCCACACACCGGTCACGAGAAGAAAGTGTGTTCTGTTGGTCAGTTACGCAACTTTCCAAATCAGGATACAAATTTCACCAGGATCAGATCATCCCCTGGAGTCTTCTCGGTCTGAGGGCCATTCACAGCCTATCTGTCAAATGCAGAGGCAGATTGGATTGGATGCTCTCCTGGGCTGCTTCTGGCTCTGCTCTGCCTCCTACACAAAATGTTCGTGTGATGTCACAAAGCTTCAAACTCCCTAAAGGGTTGTCTCGGTTCGGAGGGCAACAGGTGAAGTCAAGTCAGCAATGGTGAGCTCATATTGGTAAGGAAGTGGGGGGCGGGCAGAGGAAGAGAACTAGCTTCACTGAGTCCTTATCATTTGCCACCCATTGCCATAAATTACACGGAAAATATGTTATCGTACCCTTCCTGCAGATGAAAAAACGGACGCTCAAGATAACGAGTCCCGCGTTAGCAGGCCAGCGTAATGACTGAATGGCACTCCCCCCACAAAGACCCCCGAAGCCATGTCTACACGTCTGGAAACTGTGAACGCTACCTCCTTTGGAAAGAGCATCTTCACAGATGAAGTTAAGGTAAGGATCTCGAGACGAGATCCTCCTGTACTACTCAGTGGACTCTAAATCCAAGGACAAGTTTTCTTATAAGAAGAAGGCAGAGGACAATGTGAGACACGTAGGGGAGCACATGGTGTGGCCACCAAGGCAGAGATCGGAGCGGTGTGGCTAGGAGGCCGCAAGTCAAGGAGTGCCAGTGGCTGCCGCACGCCGAGAGAAGCCAGGATTCTCCCCCCAAGCCGTTAGTAGGAAGGCCCTGCTAACACCTTGAGTTCAGATTTGTGTCCTGAAAATAAATTCCTGTTGTTTCAAGCCGCCCAGCTGTGGTCATTTGTTAGGGCCACCCCAGGAAATGAACACAACTAATAAGGAGCTGAGCTGGCATTGAAATCCATAAGGAAGTGCCCTCCTTATGGGTGGACTCCAAACCCATATGCTGATCAGTGCCCCTCACTGTCTTGCTGAGTCAAATGCATCCAGCATCCCCAAAGGGTGATGACCGGGAGAAAAGCACAGGCCGGGGGGTAGGAGCCTTCAGGGGAAGGCGTCACCGCACGCCCTGCAAATCTTGGCTCACCTCCAAGTGTTTGGCCAGTCGTCCGGGCTGCAGATGGAGTCTGTGCTCATAGGATCCCAGCTTCCTCCACTTGACTTCCTGGTAATGAAGTTCGAACTGCACCTTCGCTCCGGGGAGGACGTTTACTTCGGTTTTGAAGTTTTCCATGTCAAGAGCCCTGCTCCTGAAAGTTTAACACCCCCGACGTAAGTCCCCACATGCACGAGGGAGAGCAAGACCCCACGTCTATGCAGAGGGCATCTAGGCTTTTCTGGGCAATCAAGCCTGCTCCAGTGTTCGTGAAAGTGAACAGGAGGTACAACAGACATCACTGAAACTTCCAGGTAACTTTAATTCCACCAACAGCTTAGTCTCCTCTCCCGCCTGATCGTTTTCTTCCAGAGCTTCTTACAGATTTGAGTGCCCTCTGCTAGTTATCGATCCCCATTCCACGCCAGGAACTTGACAGGCGTCATTTCTAACACAGCGGCTCTGCAGGACGGTTATCAGTACCCTCATTTCCCAGATGATAACAGATGAAGCTAACAGATTATTAGCAACCTGCTCAGGACCACTCAATTGTGGGGCCAGGACTCAAACCCAAACTCAGATGGTTCCAGAGACCGCACACATTTCCTCTGAGGCATTTGAGACTCATTCCAGAGGCTCTTTCCGTTTGTGAAAGTTTGCAGAAAGAAGAAATCTATTATTGCATCAAGTGGGATATGCATTTCCAGCGTAAGCCCTGATGTAAACACATACACGTCAAGGTTACCGCGATCGTTGATTGAGGTGTTTAGTTTTAAAGAGGAAACAGCACGGTTAGCAAGTGAGGATGATGTGGGCGTTAGGAGCAACCATGAGTGATTTTTAAAAATTAAATGGGATTGAGTGGGAGGAGCCACGGATGAGCCGAGCTGGCCCCGCCCTTACCTCACCAGCCCGGCGGTCTTGCCTTTTGCTCTCGCCTGAGAGTACAGCGCTCGACCCACTGTCTTCTCCTTAATTGAACTCGTGAATGTCGTGCCGTCTACGGTCCTAAAAAATGACAGGGGGCCACTGAGTTGTCCCGAGTAGCAGTCTTAGCAAAGCAAACTAAAGACAAACAACCCACCTTGGAGGATTTAGTGAATGGGGGCAATTCTCATGTTGCACCTAGAAGTAACAAGAAGAGAGGCATCTGCCTATGTCATGGTCAGGAGTCCCTTTATCTGGGAGTGTGATTTAAGAGGTAGGCGCCCATCCTGAGAGCTTCCCCTCTGGAGTTGCTGCGTGTGTTTACAATCACTCTGCATCTTCAAGTTTTACCCTTCAGATTAAGCTGTGTTCCCTTTGGGTATCCCTTTTGAATTAGAAATGTGCCCAGGGGAGGTGACTGAGAAATCACTGGTTGTCTGGCTTACATTTGTTCAGAAAATTCTTCTTCTAAGAGCCTGGAGGCGTCACACTGCCCTGCAAGGGTGGGGAAGAGGAAGGAAGGAGGACAGTGCTGGGGAATCCCTTAGCACATGGGTGTTTATCCCTCTAACATCTCCCTCGGGGACCTCTGGCTTCCTTCTCCTTCTCCATCTTTACCTGCCCCACTTTAAGTGCTTGTCATCTACTGCGTACCAAGTTAATGATGGGTCAGAGCCATCAAATTACAGGATCTCAGAAACAAAATGGCGCCCATGGCACTCAAAGGGATAGTGCCTCTCACCAAGGAGGTATTTAGAAACGCGTGGAGAAGTCTTTTGCTGTGCCGATGACCAAAAGTACTGTTGGCATTATGGGAGGGGACCCAGAATGCTAGACCTTCTGCAGGTGTGACGGCCAGTGTCCCATCCCAGGAGCCACTGGCATGCTTGGTGAGGCACGCGTGAAGGCCGCTTCTTCAGATGAGAGAAATCAGAGCCAGGGGACAGTGACTTCCTTGCTCAAGGTCACACAGTCGGTCAAAAACAGAGCTAGAACTCGACCCATGTGTCCAGATCTGCCCTACTCCCCAACAACCCAATCTCAGTTTCAAAGACCGAAAAATCTTTAAGACAAAACGAAGTTATCTCTAGCAGGAGAATATTTGCAACCTTGATAAAAGGAGCAGAAGAAATGTTTTGACCAGAGACGAGGGCTTGGCAACTCATGTAGAATTCTCTGGTCTCACAAAGTCATCCCTGACTAGAGAGAGACCAAAGTAAATGTATGTCACAGTTCTATCATCCTTTGTCACCTCAAATCTTCTATGCAATGAGATGGAAAAGAAAGAAAAGAATGAAAGAAAACAGAAAGAAGCGATGTCTAGAATAAATGCTGGTTATGTGGTTGAGAAACAAAAATTTAGTAGAAGAGTTTAAAGACGATTTTTCAGACACAGTATCATGTTATACTGCTACATAAAAGCTCTTCCTTCTACATTTTTGTTTTTAGAACAGGCTGCCTAAAATTAAAAAAAATAAATAAATTTCTTGGGGCACCTGCATGGCTCAGTGTGTTAAGCATCCGACTTTGGCTCAGGTCATGATCTCATGGTTTGTGAGTTCGAGCCCTGCGTTAGGCTCTGTGCTGACAGCTCAGAGCCTGGAGCCTGCTTCGGATTCTGTGTCTCCCACTCTCTTTCTGCCCCTCCTCCACTCACTCACACTCTCTCTCTCTCTGTCTCAAAAATAAACACTAAAAATTTTTTTACAGAAATAAAAAATAAAAAAATAAATTTCTAAGCCAATTCAAAGGATATCAAGCCAAAGTCACCTGACACCTTTTCCCCACCTACTTTGCTTGGTTTAGAAAATATGATTATCATGCTCTGCCGTTTTTAGAGGCCAAGGTGCATGGTATTTGAACGCTTCATTCATTCACAGTTATTGTTGGTGACCTTGGTATATGAAAGACCAAAGCTGATGAGAAGTATCTCAATCTAATATCTTAGTAAAAAAAAAAATAGGCAGACTGTATGCAGAGCCGTGTGCTCTGTGCTGGGCACAGGACATGGGAAGGACATGGCCGGGTGGGGCACACTGTGGGGATGGCCACCTAAGTGATCGGGGGTAGAAAGCCATCCAATCACTTGGAAGAATAAGCGATGTTTAGCCTTGATAAGTGAAGCCACCAGGCGGGACAAGATAATTGGACTTCACTTTAGAAAGCACTGGAGCGGTTGAAAAATATTTTTTGTTATGGAAATCTTTAAATATACAAAAATAGAACAATATAAGAAACCTCCATGAAACCATCCCTGAGCCACACCGTTATCAGTCAGTACTCAGCTGGTCTCAATTCACCTGTACCCCTACTCGACTATTTTGAAGCCAATCTCAGACAGCATATCATTTCATCCTCGAACACTTCAGTATGTATTTTGCAGAGAATTAGGAAAAGAAAATGTTTTGTGAGTGGAACCAGAGCCGGTGGGTAGAAGCAGAACAGATTTCAGTGAAGTATGAGAAATCATTCTAACAGACCTGTCAACCATTGAGTGGATTGCTCTGGAAGGTAGTGAGTTTATCGTAAGGAGATATGCAAGTCAAACCTGAATGAGCCATCTGTCCTCAGCGTAACTGAGGAATCCGATCATTGGACACGTGATTGGACTTAATCAGTAGTTCTCATATTTTTTCCCCATAGAGAAACAAATGACAGGAGACACAGAACTGCTCTGCACACATACTTGGTTTCCTACAAGCCACGGCTACTCCATATATCTCCCCCGAGAAAGCACGTTCAAGTGCAACTGAGAGTTGTTACCAGAGAGATAGCTTAGTTAGCTTTCATTTATGAGGCGTGAAAAGCAAATCCTTCACAAGTTCTGATACTTTGAACAGAAACAAATCATGGGGACCCAGCCCACCATGACTCTTGACATCCAGTGGGTCCACAGCTCTGAGAGTGAGAACCACCAGAGCAGTTGGCCATTAAGGTCCACTCTAACTATGAGGGGGGTTGATTCTATGAGCAGAGCAAAGCCAATTTGTAGCCTGGATAGGAGTTACTCACATGGAAAAGTTGGAGATGAAGGCTCCTTTGGGAATCTGAACATCAAACACAACATTCTGAGGCCGTGGGGAGTTGTTCACCACTTTGGTCTGGATGAAGGTGTTGGCCATACGAGAAGTAATAGTGGACTGGACTTTATAGCTATAAAGAGTTACTTGATCAACATCGTCCTGTAATTGGTAAGAAAGCACAGGCGTACTCATGGCAAAATGGCACAGAACTTCGCCACATATTTGATGTTAACAGCACTACATTCTATCATGAACGATCCTCAGGCATTGCGAAGCATACGACTCAGGTATTACTAGGCTTTCTCCTCGCTTAGAATATTTCCCAGGCAGAAGCCTGCCTTTGTTTTAAGATCTCTGGAGATGCCTTTCAGCTCCATGGGTCTATTAATAATGACGTCTAAAGTGAGGATGCGAGTAGAAAATGGTTGTGGGAAGCAAGGTTGGAGCGAGAAAGTTCAGGCAATAATGTCAAATGCAGGGCCCTAGCAAAGGAAAGGGTACGGGATCGCGGGTTTAGGGGACCCTGGCTGTGTCTTCAGAGTGGGGCGCAGCAAGGGGACAGTGGGGTGGAAATACACGTGTGGTCCCCATACTGCTACCTGCCTTCTTCCACCGTATCTGTTACGGGGCCATCTTCTCCCACTTTTCTTCTCCTTCCCCCAGTTCGAACAACACACAAACGGTAACACGCTGATGGGTGTGAGCAACCAATGGAACGTGGAGAGAAAGTATCATGTGGACGCGATGATTGGTCCCGTGCTCTGGATCCCCTTTCCCCACGCTGCTCTACAGACTTAAGGCAGCTCTAGTGTGAAAAATTACGGTATCTCAGTGTGCTCAAAGGCAAGGTACTAAAAGCCCACATCTTTCAGGAGATGCCTGAGAACTGCGAGCTTCTTCAGGACCATGGCAATGATGTGACCCATCACAAGATTTCGCTTGTTTCTCCAAAAGGATTTGCTTATTTCGATAGTAGGTGTCACGTGCCCAAGTCCGTCAGCCAAGATTAAACCTCTGGACTCGGTAACAGCCAGCCAACTTCAAGCTACGACAAAATCCGGGCTTCGTTACTTGTCCTTACTACCCCTTAAATGTATGTTTCTCAAAGTTTCTGTCCGTGCAGAGCAGGAAGCCAACGTAAACCACTTCGTTTTGATGTTTTCTCACCACAGGAAGGACTTCTTCGAACATCTCAGGGAATCGGGCCATGTTGTGTTGGGGAGCTCCTTCTCACAGTCCCGTTCCCCCCTCCAAAGCTGTTAGGTGTCATATTTTAAGTGAAAACGGCTAAGCTGGAATGAATACATGTGCTTGGATGAAGCCAGTGTTGTTGGCAAAACTTGAGACGGTTGAGAGAAACGACATTTTCAGCTCCTGGTGACATCTCTCCTGGCTACTCTCATGCTGAATTTCAGACACACTTCCAAACAGAATTGGGCAAGAGGATATTTCGCAAGTCAGGTAAATGCTCTCAGGGATAGAGACGAAGGAGGCAACCATATTGATCTCCAGATAATAGGTAACAGGAAAATCATTCCGGCGTTAATTTTTAACAAAATCAAAGTAAACTCACCATCGTTTCTCCAGATTCTCCGGAAATGCTTCTCTGTGAAAGGAAGTTAGATAATCATTCTTCAAAAGTGTGTTACTTATTACCTAGAGGACAAAAGCTGCTTTCTCTCAGTCAAAAAAAATTTTGTTTCCCTTCAATACTGATCTGTAATTGATTCACTGGAGCCGAGACATAAATGTCAAATAGTCTCGAATACTATTTTCCCAATGGTATGTTTCTCTGAACACATTTCCCAGCCACTTGGCAAGCACATCATTCTTTGATATAATGCTAGAACAAATATTTTTATTTTATTTAATTTATTCTTTTTTAATATGAAATTTATTGTCAAATTGGTTTCCATACAACACCCAGTGCTCATCCCAAAAGGTGCCCTCCTCAATACCCATCACCCACCCTCCTCTCCCTCCCACCCCCCATCAACCCTCAGTTTTAGAACAAATATTTTTAAATGAAAACATTCAACCAAACACACACTGAGTGGCCTGTATCACCTTTATCCTGTTTTATTTATTTATTTTTTATTTAGTTGAGTGGTGATCTGGATGCTGGGGCTCTGGGCACGCCGTTCACAAGGTCTATTAAGTGCTTTGCCTTACAGGGTCCCTTGTCCCCCCACCCCACCCCACCCCACCCCCATCCTTCAGACCTCAGCCTGGGGGAATTTTGTCAGTCAAGCTCTCTCATGGCCCCCACCCCCAAATCCAGGTACGCTTCCTTTAAGTTTTCATGGCAGCTAAATTCTTCCTTCCAAGCGAGACAGCGCGGACGTGTGTCTGTCTCTTCCATTGGGCTCAGCTACGTGAGGGTAGGGATTTCGAGGTATTTCCTCTCTGGGGCCAAGAGCAGGGACTGTCATGTGAAAAATCCTGTACTTCAACTGCCATGCGAGGGAATTATCCACATGAAGGATTGTCCTCTGGACACGGAAAGCCGAATGGGTTTAAAGCAAAGGGTGAACACCTAATGTCTGTTGAACTTTAACGGAATAAGTCAGGTGCTGGATATAAGGCTAGTTATGCTAATTTGGGATGAACTGAGGTTTTAGGGCAGTGTTCTGTGACATCGTGAGGTCAACAGTTACCCTCTTCTGAACTTTTCGAATGTAATTTTCAGTGACGAGAAGAAGTTTTCCCTCTTGTGGCCGGATGGCATGAGAACTTGCCTACTGGGTTTCAATACTACTGGTCTACAAGAAACCTGGACTTTCAGAGACTCAAAAAGTCACATCCGTACAAAATAAGCCGTTGGTCAGCTTCGTGTGGTGTCCATGAAACACCCCCATTCCCAGCACGTGGCCTCCATGCAGGAGAAGCCACACCCTGGCTGGCTTCCCTGGAGAGCTCACCCCCAAGAGTTAGAGGATGCATCTGTGCTGTTGCTGCGGCCTCCAGGATGCAGCCTTGGACATGGCCGGTCCCCAGACTCTGAGCTACTCCCCACCGCGGCAGTGACTGCCCCAGGAGGATGTGTGCCCAGGGGGAGGTATCTGCCACCCCCGGGAGAAGAAATGCCCTCCCTAAGAAGAAATCCTTCCTTATGAGGCAGTAACATCATCCCATAGTCTTAAAATTAGAAGGAAACACATAGCTCTTCATCCTTTAAGGAACTAAGGTGACCATTATGATAAAAAATAAAGCTCTGAGACCATTTAGCAAGAAGCATCTTAATCTTTTCCCTCCTTCGGTCGTGATCTCTTTCACTCGTCCCTTTCGAGACTGAGGCTTACTGTACCTGAAATCTCTGTTTCTCTGGTGCAAACTGAAATTTCCCCGGGGCCAGCTCCACGAGATCTCCATATTCTGCAAACTTAGAAAAGAATTTAGGATATTTATTTCTATTAATAAAAAAGATTCAGAGCAAAGGAGGCAGCGAGGGACAGGCATAAGGGATTCATTCATTATGCTTTGCTATCTTGTTTCCTATAACTCTGGGAAATCCCATTTTTTAATACAATGACTTCTTTAATGTTTTTATGTTTGCTAGTTATGTCTCAGAGGTGACCAAATGGAAGCTGTTATCCTCCAATTTGTTGGACGAAGGAACGCATTTTTTAGTCTGCCAGAAGACGATGGGGGTATTCAGGTGGGGGTCACTGCAACCCAGTGATCAGGGAGGTGCCTGGGGGAGGCATGGGGTAGATCTTGGCATCAGCAAATGTGTGAGTGGATAAATATGTCCATACGTCTCCTCCAATTTAAAATGTTGATAGGAAAGGAATGCACAAACACATTTGGGTATCTTGGCTTGGATCCCTGGCTCTGTCAGTGAGATTTCCAACACCCTCCGGGGGTTCTTAAGGTGTTGGAAAATAAGATCGTTTCTAAGCAGACAGAGTGATTCCCCCTGCACCCCTGCCATCCCGTTCTTTGGCATTTTTGTGGGTAATCCACTCTGCAAGTATTACAAAGCCTCTGCATCTCCTACGATATTCCCATAACACACATTGCTTTTCTGGCGTCAGAATAACTCTTGCGTGACATTCAAAATGACTCAGTCCAAAACTTTCCTTCTGTTGGCGATGGCCAAGGATCTGAAGTAGAAGCCTTGAACTCCCTGGAAATAACTCCTGCCATCTGCCAGCCTGCAGGCCATCTCCTCCCAACAGGAATATTTAAAGTGCCCTCACTACAGGACTCATGGTTCACATGGGTATGAAAACCAATAGTGTTAATGACTTTTCTTATACTGATAGCAATGTGTCATCCTCATCCAGCTAATAATTATTAAGTGCTTCCTAGTGCTTGCATTGTGCTAGGTAGTTTACATATGTCATTGAATTCCCCTAGTACCTTTGGGGTGGGTCAAGGATCCCCATTTTTCAGATAAGGAATAGGCAGCTGGGTTCCATAGATGGCGCCCCGTGGGGCCGGTCCATTGAATTTGACTTAATACTCATGCAAATCCCATTAATGCTTTCAAAGGTAAGTACACATTCCAGTAATTAGAAAAGCGAACACTCCTACCCAGATGAATTTTACCACAAATTTCCTTTCTGCACAGACCACAGTCCTTAAATAGCAATGGCCACAGACTACTGGGCAAATGCACAGGGCAACGACAAGGGGTTTTCTGGAAGTACTTACTTCTGGAAGTCCACTGGTGGGGATTTCGAAGCCTCGTGTTACAGAAACGAAGAAGCAGACGAGAAGGCACGTGAGTCGACTCATTTTGCTGGGTGGCTTTGCCAAGCTCTCCGTGCAGGGTCTCGGGAGAATTCCACTCCTCGCTGAACCCAGTTCAAAGGAACAGCAGAAGAGTGCGTTTTTTAAAAGAAGAAAAAAGAAGAAGAAAGCTCTCAAACTTTGTTCAAAAAACGGGACAAATATTTGTTCTGGAGTTCAAACTTGCGCCGTGGGGGTGGATCGGACACCCAGAGGTTATTCAAACAGCAAAGCCAGAGGTAGTCAGTGGGCTGTGAGGACAAGTCAGGGTCAGATGGATGTGCTTTCTTTGCCTTTTGCTGATTTCTGTTCATCTCAGAATCAGAGGGACCTGAAGATCAGCATCATCCTCTTTCACGGACCAGGTGGGGAACTATATGGAGAGAGAGAGAGTCAGAGAAATAGCGTCAGTGTAAAGTTTCTGGAAACGAAGCCCTTTTATTCAAATGAAAGCAGGAGAAGTTTAGCACAAGTGGAGAAAGAGACACACTGGTTTTCTGAGCAAAGCATTCACTGCTAGCCTGTTCCCCTCTGTCTCTGATAACTGAGGATCCACTGCAGTAAAGCACCGGGCACACAGCCATGCCAGGTACAAAGGCATGCTCTTCAGTGGGGATGTTTCACGAGTGTCTTTGACTCAGAGGACAGTGTCTGTTCTTGTGGCTGTCCCTGATCAGCCTCGCTCAGGTCCGTGGAAAAATTAATTCTCCTCAGTTCCAGAATCAGAGAAAACCCAGTCTGGAAACACTGTGGATGATTGCTTCCCATTTGTGGTCTGGAGATAATAAAATACTGTCAGCTAAGAGGTACTGAGGCTTTCTGGTGTCAGGCATTTTTACTTATTATCTTTAACTCTCTCTCTCTTTTTTTTGAATCTATACAAGAACCGTGCGAGGTATGTGCTATATTTATCCTCCTTTATAATGGAGGAAAATAAGGCTAAGTAATTTATTCCACATCTCACGGTAAGTGGAGACACAGATCCAGCAAGGTTGGCCTGACCCCAAGCACTTTGCTCTCCATGGCCACGCAGGCTTAGGAGAGGTAACCTGCCGTCCATCACTGGGATCCAGTGTTCCAGGTGTGAATCTAGACGAGAATTCACCTGAAGTCCCCAACCTGCATGGTAAGTCTACTTGATGAGTCTTTCTCTTGAGTTTCTATTCCAGACATTTGCTTGAACAAGGGTCATGCCGTGGACCCCAGTTTGGTCAGCAGGGGACCTGAGCCCCCATGCCTTTTCTGGTTTTCCTTCTCAGAGTAGAACCCATGGCTTCCTGCCTAATGTTCTGGGATCTAACACCTGGCCTTGGGCTTGTAGCTGGAAATGACCACTCTCTAAAGTCCACTCCCACGGGGGAACCTGCACCTGCAAGGAACTAGGAAGTCTGCTTTGGCCTCAGACACGTGATGCTGGAGAGCTCTTTCCAGGGGATCCTATTCTGAGCACACCCAGCAGCTTCCCTCGAACCCAGAGACTCACTGTGAGAGTTACATCGAACACACGGCCATTGTCTGAGACAGCCGTGGATTTTGTTTAAAGGGAAAAGGTTTAAAAGTTTATTTCAGAAACAATGCAAAGGAAGAAAGAAAGTCAAAAACAATGCCCTGAAGAGAAATTTATATTGAAATATGCAGGATGGTACATAAAAAAACTACAATTTTATTTATAATATCCACGCACATGCCAAAAATCATTCGAAGTGTAGTTTCAAGTAGAATATACAATGCAAATTAAATTAAAAAAATTTGACAATTAAAAAAAAAGTCAACCATACGCCGTCTCCATGAGACACTTCATCTCAATGAGACAAAAACAGACTAAAAGTTGATATTGCATTAAAATTCTGTTCATTTCAAAGACTTAAAAACAAAGAGGGTGTTACAAAGGGGGTGTCAGGTTAAAATAGATGTAGCAAATCATAACAAAAAGAAAGTCAGAAGAGAGAATTAAGTTTAAGATTAGAAATTAACAATTTGGAGGGGCACCTGGGTGGCTCAGTCGGTTAAGTGTCCCACTTCGGCTCAGGTCATGATCTCGTGGTTCATGAGTTCGATCCCCACGTCGGGCTCTGTGCTGACAGCTCAGAGCCTGCAGACTGCTTTGGATCCTGGGTCTGTCTCTCTCTCTCTCTGTCCCTCCCCCTCTCGCACTCTGTCTCTTGCTATCTCTCAAAATAAATAAACACTAAAAAATTTAAAAAAAAAAGAAATCAACAGTTTGGAGAAAACATGATAATAAAATACGTTTTTAAATTGGAAGACAGTGATCCATCAATGTGATTAATAAATGCAGAATATGTGAAAACAATTTAAAAGTGAAGATGAGGCATACAGTATTTTTTGTGAATTTTTTTTTAATGTTTATTTTTGAGAGACAGAGCATGAGCAGGGGAGAGGCAGAGATAGAGAGGGAGACATAGAATCCGAAGCAGGCTCCAGGTTCTGAGCTGTCAGCACAGAGCCTGATGTGGGGCTTGAACTCACGAACCAGGAGATCATGACATGAGCTGAAGTCGGATGCTTAACGGACTGAGCCACCCAGGTGCCCCAAGATGTAGAGTATCAACATGAATTGACCAGTATGTCAAATTCATTTACATTAAATGTAAAATATTTATTAAAAATAGCCCGTAATATAGAGGTAAACAGAACAAAAAAACGGAGAGAGAAATAGAAAAATCACATAAAAAAATAATTGAGCCTGACCACTTTTTGGAACTTCACAGGATATACGATATCTGGACAACGTACTGAAAGTGACATCGTGGTTTTTAATTAATTCAATGAAGTAGATGTTGTTTTCACCCACAAATCTGAATTACACACTAAAAAAATTTTACAACCAATTTACCTTACTAAAAATAATAAATATTATCCTGGACCACATTTTCATACCAGGAAAGAATAATCCATAAGAGTGAAAAGGGGATTTGCCTAGGTGATTGAGGCTGTTATTACATAAGAAAATTTATCAAACTAAAACTTCAGCAACAAAAATACTAAAAATTTCTCACTCTCAATAGCTATTGAGAAGTCACTCAATAAATTACAAAATCTATTTCAGGTGGAAGTGCTTAAAACATTAATCTCAGGAAGCTTTTTTTTTTTAATATACAGGAAGAGTGCATGTGTGTGTGAGTGTGTGAGTGTGTGTGTGTGTGTGTGTGTGTGTGTGCGTGTACACATGTATAAAACCAATACTCAAACTGGAAAAAATCAAGAAACACTATGCAGAAAAGTCACTTCTCTTAAAAAGAGAAACCACAAGATTAGTTTTTGTTGAGGGTGTGATTCCTAATGTAGAAAATTTAGAGACTCTCATTAAAAAATTTACTAGAAGTAGCAAATCTGTTTGCCAAACAGCAAGGTACACAGGTGAACCCACAAAATCAGTTACATTTTTCTTTACTAGTGATTGCCCTAGAAATGGCACAAAAGAAGTACCTTTTTACTAAGTGTATCAAAAGCACATAGACATTTAAGTCAGGACAGAGATTTATAACAAGAACCATCTTAAACTTTGGTAAAATAAAGGAGTTTATAGAACTGGAAAACTCTACAGGATGAAAAGACAAAAGTCAAAGAAACATGGTTTGACACCACTAAGAATTATGCCCCATGTTTTAGGTTTTAAAATTCATTACAAAGCACAAGTTAAAAAACACCTATGGTGTGATGCTTAAAAGTATAGATGCTGATCAATGGAATAAAATAGTGACTCCAGAAATACATGTCATATAGAATGTATTACAGACCCGTAGCAACAAAACACTAGGGAATGAATTCAGTCCTTCATAAATGCTCCTGGAACAATTTGATAGAGGTATGAAAAAGAATCAACTGTAATCCGTATCTCATGTGATATACAACAAAAATGTAAATGATTCAAAGAATTTCATGTTAAAAAGAGTAATGAAAACTGGCTACCTACTACGTGCTGGGTCTTTTTTGAGGCACCTGATAAAGGAAACAGTAGAACGAGTAAAATACACATGATTAGCAAAACTGGTTAAGGTTTACTAGGACCGACGAAAGCTGCAATCTGTCTCTACCTGTCCTTTATAGAAGAGGGCACGGAGGTTCAGAGAGGTTAAGTGACTTGCTCAAGGTGGCGGAGGCAGGATGGGAACACGGGCTGAGGCTGGCAAGCCTCACAGAAGATGTGGCTCCTAGATGAGCAGAGACATAACATAGAAGGAAATGTAGATGTTACATTACACGGGTTAAACAATACTCAGATGGAAAACAAAAGCGGCTTTAATTTGCTATCAAACACATACCTTAGTCCTCTGATATCCGTGGGGACAAGTTCCAAGATCCTCAGTGGATGCTTGAAACCGTGGATAGTACTGAGCCTTATGTACGCTGTTGGTTCCTCTACATACATACCCACGATCAAGTTTAACTTACAAGTTCGGCAGACTAAGAGAGGAGCAACAATAACTAACAATAACATAGAGCAATTTAACGAGATAGTGAAGTTCTGTACGTGTGGTCTCTCTCTTCTCTCTCTCAAAATGCCTTACGGTCCTGCACTCACCCTTCCTGCCATGGCGTGAAATGACAAAATGCCTACGTGATGAGATGAAGCGAGGTGACGCAGGGGTCACATGTAGCGTGAGGCTGCTGTTGACCTTCTGACCTTCTGAAGATCCTCTTCCAGATCGTGGTTGAGATGGCGGGAAACCAAAACCGGGAAACTGGAACTCTGGATAAGGGGTGGGCGGGGGGGGGACTGCTGTATTCCACCAAAACACAACTCAGACACTTACAAACGGTGCCGGGAGCTGTAGAGAAACGGATGATCACGGATTGCTTGGTGGCACAGAGACTGGCTCCATCTGTCTGGTGACCGACGTGGTACAAATATAAGCCACGAGCTCTAAAATCTTGCCACACTATCTCTACCCCAGAAACAAATTCCCGGGAAGTGATACAAAGGGGGAAAATTTTATAAAAAGTTTATACCAGTGAAATATGGACAAACAGCAAAGGGAGAAACGATCAGGGGCTAAGAGAGCCGCGCGTTGGGTTAATGAACTAGTTCATGTACCATAAACACCCTGATGGAGACCGACTGTCAAGTGGCTCAGCGTGGCAGTGCACAAGGACGTGGGAAGGGCAGACAGCACTCAGCAACCTGTGATAAACTGGAGAAGAGGACGTGGTTCTGGAAGGTATGGCCAACTCCCTTCGGGAAAGACGCCCATTTCACAGAGAAGACGTCACTTCCGTGGGTCTAGGAGGACGGGCAGGATTTGTCCAGGCTGACCATGGGAGAATGCCACCCAGGAAGGGAGCATAGGGGGTGCAGAGGCGGCCGGGGCATTCGGGGCGATGGGCGTCCCTCGGTCTGGCAGGAGATGGCCAGGGGCCCAGGTGCAGGAGAGCCGGATACGCCGCACCAAGGGACTCTCAACCCTGTGCTCTGGGCGCTGGGAGTCCAACGAGGATTTTTAGAAGGACAGAAGCAAGACAAAACACATTTTATAAAGATCATTTCAGGTGAAGCGAGGATGACGGAAATGGAAGTTTCTGAGGCAGCGGAGATGCTCACGCTCTGGGGAGGCATGGAGCTCTAAGCCAAGGCAGCCGCATTGAGGACCAATGGTAAGATGCTCATGTGAAATGCTCTGTATTTATGTCACTTAGCAAGTGGGTGCTTTTGATGTATAGAAGTGTATGCGCTGATTATTGCTGAGTAACAACGAACAGCTTGCAGATGGGTGAAGACTTGCATTTACAGCTATAAAAACTGGGCAGTTGGCAAATAGCCATGAAGTCTTGGTGACTAAAGTGTAGTGTCTAGGTTCTTAAAAAAAAAAGGTTCTTTAAAAAAAATTTTAATGTTTATTTATTTTTATATAGACATATATTTGAATGTTTATTTACTTATTTATTTTTTATTTAAGTTTATTTTTTAATTTACATCCAAATTAGTTAGTATATAGTGCAACAATGATTTCAGGAGAAGATTCCTTAGTGCCCCTGACCCATTTAGCCCATCCCCCCTCCCACAACCCCTCCCGTAACCCTCAGTTTGTTCTCTTCTGTCTTGTCCTCCTCTCTGTCTTTATATTATTTTTGTTTCCCTTCCCTTATGTTCATCTGTTTTGTCTCTTAAAGTCCTCATAGGAGTGAAGTTATATGATATTGGTCTTTCTCTGACGGACTAATTTCACTTAGCATAATACCCTCTAGTTCCATCCATGTTGTTGCAAATGGCAAGATTTCATTCTTTTTGATGGCCGAGTAATACCCTATTGTTCATATGTACCACATCTTCTTTATCCATTCATCCATCGATGGACACTTGGGCTCTTACCATATTGTTGATAGTGCTGCTATAAAGATTAGGGTGCATGCATCCCTTCAAAACAGCATATGTGTATCCCTTGGATAAATACCTAGTAGTGCAATTGCTGGGTCGTAGAGTAGTTCTATTTTTAGTTTTTTGCAGAACCTCCATGCTGTTTTCTAGAGTGGCTGCACCAGCTTGCAGTCCCACCAGCAGTGCCAAAGAGATCCCCTTTCTCCACATCCTCGCCAATATCTGTTGTTGCCTGAGTTGTTTATGTTAGCCATTCTGACAGGTGTGAGGTGGTATCTCATTGTGGTTTTGATTTGTATTTCCCTGATGATGAGTGATGTGGAACATTTTCTCATGTGTCGGTTGGCCATCTGGATGTCTTCTTTGGAGAAGTTTCTATTCATGTCTTTTGCCCATTTCTTCACTGGATTATTTGTTTTTTGGGTGTTGAGTTTGATAACTTCTTTATACATTTTGTATAACCCTTTATCTGACATGTCGTTTGCAAATATCTTCTCCCAGTCTGTCAGTTGCCTTTTAGTTTTGCTGACTGTTTCCTTCGCTGTGCAGAAGCTTTTCATTTTGATGAGGTCCCAGTAGTTCATTTTTGCTTTTGTCTCCCTTGCCTCCGGAGACATGTTGAGTAAGAAGTTGCCGCGGCCAAGATCAAAGAGGTTTTTGCCTGCTTTCTCCTGAGGATTTTGATGGCTTCCTGTCTTACATTGAGGTCTTTCATCCACTTTGAGTTTATTTTTGTGTATGGTGTAAGAAAGTGGTCCAGGTTCATTCTTGTGCATGTCGCTGTCCAGTTTTCCCAGCACCATTTGCTGAAGAGACTGTCTTTATTCCAATGGATATTCTTTCCTGCTTTGTCAAAGATTAGTTGGCCATACGTTTGTGGGTCCATTTCTGGGTTCTCTGTTCTGTTCCATTGATCTGAGTGTCTGTTCTTGTGCCAGTACCATACTGTCTTGATGATTACAGCTTTGTAGTAGAGCTTGAAGTCCGGGATTGTGATGCCTCCTGCTTTGGTTTTCTTTTTCAAGATCGCTTTGGCTATTCAGGGTCTTTTCTGGTTCCATACAAATGTTAGGATTGTTTGTTCTAGCTCTGTGAAGAATGCTGGTGTTCTTTTGATAGGGATTGCATTGAATATGTAGATTGCTTTAGGTAGTATTGACATTTTAACAATATTTGTTCTTCCTATCCAGGAGCATGGAATCTTTTTCCATTTTTTTGTGTCTTCTTCAATTTCTCTCATAAGCTTTCTATAGTTTTCAGTGTATAGATTCTCACCTCTTTGGTCAGATTTATTCCTACATATCTTATGGTTTTTGGTGCAATTGTAAATGGGATTGATTTCTCTTTCTGTTGCTTCAATGTTGTTGTATAGGAATGCAACTGATTTCTGCATATTGATTTTATATCCTGCAACTTTGCTGAATTCATGAATCAGTTCTGGCAGTTTTTTGGTGGAGTCTTTTGGGTTTTCTATATAGAGTATCATGTCATCTGCAAAGAGTGACAGTTTGACCTCCTCCTGGCTGATTTGGATGCCTTTTACTTCTTTGTGTTTTCTGATTGCAGAGGCTAAGACTTCTAATACCATATTGAATAACAGTGGTGAGAGTGGACATCCCTGTCTTGTTCCTGACCTTAGGGAGGAAGCTCTCAGTTTTTCCCCATTGAGGATGATATTAGCATTGGGTCTTTCTTATATGGATTTTATGATCTTGAGGTATGATCCTTCTATCCCTACTTTCTTGAAGGTTTTTATCAAGAAAGGATACTGTATTTTGTCAAATGCTTTCTCTGCATCTATTGAGAGGATCATATGGTTTTTGTCCTTTCTTTTATTGATGTGATGAATCACATTGATTGTTTTGCAGATATTGAACCAGCCCTGCATCCCAGGTATAAATCCCACTTGGTCGTGGTGAATAACTTTTTTAATGTATTGTTGGATCTCGGTGGCTAATATCTTGTTGAGGATTTTTGCATCCATGTTCATCAGGGAAATTGGTTTATAGTTCTCCTTTTTAGTGGGGTCTCTGGTTTTGGAATCAAGGTAATGCTGGTTTCTTAGAAAGAGTTTGAAAGTTTTCCTTCCATTTCTATTTTTTGGAACAGCTTCGAGAGAATAGGTGTTAACTCTTCCTTAAATGTTTGGTAGAATTCCCCTGGAAAGCCATCTGGCCCTGGACTCTTATTTTTTTGGAGATTTTTGATTACTAATTCTATTTCTTTACTGGTTATGGGTCTGTTCAAATTTTCTACTTCTTCCTGTTTCCATTTTGGCAGTGTATATGTTTCTAGGAATTTGTCCATTTCTTCCAGATTGCCCATTTTATTGGCATATAATTGCTCATAATATTCTCTTATTTTTGTTTTTATTTCTGCTGTGTTGGTTGTGATCTCTCCTCTTTCATTCTTGATTTTATTTATTTGGGTCCTTTCCTTTTACTTTTTGATCCAACTGGCCAGTAGTTTATCAATTGTGTTAATTCTTTCAGAGAACCAGCTTCTGGTTTCATTGATCTTTTCTACTGTTTTTTTTTGTTTTTGTTTTTTTTATTTTGATAGCATTCATTTCTGCTCTAATCTTCATTATTTCCTGTCTTCTGCTAGTTTTGGGTGTTCTTTGCTGTTCTTTTTCCAGCTCTTTAAGGCATAAGGTTAGGTTGTGTATCTGAGATCTTTCTTCCTTCTTTAGGAAGGCCTGGATTGCTATATACTTTCCTCTTATGACTGCCTTTGCTGCATCCCAGAGGTTTTGGGTTGTGGTGCTATCATTTTCATTGGCTTCCATGAACTTTTTAATTTCCTCTTTAACTTCTTGGTTAGCCCAGTCATTCTTTAGTAGGATTTCTTTAGTCTCCAAGTATTTGTTACCTTTCCAAATTTTTTCTTGTGGTTGATTTCGAGTTTCATAGCACTGTGGTCTGAAAATATGCATGGTATGATCTTGATCTTTTTGTACTTGTTGAGGGCTGATTTGTGTCCCAGTATGTGGTCTATTCTGGGGAATGTTCCATGTGCACTGGAGAACAATATATATTCCACTGCGTTAGGATGAAATGTCCTATATACATCTGTTAAGTCCATCTGGTCCAGTGTGTCATTCAAAGCCATTGTTTCCTTGTTGATTTTTTGATTAGATGATCTGTCCATTGCTGTGAGTGGGGTGTTGAAGTCCCCTACTATTATGGTATTACTATCAATGAGTTTCTTTATGTTTGTGATTAATTAATTTATATATTTGGGTGCTCTACATTTGGAACATAAATGTTCATAATTGTTAGGTCTTCTTGGTGGATAGACCCCTTAATTATGATATAATGCCCTTCTCATCTCTTGATACAGTCTTTATTTTAAAGTCTTGGTTGTCTGATATAAGTATGGCTACTTCGGCTTTCTTTTGGCGACCATTAGCATGATAGATGGTTCTCCATCCCCTTATTTTCAACCTGAAGGTGTCTTTAGGTCTAAAGTGGGTCTCTTGTACACAGAATATAGATGGATCTTGTTTTCTTATCCGTTCTGTTACCCTATGTCTTTTGATTGGAGCATTGAGTCCACTGATGTTTTGAGTGGGTACTGAAAGATATGAATTTATTGCCATTATGATGCTTGTAGAGTTGGAGTTTCTGGTGGTGTTTTCTGGTCCTTTCTAGTCTTTGTTACTTTTGGTCTTTATTTATTTATTTGTTTGTTTTTTTCATCTTTTCTCCTCTCAGAGAGTCCCCCTTAAAATTTCTTGCAGGGCTGGGTTAGTGGTCACAAACTCTAATTTTTGTTTGTCTGGGAAACTTTTTATCTCTCCTTCTATTTTGAATGACAGCCTTGCTGGATAAAGAATTCTTGGCTGAATAGTTTTCTGATTCAGCACTTTGAATATATCCTGCCACTCCTTTATGGCCTGCCAAGTTTCTGTAGATAGGTCTGATCCTAGATAGACCTGATCTATCTTCCCTTGTAGGTTAAGGACTTTTTCCCCCTTGCTGCTTTCATGATTCTCTCTTTGCCTTGAGTATTTTGTGAATTTGACTATGATATGCCTTGTTGATGGTCGGTTTTTGTTGAATCTAATGGGGGTCCTCTGTGCTTCCTGGATTTTGCTGTCTGTGTCTTTCCCCAGGTTAGGAAAGTTTTCCGCTATGATTTGCTCACATAACCCTTCCACCCCTATTTCTCTCTCTTCCTCTTCTGGGACCCCTATGATTCTGACGTTGTTCCTTTTAAATGAGTCACTGATTTCTCTAATTCTTAAATCGTGCTTTTTTGCCTTAATCTACCTCTTTTTTTCTGCTTCATTATTCTCTATAAGTTTGTCCTCTATGTCGCTGATTCTCTGTTCTGCCTCATCCATCTTTGCCGCCACAACATCCATTCGAGATTTCAGCTTAGTTATAGCATTTTTTATTTCATCCTGACTAGCTTTTACATCTTTTATCTCCACAGAAGGGTATTCTGATCTGTTTTCGACTCCAGCTAGGATTCTTATTATCGTGATTCTAAATTCTGGTTCAGACATCTTGCTTGTATCTGTGTCGGTTAAGTCCCTGGCTGTCGTTTCTTCATGCTCTTTCTTTTGGGGTGAATTCCTTCATTTTGTCATTTTGATGGGAGAAAAGGAATTAATGAGGTAAAAAAATTAAAATTAAAAAAAATTAAAATTAAAAAATTAAAATAAAACACACACACACAAAATCAAATAAATGATGCTAGATCCTAGGTGTGTTTTGGTCTGGATGTTGAAAGGGGCTTGATAGATTAGAGAAAAAATGAGAAAGAAGAAAAAAAGGAAATCGTTTGAAAATTTGAAAAAAATGAATACACTGAAGTAGACTAAAATGAAATGATGGCAGTAACATGGAATTTGAAAATATTTGCACGAAAGTAAAAACTATAGTAGAAAAAAATGAAAGAAAAACATTTTTAATAAAAATTGATAATAAAAATGAATTTTTTCTCTTTCTGTTTTCAAGAAAAAGAAACGAAAAAGAGAAAAAAGCAAAAAAAAAAAAAAAAGAGAAAGAAGGAAAATTGAATAGATGGACTGGTGAACAGACTGAAATACAACTGAAATTACTTCATTTTCCCCTAGAAATCAGACTATGAAGCGCTTTATAGTTCATGAACTAAGCAGGTGGAGAGACGTGTTCCTGAAGAGCGAGGTTGGCCCAGGTGGGCGGGGCTTGGTGTAACAGCTCCACTCTCCACTAGGTGGCACTGCTCGCCTCCTGGGGTGGATCGTTGCGGAGCGTGTAGGTGTGTGTATGCGCATGTGTGATAGGGTGAAACCGGTGTCACCCAGCAATCAGTCCTCCCCGATCAGCAGTGGCGCTCCCGACCTTTGTCTCCGGCTTCCATCCACTCCCCGCTTTCACCCAGTCCGCGACTGAGCCCCGAGTAGTACCTCTCTCCAGAGTTTTGTCCCGAATGCGGCTGTTTCTCCCAACCGCTTACTTGTGATGGACGGCGGCTTTGACCTGTCCCGCCCCTCTGTGGGAGGCTCTCACCGAGCGATGGCCGGTGCCAGCCGCACCCAGGAATGTTCGCTGGTCGGGCTGCTGCCGCTGCTGCCCTGAGACTGCAGCCGGATGCCAGCCCTCCCCAGAAAAAGTTCTCGAGACAGTGTAGCAGCAGCGCCTCGGGGATGATGGCAAATCGAAACACACCCCTGGCGCCAGGCTCCACCCCCAGCGACCTTGTTTCCAGCCCCAGCGAATGTCGTGGTTCTTCCGAGTCCCCTGGGGCCTTGCCTTTGGTGGCGGGGAGCCACACAGCTTCTACCAGGTGTCCTCCCAGCAGGGGAACCGCCGCTCCCGTGTGGCCCCAAGACCCCCAGACCCCACCCACTCCGCTCCTGGGGATTCACCCCTCCCACCAGAGCACCGGCCAGGTATGGAGCTGCGGGGCTGCAGCCTCTGCGCGCCCCCTGCTTATGGTCTTAATGGCACTTAAACCCTCTCCTTTCTCCTTTTTAGGTTCAGTCCCTGCGGCTGTTTCCTTTTTTCCACCTTCTCTCCAGCTGCTTTTGAGGGGGATGCTTTTCCGGTATTCGCCCCTCCCCCACCGTCTCCGTCCTCTCTCCGGAGGCTCCCCGCCCCCCGCTTTCTCCCCCAGTTCGCCTCTCCACGCCGCCTACCTGCGGAGGTCTGTGGTTCGGGTTGTGCAGATTGTCGTGTTAATCCTCAGGTCAGTTTTTTAGGTGTGCAGGATGGTCCCGTGTTGGTCTGGCTGCATTTCATGGATGCCAGACACACGAAAAACTTCCATGCTGTGCCGCCATCTTGGCTCCTCCCTCTCATGTTTATTTATTTTTGAGAGAACAGAGCCTGAGCAGGGGCGGGGCAGAGAGAGGGAGACACAGCATCCGAAGCAGGCTCCAGGCTCCGAGCTGTCAGCACAGAGCCCGACTAGGGGCTCGAACTCACGAACCGCAAGATCGTGACCTGAACCAAAGTTGGACGATTAACAGACTCAGCGACCTAGGTGTCCCTAGGTGGAGGGTTTATGAACAATTTATCCTTTCTTCTGTAGGATAATGGTTAAGAACATTGAGCTTTGGGGTCTGGCTTCCCGTGTTCATAATTCTGGTTCTTTCACTTACGAGTTGTGAGACCTCAGGTGATCTTCTAATCTCTTTGAGTCTTATCAGTAAAATGAGAAAGCTCCCCACTACTATGGACTGGATTATGTGCTCTCCAAATTCATATGTTAAAGCCCTAACCCCCAAGGTGACTGTGTTTGGACATGGGGTCTATGAGGAGATAATTAAGCTTAAAGAGGGTCATAAAACCCATAAAATCCCGATCCTACAGAATTAGTGTCTTTATAAGGAGAGACACCAGAGAGTTCTCTCCCTCCCTCTCTACCCCCCACACCCTGCCAGGTGAGCGCACAGGACACAGTGAGAAGGAGCCTGTCTGCGAGCCTGGGGGAGAGCACTCACCAGAAGCCCAGTTGGCTGATTAAGTCTTGGTCTTAAACTTCCCAGCCTGCAGAACCGTGAGAAATCAAAATATCTGATGTGTAAGCCACCCAGAGTGGTATTCTGTCACAGCCACCCCGGCAGGCCAGGTCCCTCACTCATTCTCACACGGTTCTCGTCGGCATTAAGGACAGTAACACGTATAAAATCCTCATCATGTACTCAGGGCTCAATAAACGTTAGCTATAGTTATGAATTCCTTTTTTTTTTTAAGTTTATTTATTTATTTTGAGAGAGAGCGAGAGAACACGTGTGTGTCTGAGTGTGGGGGAAGGGGAGAGAGAGAGAGAGAGAGGGAGAGAGAGAATCCCAAGAAGGCTCCACACTGTCCATGCAGAGCCCCTCTTGGGGCTCAAACTCATGAACTGTGAGATCATGACCTGAGCCGGAATCCAGAGTTGGACGCTTAACCGACTGAGCCAGCCAGGTGCCCCAGGAATTACTTTGATCATTAAAGATTGATTTCTATGCAATGAGATTTAGGGCACACAAAACCAGAGTTTAATACTTATTGAACCATTTTTATCCATGAAGTTACCTCTCCTATTTTTCAGATTTGTGACAGTGAATCTTAATTCAGCACCTTCCAGCACACTTCCCTACACACTTGCTAAACGCCTTATGAAGTTTTCCTTTGTATGCTATTTAGAGCTGCTGCTGTCTTTAAGGCAGTCATGATGTACCTTAGATTTTAGGCTTTATCACCAAACTTTCCCTATATGAATAGCACATAAAACCCACATTTCAGACCAACACAGTGAGGAAATTTTATATATTAGCCAGTCCTGGCAGAATTTTATTTTCCTTGCAACAAACAAGAAATGTGGCCTCTTCGGCGAAGGACTGAACTAGGCAGCCCCAGCCCGGGGAAGAACCGTGTGACAAAGCAAATGTGTCTTATCCTGGGCCCAGCTTCTGGTGGCCTGGAGCTTCTCGCTACATTTCACGTCGTCCCCACTCTGGTAAGGTAGCGGACTGGAAGAGGGGACCTGACTGGGGGGCCTCTAGGGCTCTATATCCATTGGAAATTTTGATGGCAGGGGTTTAGAGGGAAAGCAAAGAAGTCAGTATTTATTTAGGCACCTCTTGTATTTCCAGCAGAGTTAAGAGAGAGGAGAAGTGAGTCCAGCATGGGGGACCGATGGCTACAGGCTCCTGTGATCCGTCTTGTTTTCCATGGCCACCTTTCTCAGGAAGATTGAGTGGTCGCCTACGTGGACACAGGATCCGAGAACGCGGGAGCCAATGAGATTCACAGCTGGGAACCCACTGAGTTAAAAGTGGGGCACCAGACTCTCCCGGCTTGATAATGGGCATTTGGGTGACATTCATCCAAATGCTCAGGATGTATAGATGCAGGTGACGTGCAGGCATGTGGTTTAAGTGGGGGCTGGGGAGCCCCTCAAGTAAAACCACAGGGGAGTCACCAAGCCATGCTTTGTGGCTGCCACATGCCTATCAGAGGGTCAACCCTATAAAGGAGACTTTCTCAGCCGTTCCTCACAGCGTCCCCTCACTGACTTTTTGAAGGGTCTTGGGAGGAAAGCTACCGCAGAAATTAAAAGGATAAGACTCACTGTCACTGGCGCTTGGCTGGCTCAGTCGGCTTAGCGTCCACCTCTTCATTTTGGCTCAGGTCGTGATCTCACGGTTCATGAGTTGGGGCCCCACGTCGGGCTCTGTGCTGACAGCGTGGAGCCTGCTTGGGATTCTCTCTCCCTCTTTCTCTGCCCCTCCCCCACTCTCTCTGCCCCTCCCCCCTCTCTAAAAACAAGTAAACATTAAGAAAAGTATAATTTTTCAACACACAAAACAATAGTACTGTATTGTATGTGGATGTATACGCTTGTAGGGAAACTATGAAAACATGCATTGGAATAATGCCTACTAATTTTCCATAATGGTTTCCCAGGGGAGGGACAGAGAAAGGGAAAGGAGGAGACATCAGTGGTATCTGTTATTATTTCTTAGAGAAAAGAACTTGAAGTAAATATGAGAAATGGAAATGCTAATTGTTTTATATACATATGTACTTATATATGCATATTTTTTAATTACAGTAAAAGCATGTAGCATAAATTTACTCTCTCAACCATTTTTTTAAATGTTTATTTATTTTTGACAGAGAGTGAGTGTGCATGTTCATGGAAGGGGCAGAGAGAGAGAGGGAGAGAGAGGATCCCAAGCCTACTCCACACTGTCAGCCCAGAGCCTGACGCGGGGCTCGAACTCACAACTGTGAGATCATGGCCTGAGCCGAAGTCGGGTGCTTAACCGACCGAGCCACCCAGGCGCCCCTATAAATAAGCATTTAAAAAGTAATTTTTTAGGTGCACCTGGGTGGCTCCGTCGGTTCGGCTCAGGTCATGATCTCACAGTCTGTGAGTTCGAGCCCCACATTGGGCCCTGTGCTCACGGCTCAGAGCCTGGAACCTGCTTCGGATTCTAGGCCTCCCTCTCTCTCTGCACCTCCCCTGCTCGTGCTCTGTCTCTCTCATTCTCGAAAATGAATAAACGTTAATAAAAAAATTTATTAAAAAAAGTAATTTTTTAAAAAGCAAAATATCAGGTTCAAATGAGTTAGCAATATTTTAGGCAACTGTTAAGAGCAAACTTGGCAGAATACATAAAATCACTTGTTTAATATGCCAGCTAATTTTGTTTAAACAAAATAGAGATCTAAGCTCAACAGGTGTATCTATTAAAGGTGGAGTGGCCTTTGCTGTGAATGAAGGTGACTTGGGTCGGATTGTCTGCATTGGTTTCGTTTTGGTTAGCACACACTGCGTGATCTGGGGGGTGAATTTTCCTTCCCAAATGCTTGGGCTCAGCTGCGAGTGCCGTGGTGAGCATTTCCGGGAACCTACCAGCTGATCTCAACTGCCTCTTCTCTCCATTCCCGTTGTCTTTGCTGTCACCGTTTCTGGAACGTCGGCAGTATTTCTAGAGGACCCACCTGCCTTTTCTGAATCTATCACCTCACCCTGTTGCCATCGCGGTCTCCAAGCCCATCTCTGACGCTGTTCGCCCTGCTCAATAAACCTTCCTCTCTTTCTATGGAGGATCCAGCTGATGGCTTTTCATGGTATTTGAGGCTCTTGGCCCTCCTGCCTTTCAGCCCCATCTTCTGAAGTCTTGCAAACGCTCTGTGCTCCCCAACGCCAGACGCTTTGCTCGTCCCCAGACGTTTCCACCACGTGCTTTCCCTCACACGGTTCCCTTCACCTGGAGAGCCCCCGCTTTCTCCAGTGTCCACCTGTTAAAATCCTGTCCATCTTCCAAAGCCCGTTTAGTTGCGACTTCGGTCACCGATGTTTTCCAGATTCCTGTAGCTGACACTCATCACTCGTGTCTTCTGGGGGCTCCTCCAGTGAGATGCACCGTGTGCCCTGCAAAATTTTCCCAAGGGCGCACACCTCACCCTCACTGAACATCTGTTTGCCCGCACTGCATACAGTGGTCCCCACCGTGTTTTTGAACACCACCGGCGCTTACGCACCGGCACGGGCTTGAATCTCTGTTGGAAGGTGATAAAAGTAATAATTTTTCCTCTCATCCCTGTACTTTTCCAAATACTTTCACATTTTACCATTATGCTATTTGGTTCCCAAGAGTCTATCGCTTACGAGATGTGTGGCTTTAGCTGCTTACTTTCTCTCTCTGTAAATCAGTTTCCTCATCGGTAGAATGAGGATATAGCATCTATGTCACAGGGCAGCCCAAGAGGGGGTAACCGAAGAGGGGGGTTCGGCAAATGGTGCCTGGCACAAAGCCAGTGGCTGCGGCTCTTCCTGTAGCATTACTGTCATTGTTCTAGACGGCAAAAGAAAACCAGCTCGGAATGTAAACTAAGAGCCTAGAACTAAGAGCTGTCTCTACTTTTCTGCCCAGGTTTTCCTTCAGCCATTGAAATTGCACAGCGGTGTATCTTCTGGGAAAATGTACTTCCTGGAATGATGGAAGGGAGAACACAAACGTTCCCCCTCCTCATGTCGGCTGGGTGAGCTCTCAGCCAGACCCTCACGGAGAAATGCTGTCACAGCTTTGCATTCTCTGCGGAGATCGTGCCTCTGAGCAGTTGAGACCCTGTGGCATGTTTTTCAGAAGTAATTATGATTTCCAACATTATGGCCCCTTCCATTGACCATTTCACCTCCTGATTGTAATCTAATATTCGGATGACCTCAGAGGAAACCACACTAAGGGCGGCCTGGGTCACTCCTCTCTCTTTATGCTGATAGCCTATCTCCATATCCCAAGGTCTTGCAAAAACACCATGTTTGATCTCTCTTGATCTTTAGAAGCACCATGGCTCCCTATCAGGGTAATGTGTATTCAGGTCACTGGGTCCTGAACCTGGGGCTTTCCCAGCCAGCTTTGGGCCTGGGCAGCTGTAGTTGGTGATTGAAAGTATCTGCTGTTACTTAAAACTCCTTTTATAGGATGGAAATCACTCCTGCAAATGCCACAAGGATATTCACTTTCAGATTGGTGTAAATCAATAGGAAGTGTAGAGAAGAAAATTTCCCTATACTATAATGCTTACACCACATAATAACTCATGTAGTGCTCAATGAAAATTCTAAGGAACATCAATAAACTTGAAATTCATACTCTGAATGTAAGTCATTGTAGCTTAGCTAACAGTATGGCAAAAGCTAGCACTCATTTATAAAATTTGGTTCTAGTTTCTTCATTGTGAAAGAGTATATTTTTAAAAGTCCAAAGTCAAAAGTGAACTAACTTACAAATAGCTCTATCTGACCCTGACCTACTTGTTCATTGGTTCAGATGAGGCGTAATATGGAGAAAGTCTGGTTTTTTACACATATTTGAACTCTGATGGCTTCCTTCTCATAATGAAGTCAATTTGTTTTAGGTTTTTCAAGCAGAATTTATTTTATTTTATTAAAATTTAAAACATGTTTATTTTTGAGAGAGAGAGAGAGAGAGACAAAGATCATGAGTGGGGGAGGGGCAGAGAGAGAGGGAGACACAGAATCCGAAGCAGGCTCCAGGCTCTGAGCTGTCAGCACAGAGCTCAATGCAGGGCTTGAACCCATGAACCGTGAGATCATGACCTGAGCTGAAGTAGGACAGTCAACCGACTGAGCCACCCAGGCACCCCAAGGAGTATTTATTTTAATTTCTCAAGATGATATTCCATTATTCTGTCACATCTTTTTTTTTTTTTTTTTCCACACCATACAGGTGTGGGTTAGTGTCATTTGGGGCCAGAACATAAAGAAGTGTCAGAAGAGAAAAGGTTAGAAATTGGATAGAGGTATCACAAGTCGAAAATATGAAATTAGACACTACGAGGCTGATGTCATCATTGTTCTTGGGCCGTAGAAACTTGGCTGTGCCATTGAGGAGTTTCAAATATTTTCTGTTTTGTGTTCCTTCAGAAGTTCGCATTCAAACCCACTGCCGGAGTAGAGATAGTTGGGCCCAGGGGTGCCCAGTGGCCAGCCATTATAAGTCAACTCCAGTGCAGCGGCTTCCAGAATTTTCCCAGGGCATCTGGGTGTTTCTGGTGGGAAAGGACCTCGCGTGAAAGGAACTTTCACCGTAACACTGCAGTCTGATATCAACGTCCCTGGCTGGGAATCACCTTCGTATGAGTTGTGGCTGCCTCTGAGGTGTAAGATAAGGCAAGAAATGACGGATATCTGAGCCACAGGGACATTCGATGTCATCTAGCCTGATTTCCTAATTTAAAGGATGGTGGAGGGGCACTGGAGTGACTCGGTCGATTAGGTGTCCGACTCTTGGTTTCAGCTCAGGTCATGATCTCATGGTTCATGAGTTCCAGTCCCACGTCGGGCTGTGTGCTGATGGCAAGGAGCCTGCTTGGGATTCTCTCTCCCCTCTCTCTCTGCCCCTCCCCTGCTCATGCTCTCTTCCTCAAAATAAATAATAAACTTAAAAAACATAAAGGATGATGGAAGAGAGGCTGAGAGTTGTCCAACCTGGTAGTGGATGGAGAAGCAGTGTTGGGCAGGGATTAGGGGGCAGTCTGGGGTGGAGGGTGGGGGGCAAGAGGATCAGGGCTGGGCAGTCTGGTTCCAGAGCCTCATTACCGACCACAGCCCTAACGTGCCTCACTTGCTCACTGGCTGGTTTCATGACTCTGGGCAAATCTCTGCAAGCCTCAATGTCCTCATCTGAAAAGTGGGGATAATAAATAGTGCTCCTCTACGAGCACATGTAAAGGACTTAAAACAGTGCCTGGAACACATTAAGTGCTCAGTTAAGTGTTAGCTACTCTCAGTAGTATTAATAAAGCAACTTCCATCCACGGAATTCTGCTCTTCAGATAAGTCCTACGTGCTTTTTTCACTTCATGCTCCTTCTCCGGCCTTCTCAGAGTGTCCTAGGGGCATCGCTAGAATGAACATAGCCAAGGAGAAAGGCTTTCCTTATTAGCTTTTTACCAAGAGCTGTCCGTCTTTATTCTCCCTCACCCCTCCTCCTCTCTCTCCTACAGAGACAGAAGTTGGAAGGAACATGGGCTAAGAAGTGGAATGAAGAAATCATAACCAAGGGGGGGGGACTCCCTTGTAAGAACAGTGCTGGAATGTCTAAAAGAGGGAATCAGTTGGGGCTTGTGAGAGATACTAACACATAAACTCACTTTTTAAAAAAATTTTTTTTTTAACCTTTATTTTTTTGAGACAGAGAGAGACAGAGCATGAACGGGGGAGGGTCAGAGAGAGAGGGAGACACAGAATCTGAAACAGGCTCCAGGCTCTGAGCTGTCAGCACAGAGCCTGACGCGGGGCTCAAACTCACGGACCGCGAGATCATGACCTGAGCCGAAGTCGGATGCTTAACCGACTCAGCCACCCAGGCGCCTAGTAAACTCAGTTTTAAAACTATATTTGGAACACGTGGGAAAAATTTAAGAAAAGCTGTAGGTCTCCAGCCAGGAAAAGAGGCGGTAATGTTCTGTAGTAGTTTATTCGGATGGGTTTTTCCTTGGAATATGACCACGAATCTGAAAAGAGTAGTAGAAGCGATGGATGAGAGGACAATAAACCCAAGAGAAACATGAAGAATAAGACTGCACTGAAGTAACCCAAATGAATCATTTCTAATGATATTCCAGGCAACTGAAAGAAGTTCTAGGTTAAAAGAGCTTGTATGGGGCACCTGGGGCTCAGTCGGCTAAGCATCCGACCTTTGGCTCTCGGCTGAGATCTCAGTCTCTGGGTCATGAGTTCAAGCCCCATGTTGGGTCCCACACTGGGCATGGAGCCTACTCAAAAAAATAAATAAAGGAACTTATAAATTAATACTATTAGATCACTTCAGTTTTCTTCCAAAAAAGAAGAAATTTAGATTCTATAAATTATAGGGTGGGGAGCTTAATTTGTTTTTTTTTGAGAGAGAGTAGGGACTGGCAGAAAGGGAGAGACAGAGAATCCCAAGCAAGCCCCATGCCCAGTATGGAGCCCAGGAGCTCAGCCGAATGAGCCAGCCAGGTGCCCTAGGTTGGGGAACTTGAAGTTGACTCTGTTTGACCAAAAACAGATTTTTCATCTATGTGGAAGGGCTTTGACAACTAAGGCTCATTAGATGTGGGACAGGAATACAGTGGATTTGGAGGGTCAACAGACCACAGAGGGCAGGGCACAGCCTGGGCACTGAAATCCTAGGGGTGGCTGCATGGGAAGCAGGAGAGAAGTTTGAAAACCAAGGTAAGCTGAGAGAACACTGTACAGATATGTTTAAGGGTCAGGAAGCAGGAGAAAGGAAAGCATCTTCGGGTGTATGCTGATGTTGACGGCCAGAGACACAGGCCCGATCCAGGTCAGGCATTGAGACGCAAACTAATTCGTCAGCAGAGCTGGGGGCTGGTAACACACATAACCCACGAACACGGCTGCTATGTCATAGCCAAGTTCTTCCCCTTGATTTTTGAGCTTGTGAACGGCAAAGAGCTATTTACTGCCTAAAGGATCAGTGATTATACAGTGCTTGATTAATGTCAAGTTGAACTAATTTGACTTCTTTTTTACCATGGTGTTTCTAAACTGGAGACCCAGATTTGTCATAAGCACAGATGGATTTTAATGTGCTTATCATGGATGAAGTGGAAAATGAAAATAGAATAATTTTTCAACTGGTTAATTATAGAACCAGTTGTTTGAACAAATCCAAGCAGAAAAGCTTTGATGACTAGATTAATGTTAACTTGCAGGAAAGAATTTAGTGGTGAGAAATAGGGTCCTAAAATTCACGGAACCTGTTCAAATAAAAGATACTTGAAATAAAGTTGAATTAAATGATGAACAAAATTTCAGATGACACGTAGTTGGGAAGGATGCTTAATATCTTGGAAGACAGACTGAGAATTCAAAGGCATCTTTATAGGCAAAAATAAATTCTACAAGCAGTCTTGTAAGGTCTGAGTGCATTCTCCAAGATAGACTACGCCTGGAATACTGCATCCAATTCTGAATGAAATATCATGAAGGATTTTAATGAATTAGGGGTAAACCATGGTGGGTAGTCAGGACAGTTAGGGATTTGAAAAATATCATATGAGGATATAATGTTAATACACGGCTCAAGAAAAAGGCTATTCAAAAATGAGAAGATGGGGAGGATACCACAACTCTCCAAATAGGAGACCTCTTGGCTAAACAGGAGGTTCGTTATGAGGTGATCGTTCTGAGATTGGATTACTTCAGAACTGAGCAGATAGCCTGTCTCTGAGGCAGAAGAATGAGCAAGATTAGCCCCGGCTGGGGAGGCTGTGAGTAGAGGAGATTCCAGTGGGTAAAACCAGGCCGTTCTAGAACTACCACCATGAGCACCAAGAACCTGCCAGCACTTTCCTCTGAGGCACAATATGGCAGGATTCGTTGGGCCAAGACAAGGGTCCACTGGTGGTAAACTGGGCCAAACTGTCCTGTGGAGATGGTCTAAATCACCATATTTCCAGAAGACTGCATCTGGAATGTTCCATTGTTTTAAAACAGCAGTTTAATATTTTTCCTGAGTCTGTGGGTTGACTGAGTTCAGACAGGCGGTTCTTCTACTCCGTGTGGTGTTGGCTGTGCCTGGGGTCAACTGGATTATGACGTCCAACACAGTTCATGACGTAGCTCGTGTTGGTGCTACTGGCGGGGAGCTCAGCCTAGGCCTTCCACCAGAGCATCTGTTTCCCTCTATGTGGCCTCCCCATATGACTTGAGGTTCTCCCTGCATAGCAGCTGGGTTCGCAGAGGAGAATTCCATCTAATAATTGGCACATAGCAAGGTCTTGAAGTAACTGCTATAATAATAATAATTTTATTTATTATTACTATTATTAATGCTATGTCTGTCATGAAAGTGTCTAAACTCTAAACAGAGGCTGCTTGGTCAGATTTTAGGAAGAGAGTAGAAGGTATGCCCGCATTGGGAGGGTAAACTGTGGACAGATGAACACCAAGGGACAATGAAGCTTCCATCATTCAACAGAAAGCTAAAAATAAAAGACTTCCTCCAATTTCTGCTTATCTCAGAGCACCCACCCTCCTCCCATCCAGCTTCTTTCTTGCCTTTTCTAGAGGACAGCCTATTGGAGACCCATTTTGAAAATAAGGCGGTATATAAATGCATACCAAAAGAATAAGTATTTGGGGTCAATGTGGTTCTATGGCACTCTTCAAGTTACAGCAAAGAAACAAACAAAATCCCTTGTAAAACATGCATTTACATGTATGGCCTTATCTTTTATATAGGATCTGATCTATATAAAGCAATTTACTATAGTTTTGTTTCTTTTAGGTGGAGATAAGTTTGTCGATTTAATCATCTACACAGCCAGCTCTTGAATATTCCCGTGTTGGTACCTAAAGAGGGGAAGCGAGGAAACTTAAAGTCACAGATGATTGTAGCTTTTGTCCCTAAGAGAGTGGTATACTTTCCAGAAAATGCAATTACACACACCGTAATATTATCTTACAGGAAGCCCTTGCTTTGCACGGTTCTGATATGCCTGGATTTCAGCTGCCGTGGTTTGGTTAAGTAACACGGGTCCCCAACCACATTTCAGTTACAACCACAGTATATCCCTGGGAGTAATTGTGTCAAGGCCTTCGCCGCCAGCCCCTCAGTCCGCCAATCAGTGTGTAAACAGCAGATGCGCCATGATGGACGGCCAATGACGTCACCGCCTCTTCTCTTTCCCGATTGGCCTCTGTGGTTATTGGCTTCACACAGGCAGGAGAGCAGGTGCTTGTGTCCCCACGTGATCAACCCACGTGACGCCTTACAAAATGGCTGACGGAAAGAGCTCCGTGGGCCCCGGAAAGGAATTTGAACTTGAGCGTGGATGGACTCAGGGAAGTGAGGCCCCCGGGCGGGGTGGCCGCCACTGCTCCTCAAGACCCTGGAGGTGCGGCCAGAAAAATCCGTGGGGACGAATTGGGTGGCACCCTTCAGGGAAGTGGTTGTCGTGACGAGAACGTGTCAGAGAAAGCGACGCCCCCAGGAGACACGGGTGAGGGCGTGCTTGGAGATACTGCGCCACCTGGAAAGCACAGACGAAACGAATTTGGAGGAGGGTCCAAAGTTAGGAGGAGTGGGCAGTTCTCAAGGTTAGAAGAGGCTCCCTTCGCGTCCTGACCTGTAGAGCGGGAAGGAGGCCAGCGTTCGAAGCACTGTTGGTAAGTTTTTACCAAAAAAACGGAACACTCATTCTCAGTCATTTCCTGCGTTTGCACTTACGGTGTATTAAGTAATTACAAGTTCTGGGATTTATGCATGTCTTACGCATGTATAACTGCAGAGTGTGATTCCCGTGCAGAATTCTTAATGTCTGGGCAAAAACATTTAAAGGTCAAGGAATACAAATCGTGTTTGTCCCTATTGATTCTTAAGGTTGGTTTGCACTCTGGCAGCCTCTGTGATCATGAGGATGTGAGAACTACCCATGTGTGTGTGTAAATATGGAAATAAAAACAAACTCACATGTGCACAGTATCTTGCTTTATGGTAAAAATGAAGCCCCCTTTGTAATGCTTCAGAACCATGAAGTGGACCTCCACCAGGGGTCATTTTGGGAATTTATGGGGGCATTTTTTGGATTGTCCTATAATTGAAGGGTGCTGCTGATAGTATTTCCTCCATGAGGTCAGGAATGCTAGGGGTCCCGTTATGCACAGGATGGTGCCTCATAAGGGAGAATTGTCTTGAGGACCACAGGACATTTGCATGCTCTGCCCCACATTTGTGTCAGTGAAAATTTATGTTGAAAATTATTTGGTCCCACAACAGAATTTGATACCACATAAGATTTTTGAAATGTGTTAATACACATCGACTTTGTGGAAGTAGGGCTACTGTGTAGATTAAAGTGTAACTGTACTTTGAACCAAGAACTTTTCACCATTTTGGAAAATAACATCACCGATGACAGTGCTGCTTATGGAGTCTGTATCACCAGCGCCACATATCTTTATCGGTGTGAATTTTTGGTATCAAAGTCACGACGATCTGTTCATGTGCAAGCGTCTGACTTCTTCATAACATCTCATGTGACTATACCTGAGCAGGTGCCTACTGAACATCAGATTTTATTATAGATTGTTTTCTTTATATTGCAGTTAAGAGTTTATATTGAATTAAAATAATTATGTGTGTAGGTATGCTAATGATCTGTGAATTTTATTCCAAGGTAGTAAAGGGAGTGTTAAAATGTTTACTATAAAAGACAAGATGTTGAATCTGATAGAATTGAGAACAAGGGGTTTGGAAGGAGACAAGGCAAAGGAATTGCTAATATGCTCTGTGTGTACCAGGAGTTGGGGGGAGAAGAAAGAAAAGAGTGGTGAGGATGTGGACAAAGAATCTTTAAGTACCAGAATGTATCTTGCTTAATTTAAAAATGCTTCCTATACTCCCAGAAGTTTTTGAAAATGCTATTTTGGAGAATTAAAAAAAAAAGACAAATTCTATGGATAAATCAGTGAATAAGACAGCGAAGGACATGGGGAGAGAGAGAGAGAGAGAGAGAGAGAATGAATATTAGTTGGGGAAGTGTATTAGTCAGTATAGGCTAGACTATGGTTAGGTAACAAATAATTCCCAAATCCCAGGGGCTTAAAACAACAGACTTCGGGCATATTTACTACCTGTCCATTGCAGGTGGGCAGAGGGGTCTGCACTCTGGTCCCCTCACTCAGAGGCCCAGGCTGAGAACGCCATGGTAGGGAGTATGGAAAAATGGGGAGGAGAGCATTGTTTAATTGTTTCTACCTAGAGGTGACACATGTCCCTTCCATTCATAGTTCATTGGCCAGAGCATGGCACATATATGGCCATGCTTAATTTCATAAGAGACTCTTAAATACAGAGAACAAACTGAGGGTGGATGGGGTGGGGGAGAGGGAAAAGTGGGTGATGGGCATCGAGGAGGGCAGTTGTTGGGATGAGCACTGGGTGTTGTATGGAAGCCAATTTGGCAATAAATTATATTAAAAAGAATTTCAGGGGCCAGGGCGTTGCGATCTTTATGTATGCTTGGAAATGGAAACTAGATTTTCATGTAGAATAATATCTTCTACTGGAGGTTAGGAGCCAAAGGAGATGTTTGTGTAAATCTTGGAGCAGAGGGGGAAGGGCTTGGACTCTCCATCTAGCAGGAATAGCACATTCAAGTGACATTCACCTAAATAGCAAAGGTGACCGACCAGCTGACGAAGGGTTACTGTAATCACAAATCTGCTCTTTCCACCAGACCGTACACGCCTCTCCTTTATGCACCAGACAACAACGTGGCTTTCCCAGGAGCTGTTTCATCATATCTTGAAGGAAATAGCTGATAGGGAGAATGGTCTGTTGTACAAGGGCAACACTGGAGTGTTTTTAGTAGGGAGCTGCTGTGCAGAACCAGGAAAATCCAGAAGAGTCTGGAGGAATGATTTTAGAACTGTTGCGTATTGGAGCAAAGATCCCAGTTTTATTCGAAGTTTCTGTTTTCATCGTGATTCTCTGGCTTTTGGATGACACCGGTATGCAATTCTGAGAAGTAAGCAACTCACTGGAAATGTTTTTCATGATGTGTCCCCACTAGATGGCGTAAGGTGCTCGCCTATTTTGAGCTGATCCGGAGGACCTTGCACAAAAGTAGGGGAAGAACTTGAACATCAAATATTGAGCAGGCAGTTGGTGGATATGAACCACTACATCATTCCAAAAGAATATAATCAGGAGCTTTATTGTAGTGTCGTTAAAAAGACACATCTAATATCATAGAGCCAGTTGTGTAGTTTCCCTCTAAAAACATGTGTAAGTAGTCATGTAGTAAAACTATTGATCGATTCTGATATACAATACATGTACGTAATGAATATATACAAGAGTGATTCACTTACAAGGGTTATTCAGAAACTTTACTTACAAAACAAAAGATGTGGATAATTATTTACAGTAAACTAACCAGCCAGTCAACCAACCAATACTTACTGAATACTTTCTATATGGACGCATGTTGTTAGACTTTTTATGGCGCATGTAGCAGATTGGTGGTTAAGAGCATAGACTTTAGACGGCTTGAATTTGTGCCCTTAGTTTCTATCACTGATTAGCTATAACCTCGGGAAGGTTACTTAACCTCTCTTTGCCTTGGTTTCCTTGGCTGTAAAATGGGAATAATAATATGTTCCTCACAGAGTTATTGTGAAGGGTCAATCTTTGTAAAGCATCTCAAATATTGCCTGGAATATGGCATTATACAAGTGCTGGTCCTCATTATCATTATTATAATCCGATTCTCCACTTTACAAAGGAGCTGACTGTAGGGTTCGATGGAACAAAAAATCTATCGAGTACTTATTATGTATGAGACAAGATACTGGTCACCATGGGTGAATCAGAAGGCTATGAGAATGTGGAAGACACGGTTTGTGCCTGGCAGAATCTAGGAATTTCATAAAAGAGGTGAAATCACCCAAATAACTAAACCTTGAAGAAGCACAGAGTGGTGCTGGTGACCACAATAATCTGGAAAGACGAAGTCGCTCTAAAGTAGACCTTTCCCAAATGGGAAGGGGCTCAGTGGGCGGAAGCACTCTCGGCCAAGTATCAGCCTGAATAAACACTCAAAAACAGGGGCCGCATGGACACGTCTGTAGAATCTAGAGAGGGCCGGAGGGAACGAAGCCCGGACGCTGCAGTAAAGCGTGCCTGGGAAGGGAGTATGCACCTAGATGATCTTGCAGGCCGGTGGAGACCCTGCTAGCTCGCTCAACAGGCAACAGGCAGTGAGGTAGGCATGCTTGGTTTCTAACTCAACAGTCGTTTCTCCTTCCTCCTGGCTAACAAGACCTGGCTGAGAAGGTGATGAATCGTGACTGGTGAATACATATCATGACAATTCGATGCTGCCTTGCCATCTATTGGGCTTCCCGTCCCATTTGCAGCTGGAAGTGGCCTTGTGGTCCAGTTCTGGCAGATAAGACATAAGGGAAAGTTGCTTGGGTGGCTTCCGAGAAAGTGTTTGCTTTCCTGACAAAAATGACTGATACGGTTGGAGATTGTCTCTTTGTGTTTCCTGTCTTAATCATGTTATAGCATCTTCAGTTACAGAAGTTACATCTTCTGGAGACCCTGAGGTGACAAGGGAGAGGATGAAAAGCCAACACAAAGCAGGGAGATAAACAGAGTGTAGGTACTGGATGGGAGAGTTGAATCAATGATATCAACATTCTGTTTGGAATTATTGTTAAGAGAAAAATAAGTATCATTATGAAGTTGGCCAGCGTTCATTAGGTATTCTGTTACATGGAGCCGGACACATCCTGTCTGGTGGAATCAAGGTTTTCTTTAAAAAAAAATTCTTATTATGGAAGACTGGACAGCTACATGCAAAAGAATGAAACTGGACCCCGTTCTTACAGCATACCCCAAAATAAACTAAAAATGGATTAAAGACCTAAATGTGAGACCTGAAATCATAAACATCCTAGAAGAGAGCCCAGGCAGTAATTTCTCTGACATTGGCCATAGCAGCAGCTTTCTAGATATGTCTCCCTGAGGCAAAGGAAACAAAAGCAAAAATAAACTATTGGGATTACATCAAAATAAAAAAAAAGCTTCTGCACAGCAAAAGAAACAACACAATTAAAAGACGACCTACCAAAGGGAAAAGATATTTGCAAATGGCATATCTGATAAAGGGTTAGTATCCAAAATATATAAAGAATTTATACAACTCGACACCATAAAAACCAAATTATCTAATTAAAAAATGGGCAGAGACACGAACAGACATTTCTCCAAAGAAGACATCCAGATGGCCAACAGACACAGGCGAAGATGCTTAACATCACTCATTATGAGGAAATGCAAATCAAAACTCCCATGAGGTATCACCTCACACCTAAAATCAAAAACACAAGATATAACAGATATTGGTGAGGATGTGGAGAAAAGGGAACCCTCATGCACGGCTGGTGGGAATGCAAACTGGTGCAGCCACTGTGGAAAACAGTATGGAGGTTCCTCAAAAAGTTAAAAATAGAATTACCCTATGATCCAGTAATTGCACTGCTGGGTATTTACCCAAAGAATACAAAAACACTGATTCAAAAGGACACATGCATACTTATGTTTAAGGCAGCATTATTTACAGTAGCTAAGATATGGAAATAGCCCAAGTGCCCATCAGCTGATGAATGGATAAAGAACATGGTGTATGTGTATATATATATATATATATATACACACACACACACGCACTATATATATATATATATATATATATATATATATATACACACACGCACACACACACACACACACACACACAGAATGGAATATTATCAGCCCTAGAAAGAATGAAATCTTGCCATTTGCAACAAACAATATGGATGGAGCTAGAGAAGATAATGCCAAGTGAAATAAGTTACTCAGAGAAAGACAAATATCATATGATTTCACTCGTATGTGGAATTGAAGAAACAAAAGAACAAAGGAGAAAAAAAAAAGAGAGAGATGGGGGCGCCTGGGTGGCTCAGTCGGTCGGGCGTCCGATTTCGGCTCAGGTCATGATCTCACAGTCTGTGAGTTCAAGCTCCGCGTCGGGCTCTGTGCTGACAGCTCGGAGCCTGGAGCCTGCTTCGGATTCTGGGTCTCCCTCTCTCTCTTCCCTTCCCCACTCATGCTCTGTCTCTCTGTGTCTCTCAAAAATAAATAAACATTGACAAAAAAATTTGTTTTTAAATTAAAAAAAAAGAGCGAGACAAACCAGTTAACAGACCCTTAACTAGAGAGAACGACCTGATGGTTACCAGAGAGGAGGTGGGTGAGGAGAGGGGTGAAATAGGTGATGGGGATTAAGAGCACACTTAATCACGATGAGCACTGAGCAATGTATAGAATTGTTGAGCCGTTGAAACATAACACTGCATGTTAACTAGACTGGAATTAAAATGAAAAAGTTAATAAATATAAAAAATTAAATGAAAATACACCATGACGGATACAAAAAATTCGTATTATGGAAAATTGCAAACTTTAAGCAAAAGAAAGACTAGCAGGAGTGCCCATGATGACTGACTGCTTTTCACGGAAAACCCCCATTTCCGCTATTTCCTTATTTTCTCTACATTTTCGCCTCACATACCTTTACTTGTACATTTGTGGTTCCAAGTTTCCCTAAATGTCAGTTCACTGTATTAATGCTATTGGAGTATAAGAAGGTTGAGTTTGGTTTTTGTTTTTGTAAAAGTAATTTTTTTTTTTAATTCAAGTGAAATTCACACAAAGTAAGCGTTTGAAAGTGAATGATTCAGTGGTGTTTTGTACATTCACAGTGTGGTACAACCATCACTTCTAGTGGGGATGGAAAAGTTGGACGCAAAATTGGTAAGTAAGCGTTGGGAGCTCCCACAGTCCCTGGGTTCACGCTGGGTCTTGCGTTAGGCCCGAAGCCCTCCACGGGGGCGAGCGGCTCTCCTCTGTCTCCCTACGTCACTCTGGGTCCTTGTCCTCTCATCGGGCGTGTCCTCTGGGATACACAGGGAGAGAGATGAGAGGTGAGGGCCAGGACAGACACGGCTGTAACCCAGTATAGGTGCTGTGATGGTTAACTTGATGTGTCAACTTGGCTGGGCCACGGTGCCCGGATATATGGCCAAACATTATTCTGGATGTTTCTGTGAGGATGTGTTTTGGACAAGATGAACATTCAAATAGGTGGACATTGGATAAAGCTGATGGCTCGTCCCACTGTGGGTGGTCCTCATCCAATCAGTGGGAGGTCTTAGGAGAACGAAGACTGACCTCCCCCCAGTAAGAGGGAATTCTCCAACAGACTGGCTTTGGACTCCAACTGCACTCGTCTCTGAGTCTCACCCTGCAGACTTTGGACTCGCCAGGCCTCCACGATCACGTGAGCCAATTCCCTACAATAAATCTCTGTCTTATATGCACCCAGCCTGTTCCGTTTTTCTGGAGAACCCTGACTAATGTCACCTCTCAGGACACTTTCTCCAGGGGAATCTCCAGCCGCAGATTTCTTAGCAGCTACCAAGTCTGGCCTTCAGTTGCTGAGAGTGCCTCCCTCAGCCTCTGGTGTTTTCTGCTTACCCCACCCCGGTGGGGGTCACGTGTGGCCTCTTTATGCAGTCCTTTTGTATGAAAACGAAGGGAGCCCGTGCCAGCTGCCCAATGTGCACACATGTATCCCGAAAGTGCTGTTCACTTTGTGGGTTGCTTTCTCCCCTCACGATGGCTTCAGCCAGCCGCTCGGGGAGGGGAGACACCAGGGCCACCAAACAACCTTCTCCAAAGGAATCCCTTACCTCCGTCTTTCCAGCATCGACCCTTGAGGAGGGTGATGGGCGAAGAGGCACAAAACTGGTCTGGGGACAAGACCTGCATGGGGAGCGAGTGTGGTACTCATTTTGGAACGTAGTAGGACCTATCATTTTGTCCTTGATCTTTGGGAATTCACAGAAGGAATTCTCGTAGAAGACGTTTCTCTTTCTTCTCTCCTCAGAAGTCTCCTCTCTGCAGACTTGAGGGCAGGGTACGAAGTGAATATGCAGAAGACGTGGTAGGTTGAATGACAGCCTTCCAAAGATCTCCACCTCCTAATCTCCAGGTCACGTGACTAGGTTGCCTTATGTGGCAAAAAGGGATTTTGCAGATGTGATTAAGGATCTTGAGATGAAGAAATTATCCTGGATTATCTGGGTGGGTCCAGTGTAATCATGAGAGCCCCTGTAAGCGAAAGAAGGGAGCTGGAGGGGCAGGGTCAGAGAGATGTGATGTTAGAAGCGGAGGATGTGGCGATATGGGACCACGAGCCAAAGCGGGCGGCTTCTAGAAGCTGGAAAAGGCGAGGGAACTATTCTCCCCTACGGCGTCCAGAAGGGACACCCTGCCAATGCGGTTTTAGAATTCAGCCCTTCAGAACTCTAGGGGAATACAATTGAGTTGTTTTAAACCACTAAATTTGTTACAGCAACTATTTGAGATTAGCACAGGTGGTCTCTTATGGCATCTGGTACCAATGAATGTATCATTTATGAATAGTAAAAATACAGAGAATGATCTTTCACTGTTGTGATTACAAAATTAGCGAGGCTCTTAATATAAGGGGAGCAGTGTTGGCCTTCCTTCTGAAAAGGTGGTAAAACCATGGCCGTATAAAAATGAAAAGATACTCCATTATCAGGTTAAATTACATGGTCAGTGGCATTTTCTATGATATATTTAGTGACTTTAAAAATTTAGACCAGAATATGACAAAGATATAATGAAAATACAGCAGCCTTATGAGGAAATAGAAGCTATGTAGCTGGGGTTTTGAATTTATTTTATTTAAGTATAATTGGCACATTAGTTACATTAGTTTCAGGTGGACGACATTGTGACTCAGCAAGTCTGTATGTTCTGTTCTGCTCGCCACAAACGTAGCTTCCCTCTGTCGCATGCAACACTGTGACAGCACCATTGACTATATTCCCTACTTGTCGACATTTATCCCAGTGACTTATCCATTCCATAACTGGAGGCTTACATCATCTACACTCCCTTTCACCCGTTTTGTCCCTCCCTCCACTCCCCTCCCCTCTGGCAACCATTAGTTCTCAGTATGGATAGGTTGGATTCTGCTTTTTGTTTGTTTATTGATTTATTTTTTAGAGTCCACATGCGAGTGAAATCATATGGTATTTGTCTTTTTCTGGCTGACTTATTTCACTTAGCATAATACCTTCTAAGAGGTCCGTCCATGTTGTTGCCAGTGACAAGATCTTGTCCCTTTTTATGGCTGAGTAATAGTGTGTGTGTGTGTGTGTGTGTGTGTGTGTGTGTGTGTGTGTGTGTTACATCTTCTTTATCCATTCATCTGTCGATGGACATTTGGGCTGCTTCCGTTTCTTGGTTATTGGAAATAATGCTGCAGAAAACACAGGAGAGCTTACATCTTTTTCAATTCGCGTTTTCATTTTCTTTGGGCAGCCATGTAGCTGTTGTGAAGTTCAGATAGTCATGGATTTATCGGATCCCAGCCCCACCGTTTTAACCCCCTGGAGAAGTTACTTCACCCTCATCAAGTCAGGACAGTAGAGGTTGTCCTGAGGAGAGAATAAGATACGTCGTATACAACGCTCAGCATAACGTTGGCGGGTTGGCTTTCGCTCTTGTGTCTATAAAGTTATGTTAGCCAGACTCCTGATAGAAGGGGAACGTGTACTGGCGTTTTCACTTAAATGGTAAAACCATGGCGATATCTTTCGAAAAGATATATATAGCCAGTGGCAGGGCTGACAAATGAACACGTATAGCAGAAGTTCATTGGTCAGCAGTTTTATTTACTTCATATGTCATGTCTGATTGATAGAGTAAACCAAAATATGATGACCTTCTTTTCAATTTTTGATCAAACAGATCAAAAATAAAGGTGGTAGCTATGATAAAGAGAAGGTAGAAGATGACCACGCGTGCACGTGTGCGTGCGCACACACACACACACACACGGTACTGGAATAATAGCAGGAAAAGACCCTCCCTCCTCTGCCTGCCCCCTTCTCCACCTAGAGTCCCATTTTACGTAAGGACATAGAGTGTAGTAAATTTTGTTTACTAACTTTTGTTTTATTTTGAGATGGTTATAGATACATAGGAAGTGGTAAGAATAATACGGTATATCTGTGTACACTTCATTCAGTGTCCTCACTAGTAACATCTTATATAACCAGAGCACAACATCACAATCGGGGAGGTTGCCACTGGCACTCCACAGACTTACTCAGATTTCCCTAGTTGTACACGCATGTGTGTGTTTAATTCTCTGCAGCTCATCACACACATAGGGACGCCTGGGTGGCTCAGTCCGTTAAGCGTCTGACTCGATTTCGGCTCAGGTCATGATCTCACGGTCATGAGATTGAGCCCCATGTTGCACTCAGTGCTGGGCATGGAGCCTGCTTAGGACTCTTTCTCTCCCTCTGCCCCTCCCCTACTTGCACATGTGTGTGTTCTCTCCCTAAGTCAGTAAATATCCCACATGTAGATTTATTCGTGTAACCCCCCACCACAGCCAAGAGGCACAACTGTGCTGTCACCACAAAGATGTTCCCGAAAGTATTACCACTGTGTAGATACACCCAGTGCTTCCTTCCAGCCCCTTCTCACATCCCTAAACCCTGGCAAACACTAATCTCTTCTTCTCCATTTCAAGAGCATCACATAAATGGAACCATACAGTATGTAGCCTTTGTGGGCTGGCTTTTTTCACTCAGCATAATACCCTTGAGATCCGTTCAGGTTGTCGGATGTATCAGTACTTTGTTCCTTTTTATTGTAGTATTCCCTGGGGGCGAATGTACCATAGTGTGTTTCATCATTTACCTTTAAAAAACATTTGGATTGTTTCTGGGTCTTTACAAATAAAGCTGCTACGGATATTTATGGCCAGGTTTTGTGTTTTTATTTCTCTGGGATAAATGTGTAAGGGTGGGACTCCTGGATTAAATGGTAAGTTTTGTCTTTTTTCTTTTAAAGACATTTCCACACTGTTTTCCAAAGTGGCCATGTCATTTTACATTTCCACCCTCAATTCTGAGAGATCCAGTTTTTTGCATCTTTGCGAGCATTTGGTATTGTCACTGTTTTTTTTTTTTTTTTAATTATTGTAGTGCTTCTAATAGGTGTGTAGTGATATTTCATTGTGGTTTTAATTTGCATTTCCCTGGTAGCTGAAGATGTTGAACTTTTCATGTCTTTATCTGCAGTGCATGTATCCTCTTCGTGAATGTCTGTTCATGTCTTTTGCCCATTTTCTAATAGGATTGTTTGTTTACAGTTTGGAGAATTCTTTACATATTCTAGATATGAGATAAGTTAGACAAGTGGTTTGTTAGATTAGTGATTTGCAAATATTTTCTTCCAGTTTGTAGCTTCTCTTTTTATCCTCTTAGTGACATATTTTTGTAAGCAAAAGTTTTCATGTTTGGTGAAGTCCAATTTAATGATTTTTTGCTTGTATGGATTGTTCTTTGGGGATCATGTCTAAGAAGTCTTCAGTAAGCCTGATGGAGGTCCTAACGGAGACAGGAAGAGTCTGGGTGTCGCTAGATGACTGAGGAGGATAGGCATGCGAGCCTGAGGGTCAGCAGACCTGGAAGGGCTTTGCAAATGGAAGGAGGGAATTTGGGGTGAATGGAGATAAAATTTATAACCGGAGGCCAGATGGGCTCTTGAGTCACTGAGTGGAGTCCAGCACAGAGGCAGACAGACATATGTCCCCAAGTCAGATGGGATGGCGCACGTAGCAATGCGGACGGGTTGTTTTAGTCAGCGGCAGGCTGCTGTAACAAAATACTGTAGACTGAGTGGCTTAAATAAGGACATTTATTTCTTACAGTTCTGAAGGCTGGAAGCCCAAGAGCAAAAAGTATTGGCCAATTCAGTTCCTGGTGAGGATTCTCTTCTTGGCTTGTTGATGGTCGTTTTCTCACTGCGTCCTTATGCAGCTCTTCTCATAAGGTCCCGAATCCCATCGTGGGAACCCCACCCTTGTGACCTCATCTAACCGTAATTACCTCTTCAAGGCTCCACCTCTAAATACCATCACATTGGGGGTCATGGCTTTAGCATACTGATTTGGAGGGATCCAAACATTCAGGGCATAACACAGGTGGTCACCAAGGACCAGTGGCCCCTCCTTTGTACCCCCACTCCACTACCTCATGACTTAATGGAGTTTAGAACCAATCCAGTGGATAGTTAAGAAGGCAAAGAACCCCAAGTTGACTAAGAAAACAATATTTTTTTGAAACATCCATATTGGTGTTTTATCACGAATTTGGCAAGAGTAAAGTTTGTTCTGTGTGGGAGAATGGGAACTCAGTATGGGAACCCCTGAGATGTAGGGAAAAAAGGATTACCTGTTTTGTTTAGCAAGTCTGCTAAACCCGTGAGGTCCAAACCTGCTGCGCGTGTTACGCAGACGGGAGGCTTTCTCTCCTGCCAGCAGGCAGCAAGCCCACGAGTGCCACCGAAAGACCCTGATGACAGCTTGGTTGTTAGGTCTGATTCACGGGGTACGAGATATCTCTCGGCATCAACCACAAAGCCAACGCTGTTTTGTTTTATTCAGAAGCCTTCCAAAGACACACCTGTGGCTTTCAGTGAAAGTTCTCCGGACATCTCCCAGCATCTGTCTGGAAAGGATCTGGCAGGTCTCTGGGGAGAAAACGCACCCTGTGGATCAAGCGCAGGCTTTGCTGGCTCCTCTGTCTTTGTGCCCTGGAGTCAGACAGTAGCAGGAAGGGGCATTAACCTCGGGCACTGAGGCAGGTTGAACTGGATGTCCATCTCCATCGTAGCATCAGTGGCTCCTCTGTGCTATTTCAAGTGTCCCGTGGTCGCAGGTTAAAGCCTGGAAAACTAGGACACAGCTTGTTGCCCTGGGCATCCCTCCAAAAGAAAATGAAAATGATCCTTAGCTTTGCACTGAGATGGTCCGCTGTTTAATGAGCACTTCTGTGGAGACAAAGCATTGTTCAGCCGTCAAATATTTCTTCAGAACTATCTGCTGGCTTTAATTCCGTATTAATGCAGATGCAGAAGACAAAGGCAGCCATCTCTGGCTAATGCCAAAGGGTGAAGGACTGGCTTTGATTTGTGTGTGTGTGTGTGCAACTTGAGGAAATAAGGCAACATTAGCAGTGACTGTGCCTTTTGATGACCTCAAGAATATTAAAAATACATTACTACATATAAACCTTAACATTTTTCAAGGGAGAGAGATGCTTCTGATGTGTGTGCTTGGAGACAGATTGTACAGGGTTCCGAAAGATTTTTTGAGGGGGGCAAGGGTGTCTGGGATAGAAAACTAGACGTAGAAGTGGGGAATTGTTGGATTCGTACTTGATTTCTGTCACCATGTAGAATTCAGGTCTATCAGGAATCTAATAATCTAAGAGAAGATTGAGGATCGCATAGAATATTATACTGAGGGTCTAAAATCCCCTTGCGTTGCCCCGGTTCTTGTAATTATAACTCTTACAAAAATACATAATGAAGAGAGATCGTTGTGGGCTAAATGTTTTTGGCAATTGAGGCCACAGTATTATGTTTCTCTTTGAAAATGTGCACCTCCAGGGACGTCTGTGCTCATCTAAGGTCTTGCGTGCCCTGCGTGCTGGTGTTCTAGAAATTCTCAGTGAAACGTACAATATGGAAAGCATACCATTCTAACGGAGCCTTCCTCACTCATTCGATAAATATTTCTCAAGCTTGGATGACACGCTGGACGCTGACAGTGCATGTGTAAAGACGAACAAAACTCAGAGCCTACCCTTCAGTGGGTCGTGGTTTAGTGAGAAAGACAGGCAGGTAAACAAAGAGATGAGGGCTCCATCAGAGGTGTGCACGATAGCACTTACCAACTTGACCAGGACCATGGAGGACGAGGTGACGTTTGCAGGATTGGGTGGGGAGTCCATGGAAGGCATTCCAGAAAAGAGAAGAGTCCGTGCTAAGCAAGAGGGCAGGAATGACCAAGAGTGTTTAGGAAACCAGAAGTTGTCGAGTATGGGTGTGTGTGTGTGTGTGTGTGTGTGTGTGTGTGTTTGGGGGAAGCTGGAGGTAGGGGGTACAGTCCCCTCCCACCATATGCTATTGCGGTCAGTATTTACCCAACAATCGCCATAGAACTGAATGATGGGAGAGAAACCTCAGGAGTCAGCTTTTCCATTCTTGTTGCTGCTGCTGTTGTTGTAGCTACACTTTTAAGTTCATTGATTAATCCTGAAGAGGTAGTACATTTACAGTGCTCAAAAGCAAAAAAAAAAAAAAAAAAAAAAAAAAAATGAATTAAACGTGAAAACAGAATCTGTCCCTTCCTTGTGCTAGATTCTGTCCTCTTCCTGTTTTCTCACCATTCTGCCTTCCTCAAAGACTTCTCTTCATTGTTTGTCCTTCCTGGGATTCCTTCGTGCAAATTCCTTTCAGCAGTTATGTATCTTACCTTCTTCCTTTCTTGCACTAAAGACAGTATATCCTGTACTACACATTCAGTACGTACTACACTTGCTTTTTTTCTTAATTATATAATATGTTCAGTATCTATATCAGCACGTAGAAAGCTTCTTCATTCTTTCCTGTAGGTTCATAGTACCACGTTATATTTAACCAGACTCCTCCTGTTAGTGAACTTCTGGATTGTTTCCAGACTCCGGGCATTGAAAACAATTCTGTAATGAATAACTGTGTATCTACATCCTTTTGTATGTGAGCAGGTTTATTTTTATGATAAACTCCTCAAAATGGGTTCGATGGGTCAAAGCGTAGATGGATATGCAGATTTGTGAGAAATTAGATTTTTCTTTGGCTTTCAACTCTGGGGCATATCACACACATCTGTAGAGCTTTCTGCACATACAGACTGGGCTCGTTGTCACTTGGCCAGCCGAATCCTAGGTGGGGAGTCACTAACACTGACGTCTCTAAAAAGTACTTGTATTCATTCACCTACTCAATTTATAGTACCAATAGTGGGAGCACGCATGGGTAACTGAAATAGGAATATCTTTATAACTTCTAGGGATATGGTACAATGTTTTTGGGGTGTATGGACAGGTTTTGCAATGGCATGTCCCCACCCCACCCCACCCCCCAGCACCCCAAGCACCTTCCTAAGGTTCTGGTTTACCATTCTTCTCACCAGACAGGATACATACCTCCCCGGGGGACATACTCATTTCACTCTCCCACCCCCAGGGCCCATAGTGAGACGCTGTCATTGATGGGAATAACAAAGACCTTTAGAGCACAGGACAGTTCTTTAAAAAAAAAAAATTAGCTTTATGAAAAAGGTGGACTGCAATGCCTTCTTTTTTCCCCTTTTGCAAGGAGCTGGAGAAAACATTGTCATGAGCCACTGATCAGCGGATTTGTACTTGGGGATCACTGACCACTCCTTTTCCACCATTCAGCTCAAGAAAGCTCTACAAGTCATTCCCCAAACTTGAACCTTTCTGTCCTGTATCTTGCTTGTATTGTCATTTTCCTGACATCAAAGCCTTTCCCACTCTTGTATCCTCTCCTTTCTCTGTCTCCTTAATCTCCCTCTTCTGCAGCTGACTTCCAAAATCTGATTCACGCCAATAACTTCCACGTCCTTCATGAAGCTTTCTCTAATCCCCCTGTTCCACAGCTGTGTCTCACCCTCGTCTACATTACCATCTCACAATTTGAGCTCAGATGATGTCGTTTGTTAGTGCCACCTTCGTATCCAAATGGTCAGTTCTTCCAGGTGATGGACCATGTCTGCAACTTCTGTTGTATCGCACACAGCTAGCACGGGGAGCACGATGACAGATATGCCTTCTTTCACGCATCCGTCGGACGAACTGCGTGTCTGCCGTATTCCAGAGCATGTGCCAGGGTATAAAAATGAGCACGAGCCAATCCTTGGCCAACACAGAGTCAGATCTGTGTGCGGGTACTTAGAATTTGATGTGATACACTTTGTGAATAGTTGGTAATTTCAGCAAGTTGTCAGAAGAAATTAGAAAATGTGCATTCTCTGTTTCCACTTCCGGAAGTCTTCTCCCTGGATCGCACCCAGTGGTTGGTGAAATAGGTAAAAAGTGGGTGCAACTAGACTCCCAGAATATCCTGTGCTCCTGAAAGTATGGAGCCAGGGTTGAAGGGACTCCATTTCCTCCCCAGTCCTTTTAATTAAGGGGAAAAAAAGGCCAAGGTTGTAAGAAACTGTAGCAATTATGCAAACTTGTCAGGGATCCAAGAGAAACACAAGGCCATACAAATAGATAAAAAGGTGAGACCAAGGAGAGGAGAAATGGCTGGCCCAGATTAGAACAGTGGCCTCACAGATACTCAGAAGGGAGCGTGGGGCATGGGAGGGATCGAGGGGGAGTCCAGAGGACTTGGGGAGGGCCCGATTCTCACAGAAGCTGGGTAGAGGAACCTGGGGCTTTAGGGCACAGATTCAAGGGAGAGGAAGAGACAACAGCCCGCCATTTCCTCTTCAGGCGCTGCTGTGGCAGGCTTAGCCACGGCTGCAGGCCCATCGGTTGGCAGTCTCGTGGGAGACCAGGATAAAGCCCCTAACTCTGATGAGTCTGGCGCTAAAATTGTGGAAGCCTTGGCCCATCCTTCAGTTATTCGGGGAGCCATTTCCTAGCAAGAGCTGGCACACGGGAACTCTCTGACCCAGCGGGTCCTTCTCTCCGAAGCCCTTGCTGCTGAACCCCACGCTAGATTCTGTCAATGAATGTCTGGGACCTTGCCAGAGATTTCTCTCTAACTGGAGTGAGGTCCCGGGCAAGCCCTGTGAGGTGTCTTGAAAGAAAAATGAGCAGTGGGTAAGATGTCCTTTAGGGTCTTCTGAGGTTTAGCTGTGAGCTCTGAGGTTCTAAGAGCTCAGGAGTCTCAAACTGGAAGACCAGCTCCCCTGGAGGTGAAATGAGAAACACGACCTCAAAAGACAAATGTGGGGGGTCGCACTTCAGCCCCTTTTTGGGGGGGCAGTTAATTTTTGCATCCTTCTTTATAAGGCCAATATAAATCATGACCGATGTTTGTGAACAGTTTTGGAAAACTTTCACTGGGTCTTATTTTTATTACACCGACATAGTTTTCAAAGAGCAACCCGGTGGGCCTGGGTGGCTCAATCAGTTGAGCATACGACTTGGGCTCAGGTCACGATCTCACAGTTTGTGAGTTCGAGCCCCGCGTCGGGCTCTGTGCTGACAGCTTGGAGCCTGGAGACTGCTTCAGATTCTGTGTCTCCCTGTCTCTCTTTGCCCCTCTCCCACTCACATGCTGTCTTTCTCCCTCTCAAAATAAACATTTAAAAAAATGTAAAGAGCGACCCTATTCAGTCATGCAGATGCTCAGAAGTCACGAAGAAGCCTGGGCTATTATGGTATTGCAGATACTAGGAATTTCTGAAAGTCTCCCAAGTCATGTAGCTGGATAGTGGCTACGTTGGGATGCTAGCCCAGCCTTCTTTCCTGCACAGCCAGCTGGGGCTCCCACCCCGCAGCCTCCCATCTCCTAATGTCCCTCATCGAATGTTCACCAAGTGCTAACCATGTATTTAGCCCGGTGCTAGAAGTTGTGGAAGATGCTTTTCCCCCAGGAATTTCTGATCCAGCTGGTAGAGCTGTCCTTGAACTAAACATGACCATGCAGCAGAACCAGGGCCTGCAGGACAATTGGAGAGTCCCACAAGATGAAGAAAGTGAAAGTCATTTTTCTTGACGTTGGACCTTTGCAGAGACCAGTTGGGACAAATGTGGAAAAGATGGAGAGGGGATAAAGGAAGGGGAAGACAAAGATGTGGTCCCAGTTCTGTTGGAGGATCGAAATAATAGTAGCTATTGTCCCCTTTCAAAAAATGTGGTTCTTAAATTATGGAAAGAGCCTAAATGTCCATCCACTGATGATAAAGAAACTGTGGTTTATATACACAATGGAATACTACGTGGCAATGAGAAAGAATGAAATCTGGTCTTTCGTAGCAACGTGGATGGAACTGGAGAGTGTGATGCTAAGTGAAATAAGTCCTACAGAGAAGGACAGATACCATATGTTTTCACTCTTATGTGGATCCTGAGAAACTTAACAGAAAACCATGGGGGAGGGGAAGGGAAAAAAAAAAGGGAGAGAGCCAAACCATAAGAGACTCTGAAAAACTGAGAACACACTGAGGGTTGATGGGGGGTGGGAGGGCGAGGAGGGTGGGTGATGGGTATTGAGGAGGGCACCTTTTGGGATGAGCACTGGGTGTTGTATGGACACCAATTCGACAATAAATTTCATATTAAAAAAAATTAAAAAGAAACGCGGCTCTGTCCCAATTCAACTTCAGTTTATATAGTAGGTATTTTTCTTCTGGGAGGGGAGTGGGGAATAGGCAAGCTTTGATTCCAGAAGATCCGGGACTGTCCTCCTTAGTTAGAAACGAGGGGAGGGCGTGCACATAATTTGTATGCTGCGAGGTTTCCGAGTCAGCCTGGGTACAGGGTACATTGGCAACCTCACTGGTAGATTGTGTTAAAGAACTAAAAATAAAAATGCTTTGACCCTTCTTCAGAGTTCTTGTTTACTAGTGGTTTTGTTGTAAAACCTTGCTGGGCTGGCTGCTGTTGCTTCTTGTTGGTTGTGTGTATTTTACTGCGCCAGTGGTTAGGCTTAGAAATGATTAGCTGCTAATGCCAATGATTTTCCTTTGTTTTACAATGGCAACACGTTTTTTTCCCTTCTCCTAATGTCTTTGTTGAGCAAAGAGCATTTCAATAAGAGTAGATAAAGTAGGGGTGCTTGGGTGGCTCATTCGTTTGGGCATCCGATTTCGGCTCAGGTCATGATCTCACAGTCTGTGAGTTCGAGCCCTGCATCGGGCTCTGTGCTGACAGCTCAGAGCCTGGAGCCTGTTTCAGATTCTGTGTCTCCCTCTCTCTCTGACCCTCCCCCGTTCATTCTCTGTCTCAAAAATAAATAAACATAAAAAAAAATTAAAAAAAAGAGTAGGTAAAGTATTTTAAGAAGAGGTATCACCATAAACTAACCACCCATTCTTTTCGTTTTTCATGTTTTTTTTCCTAGTTCTTATGTGTATGAATCCGTATTTTTACCTAATTATAACCATACTGTTGAGTTTTTCCTTTACATTATACTGTAAACCTTTTTTTTGTTTGTTTGTTTGTTTGCTTTTTTCCTGTTTCCACAGACTTTGTGATTACTATTTACTGGCTGTATAAGATTCCATAGGATGGATGTTCCATTATTTGAGTTAGCCATTTCCCAGTTCTTAGCCACTGAGGTTGTTGCCAGCCTCTCAGTATCATTCAGCTCATGGACTTGGATGCAGTTCTTAACAGAGACAGAGAAAACGTTTTGGAAGTGATTGTCTTTTGAAAGTTGAAATAAACGAGCAGCTCTAGCTACAGTGTGTGTTTACCAGATAAAAACTTGGTGCCCAGGCTATCAAGCCTGCGTGTGGGTGGTTGACAGGTAATTCTTCCTAGAGCGGAAAGGAATTATCACCGTTTGTCACTGACATACACAATGATATTTATTTTCATGATTAATAACCAAAAATTTAGAGAGACTACTACACAGGGCCAGTTCTGGCCTCTCCTTTTCTGCCCCCTTACGCCAGAACTGCATAAAAGAGGACAACATTGCTAGTACTCTCTGCATCAGACGACTAATTAGCAGTCCCTTAATTTGGCTTTTATGCATCAGTGCAGGATGCCAAGGGGCATATGCCATTCTCTGGGCAGAAGTCAGAAGGTCTCATGTTGGCTTCATGCTAGCAGGTAGGGAGTGGTTGTGGTAGTATATAGAGCAGGGGAGGGAGTATATTTAACAGATGGGGGGTATTGGTATATAGAGCAGGGGGTGGGGGGGCGGTGGGCAGTATACTGAGGGCCAGGCTGGCTACTCCCGTATCCTCCTGCGACAGGAATTTTAGCTAGTCCAGGAAGAAGCATTTCACACCTTGCTGGAGAGAAAGATTTGGGGATGGGGTGGCAGGTGTCATAAGCCCTGAAGGTGGCGGCAGAAGGCGACCGAGGGAGACGGGGCGAGGAGGGCGGAGCTGAAGGGCGGGCCGCGGAGGGGACCGGGGGGCGAGCTGGCTCGCGGTGAGGCTGGCCTGCGGGGGCCTCCTCCCTGGGGCGGTGGAGACCCGACCGGGACCGGGATCCGCGCGGGGCGGGCCGGGGGCGGGGCGCGTGGGGGGCGGGGCCCGGAGGGGGCGCGGAGGCGGGGCCGAGCGCCTCTGCAGCCGCCGAGCCCGGGAGCGGTCCCTTGAGCGCGTCCCGCCTGGTCCCTGCCGCCGCGCCTTAGCCCCCGCCATGCTCCTGCTGCTGGGGCTGTGCTTGGGGCTGCCGCTCTGCGCGGGGTCGCTGGGAGAGGCCTGGCCCCGGGATGACACTTCGGAGCAAGTAAGTAGAGGTGGGAGGACCTAGGGATGGCTCCGGGCGCGGGCTGCCGTCCCTTCCCACCGGCTTCTCGTGGCGCGTGGCTGTTGGACAGACGCCCTCGGATGGGTCCTGGACGCGAGGAAGGAGGGGTCACCTCCACCTCCTGTCACATCGTACCCCCTTCTGCTCTCCGTTCCCCAGTCTTCTCCTGCGCTTCCCCCTCTATTGGTCACTCTTGGCGATCGCCCGGAGGGTGAACTTCCTGCAGAATTGTGTCTGGGACTTGAAAGTCCTGCACAACCAGATCTTGGCTCCCGTTATCTGCGCGGATTTCTCCTAGTTTGTTGCGTGACGTTCGTTGTTGGGAGAGAGCCCCCAGTTAATTGCAAAGTTTCTTCCTCAAGATGCATGTAGGGGGTAGTGTGTTAACTACCGTCGTTCCGAATTGTTCAGGGAAAAAGCACAATCTAGGAGAAATTCCAAACTCCCAGAACCCTCCACTTTCCCCATCTGAAAGCCAGGGTAACACGTTTCCCATCAGGTTCCTATCAGTGGGTTAGCCGTTTAAAGGTGGCCTGACGGGGAGGACCAGAACCCAAGGCTCACTTCCCCTAGTTAATATTCTGTGCGTCTGCCAGGAGTTCATGTTTTAAAAGGCCTAACCTCACAGGTGGTTAAGTCCTACATGTATGAACGCTCAGTGCCATGTCTGAGGAACAGCAAAGCCTATTGAAAAACATACGACGAGCTGAGACAGATGTCAGCCTGAAGACCTCATGGGGGAAGTGGCTGTGCCCCAGTTAAAGCAGGCAGTGCTTACCTGCATCTCTGGGTGCTGTTCACACACGCCTCATTTAAATTATTTTAAAATTGTGTAGCTTAAAGCGTGTTTCACACGATGGGAACAGGAGATAAGTAGGCTTACTTGTCCTCTTCCTTTTCCAGCACTGTGGTTTGAAGAGCAGATCTGGAAGGTGGTTACTCTCTGGTTGAGTCTGCACGTGGATGTGATTTCTGCAAAATAAACTAGGCGATCCTTCTCTTGTAGGCTTGTCAGGAGGAGGAACCAGTAAAAATTCCAGGAGGGGAAGAGGTAGAGTGGGGAAAGTGCAGGCTTTGGATCCAGAAAAGAAAATCTGGCCTTCACTTAGCCGTTTACAGTTGTGTGGCCTGGACAGGCTGTGTAATCTTTCTGGGCCTTGCTTTCTGCTTGGTCGCAGCAGAGAATACACCTCGAGTATGCTTGTAAGGATTCAGCGGCTAGTTTGTGCAAAGGAGCTGGTATGCAGTGGGCACTCAATAAATGGTAGACGTGTTAGCAAAGTGGTTAAGGGCACGGGCTTGGTGTCAGGCTGCCTGGGTTTGATTCCTGGTCCTGTCACTTGCCAGCTCTGTGATCCTGGGCAAGTCACTGGGGGCTTCAACTTCCAATTCTTTAAAATGTGGGCACTACTAGGGTGTAAAAGATTGCACAGTTAATACGCCTCAAGTGACTGGCCTGGTGTCCGCATTTACATTAGCTCCTGCTGCTGGGCTTGGACGGCTGAAGCTCAGAGGGAAGGAATTTGGGGTAAAGAGCTTGAAACTTTTGTGGGGGGGGGGTGGAGGGAGGAAAGTGTGGGAGAAATTGAAACAAGGATTATATTTATGAGTTAGGAGGAGTGATGAAAGTGCCTGCATCTGCCAGAGCAAGTGGGCTTAGCAGTCTAGACTTTTCCTGCACAGAGTGACATGGCTTTGGCCCCTTTTAGGGATTCTTGCTGCCTCAAACCACAGCACTATTTATTCATCTTGAAAATGACTAACTCAGACAGAAACTGCAAGATGCGAAGTTCTATGAAAGTTTGCAATTTTACCTTTTTATCTCTATTAAAAGGTGTGTGTGTGTGTGTGTGTGTGTGTGTGTGTGTGTGTGTGTGAGTGATGTGGGATTTAAGAACACAAGCTCCAGAACCAGATTTCCTGGGTCCAAATCCTGGCTCTGCAGGTACTGGAGAGTTACTTACTGTCTGTCTGGGAGTCTCTCTTTACCCATCTCGAGAGTGAGAATGATGAAATTACTTAATTAAAAGGAGTTTGAAGATTGAAAGAATTAATATACTTAAAACAACAGCACGTAGGCGTGTAGTTGGTGCTTATTCTCCATAATTATGGTCTTCAAAGTTACATACAAACTTAATTGTTAAATGTAAATGAATATGTGAATTTTATGTAAATTTCAACTTACATGAACATGACCCCTTGGCTTGCATTGCAACTGCTACTTGTTATTTACCTTCATTTGTCAATATCACTAATGACACCTTAAATTCAAGCTCCTTTCTCCCCTCGGGCCCTCTGCCCCATTTGTTACCCATAGCGGGGGAGGGCTATCAGCAGTGGTCTTCAAACGCTGGTGTGCAAATAGACGCTCAGGAGCTCATTAACCGAGGGGCGCCCGGGTGGCGCAGTCGACGCTCAGGAGCTCATTAACCGAGGGGCGCCCGGGTGGCGCAGTCGGTTAAGCGTCCGACTTCAGCCAGGTCACGATCTCGCGGTCCGTGAGTTTGAGCCCCGCGTCAGGCTCTGGGCTGATGGCTCGGAGCCTCGAGCCTGTTTCCGATTCTGTGTCTCCCTCTCTCTCTGCCCCTCCCCCGTTCATGCTCTGTCTCTCTCTGTCCCAAAAATAAATAAAAAAAAAAAACGTTGAAAAAAAAAATTTTAAAAAGGAGCTCATTAACTGCGCAGACTCCTGAGCCCCCACTCCCATCCATTTAGATCCATTAGGTTTGGGGTGGGGCTCAGGGGATCCTGATACAGATGATCCTCGGACCATACTTACAATAATACTGCTTTAAAAGAACCTTCCAGGAAATTAATGTTAAAAAGGAAGTCTCTTGTATAAAGTCAGCCTGTTACAGATGTATCTGTTTCCCAAGTTTCAAACTGATATGGCTTCTTTAAATCAGGATAGGGCTGTATTCCTCTTATTACAAAAGCAGTTTTTCATGTACAAAATAATGAAAGCGACTAATTGTTGCATGTTCAAAATGTCCCAGAGAGTTTGCTAGTGGCTCTGTGTAAAAATAATAAGAAGCAGTAAAGGATATGGGTAAGAGCACTGCGAGCCAGACCGCCTGGGTTCGAATGTGCATTCCCAGCACTAAGTGGCTGTGTGTACTTGGGCAAGTGACTTAACCTTTCTGGATCTCAGTTTCATCATCTGCCAAAAAGGATCATTACTCTCATCTGCAATTAAAGTTTTACATTTTTAGAGGTAAATAAAGTTTACATAACTGGCAGGGCTCTCTTAAAGAAAAAGTATGTCAAATTATGACCACCAAATTAGGTGCTAAAGTGAACATTTATTTAGGATGATAAATCACAACAAATGCCTCACTTTTATAGGCTGGCAAACGCCGCGGGTGTCTCCCATAGTTAAGAGACTGTACAAGCGAGAGGTTCTGAAGCTTACGTTTTACTAGCCTCTAAGTAATAGTAAAATAATAAACCCACTTCTGCTCTTATGATTATTGTGAGGATTAAGTGGGTTAATCCAGGCAAAGTGCATGCATTCAGTAAGCACTAAAGTAAAATGAGCTACTTTTATTGTCTTTGGACGGCCTGGTTGAATCTCTGACTTACCACCGCAAGGAAAGTCTCCGTGTGCGTACTTTCCAGGAGAACCATGGGAATCCGCCCAGAGGAAGTGACATACCCAAGGGATACGTGCAGAGCCCGGGGTAGAACCCAGGTGTGCTGAGTGCCAAAGCCAGGCTTTCAAGGACTCCTCCAAAGGCAAAGCCACTTTCATACTTATAACCTAATGGAATTTGTTTCGATGTGATTTTTATTTGTGGCTCCTGGAATAGGGATGGTGTTGAGTATAGGCTTGTGGTGACCACATCGAGTGTGGGGATGCTCTGATCCCCCGAACTGAGAATTTCTGGGAGTGTTAATTTTTTATAATCTGTCGCTAGCAACCAAACCTTTGCATTCAGAAACACAAATCAAGAATCGAGACGACAAATTTTTTTGTTCCTGTTTTTGTACTTAACTCTTTAACAAGTAAAGTCCGTAAAAGATTTTGTGAGCTCCAGGCCACTCGGTACCGTCTCCTTTATGTGCACGGGTGTGATTGGAGAATTGGAGTCGTCACGCTGAACCGGAAGGAGGTTATTGTGGGAGAGAGTCCAGAGATGTACTTGCTCCCGAACCAGCCAGCTCTCGTTTTCTTGAGTGGGAGGGGGAGGGAGGATAGGGATGTATAGAGAACCGGGTCATTTTCCTAACCAGCACTCTTCCCAAACCTTGGATGCTCCACAGAAAGCGATCTGGCCTCCCGTGTTTCCAGGGTTTGGTTCGGAGACCCCAGCAAGTTCTCTGTTGCTAACGAGGGACTGGCTCCATTTAAGAAGGTGGGGCCGTGGATGGAGACCTGAGCTTTTTGTGGTGGGGGGGGCTCCTGAATCCCCTCCTTATTTTCCTAGAGGCAAAGTCCATTTCCCTTGTTTTTCACAGGTGAAGAAAAGAAACAGTGACTTGCCTAAGGCCAGTGGCCGGTTTTGTTTTTTTTTTTTTAAACCTACCTGGAAATGGTTTGGAGTTGTAACCCCAAACTAAAGTTTCTTCTTCCACGGCTGGGGTTATAGGCATCCTGAATTGCAAATAGCTGAGCAGCCTGTAGCAACATCACTCCGAAGGAGTAAAACTTCTGTGTGAGTCATTCAGAGTTACCTACACGAATTGTTCTCAGCCCAGGTGATAGATGACTCCAATGCCTTTCCAACTACGTTTTGTTTCAGGCCCTGTAACAGATCTCTGAGGCACTGACTTCTGAGTTCCTGGATCTTGGTTTCAGGATTGCAGACATCCTCAGGGGACGCGGGCCACCTGGTAGGTCGGTTCCTAGCACAGAGCCCTGTAGGAACTCACGACTTCAGTCCCTTGATGGCGGTGTGGCTGAGGTTAGCCCAAATGCAGTGTCCTTTGGATCTGTTACGGGACCTGGGGTCACAGACCCAGGGATAGAGCTCCAATGGAAGAGTAGAGGGAATGAACTCTGTCTTCACGTCTCTCTTCAGTCATCCTGGGTCATTAAAACATCCATGCCAAGAGGGAACGTCTGTGTTCTACATATTGAGTGTCTTTCACCCTGGTTAGAATTGGGTTTTGCGTTTTCCTCTCCTCCCATGCTCTTCCCATTTATGGACTTCTTGGAATGCTCTAAGGGTGTTTCTCTTCTCTTCTAATCGTGATCCAACACTGTGATAAATCTTGGGGAACAAATACAGTCCTTAGTCAAATTATGAACATTTAAGCTGTGCCTGTCATCTTACCTAGAGCTAGGCTAACTGATGACGTAGATGGGGGATTCTAGACTCCAGAGCCGTGACTGTTAGTACTATATTCTTTGCACAAAGGAAATCTTCACCTACCCCCACCTCCTGGCAGTGAGTGCTGCTTGGTCCATACATATTAGAGAGGCCGTGGTGGATCTCTGAAGCTGTTTCTCAGCATAGTTCCTGTTGAACCTGATTCTCCGTCCATTTCTCCTGTCCTTTCGTCCACTCCCCAAACCCCTACCTGGCTGGTTCAACCGTACCTCCATCGTAAAGCTTCTCATCGTTACTTGCAGCCTAGCAAACTCTACTTTTTTCCATTTCCTTTGTAACTTACAAAAACGACCCTGTCTGTTAAGTTGTCATGAGCACAGTTCTTTCTTTCAAGTTATATGGTATGGTCCTCGATGGCAAGGATCCTGGCTTAGGTTTCTCAGTAAATATTGTGGCCTGGAAATCTTCTGTTCTGATGCTTGAGAAGGAAGCTCAGCTCCGTAGGAGCAAAGAATCTTTTTGGAGCTCTCTGGCAAGTCTATGGTTTGGAGCCCCAAGCTCTTGAGATTACTGTTCGTGGCAGCCCTTGACAGTGAGCTGGAGTCAGTTACATATCTGTTCTTGAACCCCACTCCCAGGGAAGCACTTGAACAATAAGAGGGATCAGGAATCCCTAACTAAAAACAATGCTGATGACATTGGTGTGATTTCCAGAGCCGATCCTAGCTGGCACCAGGAGTCTGTCTGTACCGAGAAGTTTTGATTCTGGTTCAATCTCGTTTAAACTTGGACTGAAGTGTTGCCATAGCGATCCCCTGAGACATAAGATAGTCATCTCAAAAATGAAAAACCAACTTCTCTTGTTCTCCTTAAAGCTTGTTTATTTTCTTGGAGAACTTATTTTACAGAGGAGGGAACTTCAAAGAAAATACTTTAGATCAATCACAGATCATAATACCTGGGAGGGGCTGGGCTTTCCCTCTGACCGGCGCTATGTTAAGCGGTCCCCAGCCTATTCCACAGTTTGAGGAAGGGAAAGACCTGAGATGAACCTGCAGAGCTGGTGGAGACCTTGCCCAGAAAGCTTCCCTTGGAGAGTGGCTCAGACATCACCCCTCATTGTAGAAAGAGAAATCAGTATCACCCTACTAATTCTTTGGTTCTCATTTGGAGTCAGGGTGGTGGGTGTCAACCTAAATCCTGTGGTATTTCTTCTGTTCCATGCTCTGTAGAGTAGGAGGCTCTATAATGGCTTATAATGATAATTTATAATAGCATATACACATATATATATTTGTTTTTTTCAGGGGAGATCAGGAGAGGATAGGGATTAAAACAGTTACTGTTATGACTTTAGTTTCCTAAATGGAAATATCTTTATTGCTTTTTTTTTCTTTTTCCTGTTTCGGAAGTAAAACGTGAATTTGTCAAAATGGGAGATAATACGGGGAAGTGTAAAGAAAAAGAGTTCAGCCACCCACAGGTAACAGCCATTACATTTCGGTATACATTCTACACATACAAACACGTGACTTACACACAACGAGATCATGTTAGATGTGATGTTTTGTTACCAGATTTAATCACTTAAAACGTGTCATGGATTTATTAATCAGGATAGGCTAGGTCACTGTGTGGTGACGATGTCTTAAAAATCTCAGTGTCTTAGATACCAAACATTTATTCCTTGCTTGTACAGCTCGTCTGTCCTGGGTTGGTGGGGGCCACTGGGAACTTGGGCTCGATGGGGCCACTACCATTTCCAACACTGCTGATTACTGTGCCAGAAAGAAAAAGCAGTTCTGTAGGATGGTCCACTGTAATTAAATCACTTAACCCAGAAGTGACAAATGTTACTTACATTCGTAACTTCTTGTCAATAGCTCGTCACATGGCCCTGTCTTCCCACAGGGACCAAGGAAACGCAGTACTTCTGCAGATAAAGATTCAGTAAAATGAACATTTATTGATGTATGGATACACATCATTATTTTCTGTAGCTGTATTCTAATTGATCTGTGTACCATAATATACTTAACCAGACCTCTTTTTAAGACTATTTTAGGCTATTTCTAATTATTAGCAATTGTTTTAAAAGTTGCAAAGAATTTTCTTATTTTTTTTCTGTTATTTGTTTTCTGTCATGGGACTTTTCTGTTAAGTAGGGTTTCTAAATCAAAAAACATGCCTACTGGTGTGAATGTAAAAATGTTGCAGACACTTTGGAAAACAGTTTGGCAATTTCTCGAAAAGTCAAACTTAAATTTACCATATGGCTCAGGCACTCCCCTCCTGGATATCTATGTCCAACACAAAGACTTGCATGTGAATGTTTATGTAAATTTAGCATTATTCACAATAGCCAAAAAGTGGAAATAACCTGAATGTCTATCACCTGGCGAACAGATACACAAAATGTGGTCTATCTATAGAAAGGAATATTATCTGGACACAAAAAAGGAATGAAGTACTGATAAATGCTACAACAGGGATGGCCTCAGGGCACCTGGGTGGCCCAGTCGATTGGGCGTCCAACTTCAACTCAGGTCATGATCTCTTGTGAGTTTGAGCCAGCGTCGGGCTCTGTGTTGACAGCTCAGAGCCTGGAGCCTGCTTTGGATTCTGTGTCTCCCTGTCTGCCCCTCCCCAACTTGTACTCTGTGTGTCTCTCCCTTTCTCTCTTTCAAAAATAAATAAAACATTAAAAAAATTAAAAGAAAACAGGGATGACCTTGAAAAGATGACGCTAAGTGAAAAAAGCCAGTCATAAAAGACTGTGTATCGTATGAGTCCATTCCTGTGAAACGTCCAGAATGGGCAAGCCCACAGGGACCAAGTAGATTAGTGGTTGGGAGGTGACACCTAAGGGGTGCAGGGTTTCTTTTTGGCATAATAAAAATGTTCTAAATTGATGGTGGTGATGGATGTACAACTCTGAATATACTAAAAAAAAAACTAACCCGTACACTTTAAGTGAATGAGTTATATTTGTAAATTACACATTGTAGAGCTGTTAAAAAAAAGATACTCATAAAGTCTAGGCATATTTTTCAAGCTTTTGATCTACATTATCAAATTGTCCTCTAGAAAGGATGATTTATTACTCACAACAGTTGTCGTTAACACTTTATTTAAGCAGTGATTTGCTATGAATGATGTTCAACAAGCAGCTAATAAGACTTTTAAATCAGTCCAGAGTGGCTGATTAATTAATACAATTTTTAATGAGGATTTTATCACCTTCTCATGCCCGTCTTCCACATGTGAGAAAGTATGGTTAAACCAGAAAAAATACAGTAAGAAAATTCAAGGTAAATTCGGTTTTGCTTGCAGAGTTTCCTCAAGTTTTGAGTTGAATAATTGAGCCCATCAGAGTAGAACTGAATACATTTACTCATTGTAATAGACAAAAAGAGCTTTATTTTCAAGCCAGGAATACAGTGAAACAGAGCACAGACATTCTGATGAATTCTTTCTTTTTATCATTTCATAGTTAATTGTTGTAACAGATAGAAGAACTCTCAGGTGAGGAGGTAGTGACATCATGGGTCAAGCAGTCAACCAGGACTCTGGGGGCTGAATTCTAGTTCTGGCCTGGCAGTGACTTAATTAAGGGTCCAATCTTAATTTCAGGGTGAGTAATTAATTAATTTTCAATCTGCTTTTCAGGATGGACGATCCCTTCTGTAGGTTTGGATCGGTTTTAACCCCCCTCAGGTAATTCATTTAAGAATGGCCTCACAAGCCTATTTCATGGCCTTTTTCTTCTTACAGGTTGGATTCAGGGGACCGAGGCAGGTCAGACTGTTGCAGAGGCTGGTACGTATACTCATGGTGCATCTTTGATGTCCGTCCCCTCCTGTTGTGCGTGTTTTGAACCAGGCCCTGGCTCTGCTGGCAGCTTTTCCAAAGCTTGTAAAGTTGCATGTAGAAGAATCCTGACATGGGGGCGCCTGGGTGGCTCAGTCGGTTAAGCGTCCAACTTCAACTCAGGTCACGATCTCGCGGTCCGTGAGTTCGAGCCCCGCGTCGGGCTCTGGGCTGACGGCTCAGAGCCTGGAGCCTGCTTCCGACTCTGTGTCTCCCTCTCTCTCTGCCCCTCCCCCGTTCATGCTCTGTCTCTCTCTGTCTCAAAAATAAATAAACGTTAAAAAAAAAAAAATTAAAAAAAAAAAAAAAAAAAAGAATCCTGACATGAAACAGCGTAGCTTTTACAAGCCTTTCTTTAAGTGAACTTTTCTTTCCGGAAAGAGACCTGATTATTTCAGTAGGGCTCTGAGGACAAAGTTTGGGGTTTCAGAGCCTTTAAAAAAAAGAAACAAAACTTAAATTAACCTATACATTTAATGGCTTTCTTACACAAGAAATAAAGGCTTTGTTGTGAAGTAAACAGCTAAAGCCAAGAAGTCACATTTGTAGGTGGCAGCTTCCTGTGATGGAGCTGAGCACGGCTCTCGGCGCATGTTGGGGCTCTCAAGTTGGAATTTGGGCACGTGATCAGGAACCCTAAGAGCTTACTTGACCCAGACTCGGTTCTTCCTTACCACTGCGGGTGCAGGGCCATATTGGGATGTGGGGACACACCTACCGGCTCTGGGATGTGGATTCTGCAACAGGTCCTCAGTGGGTAGGCATCTGTCCAGGGCCTGTCTACACTTTGGTGCTGTGTGAGTCAGTTCTAGCTTTAGCACGACCGCCGTCACAATCATCCCCATCTTTGCCGGACTGGGGCGTTGTGTTCTTGTTATTCTTTGCTTGGCTTCCTCCCCCTTCCTTCTCCTGATCCTCCCAAGTTTATTAATCTCGTAGTCATTCTTTCATGTTTGTCTCCATGTTTGCGTGATTATGGACAGATAGACGATGAACATAAACATTGTTTATCCAGAATTGTGAGGAGTCTGGATTTTCCCCGGTTTACAAGCCAAGGAGTTAGTTTGGTGCCATTGCATGGATGCTGGCAGAGTACAGGAGACTCCCGGGTCAGAGACAGAGGGCGATCGTTGCTCACAGAGTAGCGGTGTTGTGACAGTCAGAGTCTGTACCGTTCCCGGGCGCAGTTCCCATATGGTCACACGGAGAGGGCCTGACGACACCTACACACGGGAGGAACTCTGCGCTTGGGACCCGGACTCTTTTATGAGGACTAAACCTGCCTGATCTTTGTCCCTCGAGGGGCACGTTCTCTTTATTGTTCTAGATCTTAATCCAGCTTCCCCTTTGCTCTGGGGGGAGATGCCAACTCCCTCTTCCAAATCTGTTCACTGTCCAAACATCCTTGAAAAGACGGTTCAAAACAAACGTAGCTAGTGCCCCTGCTTGAAAAATGTGCAGAAATAGCAGAGACTCATGGAAAATAGCCTCCTAGCGAGACCTGTACACATATTCATTCATTCATGCACACATCCGTGCACACGTTCATTCCAACTAAGAGGGTAAGCGTTTTTTTGAATGCTTACTATCTACCCTGCACCGCTGTAGACACTGGGAATACAGCAATGAACAAGACAGACAAAGGCCCCTGTCTTTCACAGAGCTTGAATTCTAAGGTGGGGTAGAGATAGACGAAAAAAAGACAAAGTGAATAAATAAATGACAAGTGTATGAGTAATGGAGAAGATGACAGGTGCCACTGAGAAAAAGAACGCGCCAGAGAAGACAGGGGAAACATAGACATTTGCAGATAGGAGATTTCTGATCATTGCTTTCAAACAGTGGGATCATATGATGATGGCTAATGGTGACCGAGGGCTAACTGTGTGCCTCCACGTGTCATAACTCAGTCGCTCTTGTCCCGTTCTTTGAGACATTACAGATGACGAAGCAGAGACTCAGAGGGACTGAGTAACTCACCCAAGACCCACGCATTTGGAGAGGTGGGGCAGAGCCGGGATTTGAGGCCCATGTCTGGCATCTGTGTGTGCTCTTACCTAACACAGCACCCCGCCTTCTCAACTACGTCTCTTTTTTTCCCTTTCTTACTCTTCTCAATCCACAGTATTTCGCGTGGCCTAACCGTATCCATTCTTTTCGATGGTGAAAAATATTCCATGTCGTGGGCACACCGTAACTTACGAAGCATTCTGCTCTGGATGAGCTTTAGATTTCTCTCCAGTTTTTTGTCCTTGGAAAAAATGCTGTAAAAAACTTTTTCTTTATTCTGTTATGTGGGTGCTTTTTATTCTATGGCTAGATTTTCAATAGGAGGATTGTTGGATCAAAGTGCATGGGCATTTTACATATCGGTGGATGTCGCTGGACTGCTTTCGAATCCTCGTGCCCTTAGTACTGTCTGTATGAATTCCCTTTCTATCTGCATCGATCAGCACACACATTTCTGCCAGCAGATGTGTGTTACTTTTTGACTTGTCAGTCTCTTAGATATACGCTGTTTGTCTCATTATTCCTTTAGCATTTGCGTGACTACTTGTGAATGTAGACTTTTTTCTGTACATTTATTGGCCATTTAGAGTGGTTCTTTTGTGAAGTGGGGGTGTGTGTATCTTGTAACCATCTTTCTGTTGTGTTTTTTATCCCCTAGTCGTTGGTAGGATGGAGATCTTTCTATGCCAGAGCTACTCTGTCTTCTGAATTGGAAGAATTCCCCCCTAAATGCGTCGTTTGTCGATCAACTTTGTTTATGCTGTGTTTTCCATATAAAAGTTTTCAGTCTGTTAGTAAAAACTAAGTTTATCTTTTTTTAAAATAGCTGAGTTTTCATCCTTGGTTTCCAAGATTTTCTTGACCCTTAGACTTAGAATATTTATGTAATCCCTTGGATTTTCTTAAAAATCTCTTAAGAATTTTAAAAGTCTTAATTTCACATGCATCATGCCTGTTTAAAATGAACTTTGTTTGTACCTCCAGCTGGTCCCAGAATGATCTTTCCAGCGGCCGACTTGGTCCCTCACTCTCTTCTGCAGATGTGTTTGCTGACTCCACATTGTCTATAGGATAAACTCCAGAGACATGTAAGGCCCCGTGTGATCTGGCTGTGGCCTGCCTCTTTGGCCTCAGTTTACCCCATGCGTCTTCTATTTTATGCTCTAGCCATACCACACTAATCTGAAGGTCTGTGAACGTTCCCTGACCAATGAATAGAGTGTGGGTGGCAACAGCTGCTGTTCTCCCATCACTGCCAGCTCCTGAATCACAAGGATTTGCTTGATTTTCTTCTGAATTAATTAGATACCCTTTTTATGACTCCCTCTGGCAACACATACACAGAGAAAAATTATATTTTAAGAAGCAGGGGTATCTTTGTGCCCGCAGATCCGTGGCCCCTAACAGACACTGGCCTGCTTTTCACTGCCATCATTTAACCTCCCAGGGGCAGGACCGTGGCTTGGCATCTTCTTCAGATTTGTAGTTGGGGTTTGTTTTAAGCAGATGTGGTGAGACGCGCAGACCTGGAACTGGTCACCATGAAGGAAGGAGTTTATGCTCCCAGATCCCTAGGGACGGGAGGCCCCGTGATGGTCTCTAGGTATCTGGTACCTGGCCCTGGGGTGACTTGGGGAAAGGGCAGTATCGGCTTGGCGTGGGAAAGCCTGATGAAGGAGGTGGCTGGGTGCGGGCTCTGGACTGGCTGCTTGTGTATCGAAGGTAGGCTCACACAAGGGGAGTTTGCTGTCTCTAGGAATTAGCTTGCCCTGGGAGGGACTTTCTCTCCAGGAGCAAGGCCCCAAATGCCAGAGCATCAGGAAGATAGAAAATACAGTCTGTGCACAGGGAGCATGGTCCTGGGGGTTGTTAACGTCACTCAGGGTTAGTTGTGTGTGTGTCTGTCTCCTTTGTCCCGACTCCAGCCGTCACGGTTTATCTTTTGTTAGGAGGTGCACTTTTTTTTTTTTTCTACATGAAGACGACAGTTGCGTTTTTATGTTTCCTTTCCTCTAAGCATAATGAAATGTTGCTAAGTAGAACCTGTTACCACAAACAGGCAACTGGGAGCTGATGCCGCTCTCTGTTTACAGAGGGATAAAATTGTCTCACCCGGGTGCAAATACGGCCCTCAGGGAGGCGCCTTGTGTGGAAGTCTTCTGCTTCATGCAGTGACAACATGGGCTGGGTTGCTTTTCTCAGAAAGGAGAGACGTGAAGGTTCGGTACAGATCTGTGGACCCAGAATCCACCAGCTGCCCAGCACCAGCCTTCTCCTCTACAAAGTGAGGAGGGGCCGAGTTGCATGACTTCTAAGGTTCTCTGCCATCTCCAGAATCGTTTCTTCTAACGGTCACTGGAGAACTGTTAGACCAGAATAAAACAACAAAAGGTTAATCTGGGAAGAGTCGTGGTTCTGGAAGATGCCATCACCAACATTGCACCGTTACATTTCCAGATGGCATCTTGGGTAATTCAGGACATCCTCTGGGTGGCTTGATTTTAAGTGGCTCACATGAGTCACACACAAGACTTTGGTCCCTCGAGCAGCTCATGAAGACACTCCCTGCCTCCAACTGCTTTTCCAGTAGTTTAGCCTTTGTAAGAAAAATAGTGAAGCTGTTTTGTCACAGGAAGACTTGATTTTGCCTCCTATTTTCCAGTTGACATCCAAATAAATTTGACACCCCAAATAAAATAATGAGTTAAATATAAATATGGAAAACACGTTGGATTTTTAGGAACCGTGCACTGGGAAAAACTGAAACCACTGTTTCACATCCTTCCTTTCATGACACATTTTCATGAAGCTCTGCCATTCCGAGTTCCGTGCTTGGCTTTGGGCTTTCGTTTCCTGACCGTCCAGGATTCTCCTCACACTGTGCCCCCGTTTCTAATTAAACTGCTCTGTTCTTTGTTCCAGGAACGAGCTAAGGTTCATTCCTGCTTCCGTGTCTTTTGTGTTTTCAGAATGTTCCTTTTGTTCTCTTTCACCACATACCAACTCTACGTCCGTTTTAAAACCTTTTCTTACTTTTACAGATCTCACTGATTGTTCTTTCTTCTGAACTCTGGCAGGTCTTCCAGCCAATGAGTAAAATGTATGTCTCTACGTATCTCCCTATGTTTCTTTATGTTTTTTGCACTTTCTTCCTAATGGGATCATAAGTGCCTTGAGAGAAGGAACCGTGTGTAATAAACCTTCTCGGTCCTTCATGGAATTTAATCTATGGTAGTGATTAACAAATTCTAGTTAGTTACCGTTTCTTTTTTTTTGGGGGGGGGATATATATTTTTCTTTAATTGTCAAGATTCAAAAATTCAGTTTCACAAATGTTTTTGAGTTTTACTTTATGCTGAGAGCTGTGGGGAAGAAAACGCAAGCACGAGGACTAAGTCACGGTTCCTGTTCTGCACGTGTGTCCTGTCTAGTTGGGACAGGGGAAGGGGTGAGCAGCCTGGGGGCGGGGGTCGGCCTGCACAAAACAGGTTCCCGTACGTTGTAGACGGAGGGTGCTGTCCGGTGGGGCAAGGGCCACAAGGCGTAACAGTGGGGGCCTCTGTGGGAAAATAGTAACTGGGCAGAAGCAATAAAACTAAAATAGCTTCTTGAAACTTTTCTCAATCTGTCTCTTGGGCCCGTAAACTATGCCTCCTACTTCTGATGTAATATCGTGGAAAATTTCTACCACATCCATAATCTTAATTTGAGGCAAAACAGAAATACCATAATGGTTAGACTTTGTGTTTTGTGAGGTGTCTTCCAATGTCACATTTTCAGTTTCATGAAATGATAATTGACACTACGAATAAGGACAAATCAGCATGACAAATAGTCTCCGGTGTACCAAGTGAAGAAAATTTTAAATTATTTTCGGAACAGTGCTGGGCAAGGATTGTCCGCGGAGGAGCCGGATTTCACGCGGAAAGGCCCGCAGCTCATCTATAACCTTTGTTTCCCCAAGCTGCGCACTTCCTAAGTTCTTTTCCCAACTACGACTCTGCTTTGATGTGCAAGAGTTAAGCGGCGGGGTGCTAATGTTTGGAAAATGCCGGAATGTGAAAGCAGTGCAGAACGGATTCGACTCAATGTTCCGTCTTAAGTGTTTACCACGTAACGGACGGTGAGGGAGGTTCCCAGGTCACTTTTGAATCAGCCGCAAAAACTGATATTTAGTACGTGTCTGGAGTGCTGGGCTGCAGTGGCCATCTGAGGGTGGTGGCTGTGGAAAGCCCCGAATGGCCGGGCTGCCTCTAGGTCCTTTCGCGAAAGAGGCGGGATCGGAAGCCAGGGGCTCCCGGCTCTCGCGCTGGATTGATGGCCTCCTCCCCGTGTGACTCGAGGCAAGGAAACCTCTTTGGCCTACGTTGGTCAGGCGAGGGGGCTGGACTCCTACTCTTTATATTTTGTGTTTATAATTTATACGGTGACTTTCTCCAGTAGGGTTTCAGGGGTGTTGCTAATAGGCACAAGTTCACAAAAGAAAACAAATAAAACGCGTAGCGATCGGGTGCTCAGCTTCTATTGCTGCGTAAAGATCTTCCCCAAACCCAGTGGCTTAAAGCAGCAGTCACTCTGTCGTACTGTTTGTGGGGCAGGCACTGAGGCAGAGCTCAGCCTGATGATTCTGTTGGCCGTGCAATGTCAATGGTGGCCGCTCAGCTGGCAGGTGGGCCGAGCGGGAGGGTTTGTGTCCTCGGCCTCTGGGCCCCTGGGCAGCAGTTGGCCTTGGCTGCTCCTGTCGCCTGAGTGGTCACGCCCGGCCTTTCCGGCGTGACGGGCTCCGTCCGACCCGGTGACTCAGGGCCTCGAGGAGACTTCTGGAACACCTGCGTCCAAGCGGCGAGGCTGCTCTGTGGCCTGGCCTCAGAGTCCCAGAACATCGCTTCTGGTGTGTGTTCTGTAAGTGAAACAAGCCACTAAAACCCAGAATCAAAAGATCAATGAATTAAAACGCACCTCTCAATGGCAAGAAAAGCCAAGAATTTGGGCCGTCGGGAAATCTTTAACATTTTGTTGTTACTGTATTAAAATACACATCACGTAAAATTTAACTTCTAAACCGTTAAAAAGTGGACGGTGCGGCGGTGTGAAGTATATTGACGCATCATACGGCTCCACTGTCCATTTCCAGAACTCTTTTCATTTTGCAGAACCGAAACTCTGTGCCCTTCGCGTAAAACTCCCCGTTCCCCCTCCTCCCAGCCCCTGGAAACTGCCTTCCTCCTTTCTGTCTCGGTGACTTTGGTGGCCGCACGTAATTCATACAAGCGAACCACACAAGATTCGTCCTTCTGCGGCTGATTTATTTCACTGAGCATAGTGCTGTCAGAATTAATCCGTGTTGTAGCGTACGGCAGGATTTCCTTCCTTTTTTTTTTTTGAGTAATACGCCATCGTGTGCATAAAGCACATTTTGTTTCTCTCGCCATCGGCCAGTGCACACTTGGGTTACTTCCACACGTTGGCTGTTGTGAAAAATGGCGCTCTGAACATAGGTGTACAAGTTGTGGCCATTTTTAATCTCGTAGAACAGAGGAGACTAGCGAGCAAAACAGGCTCGGAATAAGGACACTTTTAGTAAAAACACAGCGAACGTGGCTACTCAGGGCCAGTGTCCGTGAGTCAGTAGGCGTGGGGAGCCGGGACTATGGGATTTGGGTCTGATCTAAAGCCACAGCCACTGTTAGTCACGGTCATGGGGGAATGTACATCCAGAGTTGCCCCAGCGTCTGTTCCAAGAGATGTGAGAGTTCTGGATTTTTATGTGAACTTTCCAGTTTTTAAATTTTTTTTTAAGTTTACTCATTTTTGAGAGAGAGAGACAGAGCGTGAGCAGGGGAGGGGCAGAGAGAGAGAGGGAGACACAGAACCTGAAGCGGGCTCCAGGCTCTGAGCTGTCAGCACAGAGTCCGACAGGGGGCTTGAACTCAGGAACAGCAAGATCATGACCTGAGCCAAAGTCAGACGCTCACCCCAGGGAGCCACCCAGGCGCCCCTAATTTTTAAATGTTGTCACCTACGTGAAAAATTTTAAAAGATTGTGCAAGTCAAATAAAAGTGTGGTCTGTATAATTTAAGATTTCTTCCCAAAACACACCAATCAGTAAAGGTATGTAAATGACTGGTATCAGGGCTTTACCTGTTTTAAATAGTGCAGACCAGGGGCGCCTGGGTGGCTCATTCGGTTAAGCATCCGGCTTCGGCTCAGGTCATGATCTCGCGGTCTGTGAGCTCGAGCCCCACGTCAGGCTCCGTGCTGACGGCTCAGAGCCTGGAGCCTGTTTCAGATTCTGTGTCTCCCTGTTTCTCTCTCCTCCCCCGCTCATGCTCTGTCTCTCTCTTCTCAAAAATAAATAAATGTTAAACAATTTTTTTTAAATAGTGCAGACCAGGCATCAGCAAACTTTCACTTAAAGGAGTAGGTAGGAGGGACTTCAGGCTTTGTAAGTAAGGCTGTACTGTGTCACAGATCCGTGACTACGTAACTACTCTACACTGTAGCATGAAAATAGCTCCAGACGGTATGCAGATGAATGGATGTAAAAGAATTTATGTTCAAATAAGACTTTATGTACAAAACCCCTGTGGCCTGCCTGCCTGCCATAGTTTGCTGACCCCCGGTATTGATGAATCAGAGGGCAGGGCCATCTGAAGGCATGAGCATTTCAAACAATCATGAAAAATGATTATAAAGGGTTGATGGATAGAATAGGGGCTGGCTAATTAAAATATAGTGCATCTCGGGGTGCCTGAGTGGCTCAGTCAGTTAAGCGTTCAACCCTTGATTTTGGCTCAGGTTGTGATCTCATGATTCGTGAGATTGAGCCCCGCATCAGGCTCTGTGCTGACAGTGTGGAGCCTGCTTGGGATTCTCTCTCTCTGTCCCTCCCTCACTCATGTGTGTACTGTCTCTCTCTCAAATAAATTTAAGAATAAAATAAAATATAGTGCATCTGTAAAAAAGAAAATACCGTGCAACTATTAAAAGAATGAGGGTGATCGTTCTGGACGGTGGCAGATTGCATTTTTCAGATAGTGGCACTTTGAGACTCCACTCCTCCCATTGAGATTGGGTCTGGGCTCTCTCCCTTTCAAATGGAACATACCTTGGTGACTCCTTTGCCCAGTAGAGTATGGTGGAAACGATGCCACGTGACTTTCAGGGTGAGGGCAAAGGAGGGGATGTCGCTTCCACCTTGATGTTGGGAAATGCGCACTCGTGAAGCCTCTAGCTACCATGCCATCAGCCTGACTGACGTGTGAGGTGCTCTGAACTTGATCACGTGGAAGGATCGCATAGAGGGGCCCTGGGACGACACGAGACAGATGCCTTTCGGCCCCGAGCTGCTTCAGGGGCCCGTTGTTTCGGCCCCAGCCACCTTCTGACTGCCCCCGCCCCCACTGGCCAAGCCTTTCTAGAATTCTGACCACGGAAACCACAGGAGAAAATGCCACGGTTGCTGTTAAACCACTAAGTTTTAGAGTGGTCGGATATGCAGCGTTAGATAATTGGAACATGCACAGACACAGAAAGGTGAATACACCGTATCATTAAGTGAAATTAAAGCAAATCAATGCAGCATGTGTTTATGGAAGGATACACCAAGAAACTGTTAATCTACGTATTGCTTCTGGGGAACAGAACTGTAGATCCAGGGTGGGAGGGAGACCATTGTGTTTCCTTTTATTTTCTGTGTAATTTGAAGTTTTTACCATGTACAGATGTTACTTGATACTTTTTTAAAAACTAGTTTACATGTTTTTTAATGTTGAAATTTTTTGTCAACTTTTTAAAAAAGTATTTATTTGAGGGAGAGAGAGATAGAGTGGGGCAGGGGCAGAGAGAGAGAGAGAGAGAGAGAATCTCAAGCAGCCTCTATGTCATCAGTGCAGAGCCCAGTGTGGGGCTTGAACTCATGAACCGTGAGATCATGACCTGAGCTGAAACCAGGAGTGGGACGCTCAACCGCCTGAGCCACCCAGGTGCCCCAAGAGACTAAATTTTCATGAAGACTATTTACAATCAAGTATTTTTAAGTTCAGGAATGGTTTCCTAAAACCCAGTGTTTTATTCCTTACTTTATTATTTTTTTTTTTGAGTATCACCATTATTTTTCAAGATTTTTTTAAATGTTTATTTATTTTTGAAAGAGAGCGCAGTGGGGGAGAAGCAGAGAGAGAGGGGACAGAGGATCTGAGGCGGGCTGTGTGCCGACAGCTGAGAGCCCAGTGCGGGGCTGGAACCTACGAACCCTGACATCATGATCTGAGCCACAGGCAGACGCTTAACCCAGTGAGCCACCCACGTGTCCCTGTTCCTCAAGTTAGCTTTGCCTCAGATTCTTGGATCTCAGAGGTGAGTGTAATTTTAGTGACTTATTCAGGCCCTCTTATAGACGAGGAGATATATGAAGAGGTCCACTTCTTCCTATTACTTTAAAACAGTGGTTTCGGACTCGACCATCAGACCACGTGGAAGGCTTGTCAAAATACAGGTTTCTGGCTCCGTCCCCTGTGTTTCTGATTCTGCACGTTCGGGACGGGGTTTGAGATTCTGCATTTTTAATCAGTGTCCAGGGGATGCTAATGGTGGTGGTTCTGGGACCACACTTTGAGAACCACTGCCGTGATGTCATTCCTTCTCAGACCAGGTCGGAGAACTTCTCTTCCTCTTGCAGGGGAAGAATGTTTCAAGTATGTTTAGAGTTCTTTCTCGACCCGATGATCACTTCACTGAACCTATACGTTTATCTTTTTCTGCTTTTCTAAGACAGCTACCCGCTCTTGTAACATCTTTCCTGCACCTCGTGCCGTTTGTTTTGACCCTTTTATGTCACCGGACCCGAAGTTCAGCCACAAGGACGAATAAACCCTTGACCTCTGCACCCAGTAGTCACCCATTCTGGCCGGGCCCCTGTGTGGCTCTGTTCCATGCAGCACCCCTCTCGTGGGTGTTCATGGGTGTTCTCAAATGTGCTTTGTTTCAGAGTGCAAAGTCTTACCTCTCTAACATATCATATGGAGCATCTCTCCAGCTTTGGATGGTTTGCTGTGAAGGGCACGCCCTTTAAATACGTTTAAACAGAACAACACTCTGAAACTCTTTTGAAATGGGGTTAAAGATTATCTTTGTCTCTCCCGGGGCAATATGCTTTGATATCAGCAGGCCATCATCTTGTATTTATTTTGAAAACTAGCTCAGCGCTGGAAAGCAATTGAGAGAGCAGAGGAAGGTTGAAGTACACATCGACTGGGCAGGACGATGCCGGTAGGGGAAAGTAGGATCCTAGCAGAGTAACCTGGCTCCATTCAGCATTTATTGACAGCCCGCTGCATACTGAGGGCCGTGCTGGGGTTTGAGCACACAGAGATAGAAAGACCCATCCAGAGAGGCAGCCTCGCATCATGGTGGTGCCTGAAGCAGGCGGGGTGGAGTTCAAGTCTCATTTCCATTAATGCCCGGTGAGCCAGAGAGTCGACTCACAGGCTGGACTTCCTCTCACGTATGAAATGGGAATAAAAAACGCCTACTTCGCATGTGTGTCCAAGCCTATCATGAGACGATGTCTTGTCTTGGTCCGCTTGGACTGCCATTACAAAATACCATCGACTGGTGTTAAACAACAGAAATTTATTTTCTCGCTGTTCTGGAGGCTGGAAAGTCTAAGATGGGTATCTGTCAGGGTTCATTTCCTGGGGAGGACTCTCTTCCTCGCTCGTAGGCGGCCACGTTCTCATTCACACAGTCTTTTCTCGGTGTACGCGTGGAGAGTGAGAGCGGGCCCTCCCGTGGCTAGCGCCATCGTGAAGGTCCTCGTGACCTCATCTAACCAAATCACACCCAAAGGCCACATCCCCAAGTACCATCATATTGGGGGGTAGGGCTTCACCACATGAATCTGCAGGGTGGGGGGTGGTTGGGGGGACTCAAACACGGAGTCCATAACATGCCTGGGAGTTGCTCAGCCAGTTCTTGGAGTTAGAGAACCACTCTGCCACCGGCGACTTTCCCCGTTCATGTGTCCTTACCTCTTCAGCTCCAGCTGTGGTCTGATGGAGTGCTGCTGGGAAGGCTAGAAATACACCGCCAAGTTTAACCAGCTTTTCGATCTCCGTGTAGCGAGCGCTCTCGTCAGAGACTTTGGGGACACATTTAATTAGCCTACACTTTCCTTTTTCTGGGTTCTCATTCCCCCAATACTGTCTTGAGCTCGGTATCGATTCCCACTTTGCAGTCGTGTGATTGTCGTCTCAGGAGGAAAGCAGGATATTGAATTTAACTTGAAAATTTGAGAATTTTTTTAGGTAGCCTCTGATGTTTTCATGATCCTGTCAATGTGATCTAAAAGTGGATAACAGTATCTACTTCATTTCTGAAATTCCACTACTTTTGGACTAGTTAAGCCATGTATATTCTCTGTTAAATTGGAAATCCTGTGTTCACTTCTGTTTTTTTTTTTTTTAACATTTATTTATTATTGAAAGACAGAGAGAGTCAGAGCGTGAGCAGGGGAGGGGCAGAAGGAGAGGGAGACACAGAATCCGAAGCAGGCTCCAGGCTCCGAGCTGTCAGCCCAGAGCCCGACGCGGGGCTCGAACTCAGGGACCGCGAGATCGTGACCTGAGCCGAAGTCGGACGCTTAACCGACTGAACCACCCAGGCGCCCCGTGTTCACTTCTTAAAGTTAGGTTAAAAGCGTGCTTCCGTGTCACCAACTGGTTGTTCAACCACGGTTACTTTGTGAGTGGGAAAGTCAGGACAAGACAAGGAAAGGAGAAGGGACTCACACGCCACAGCCTCCCCAATTGGAGAGTATTTCTCGCACTTTCACACGGCACCGAAAGCACTGCGTGTTTCCCTTCCAACAGAAAACCAAGCCCTTAATGACAGAATTCTCGGTGAAGTCCACCATCATTTCCCGTTATGCCTTCACTACGGTCTCCTGTAGAATGCTGAATAGAGCTTCTGAGGACCAGGAGATTGAGTTTCAGATGCAGGTTCCGGCTGCGGCGTTCATCACCAACTTCACTATGTAAGCGATACTCTGATCGGAGACCCTGAGATGGAGGGGTGTGTGTGTGTGTGTGTGTGTGTGTGTGTGTGTGTTGGTGGCGGTGGCAGGGTGAGTCTGCCAGGATGTGGGGTCCACAGCCTTCTGGCGTGAGAATTTATCCCAGCAGATGTATATGGCTCAGAAGGTTGACTCCCTCCTCTCTCTCCTTCCCTACCTTCGTTCTCCCCTTTTTCTCTCTCTGCCACCCTTTCTTCCCCTTTCCCTCCTTCCCATGATCCCTTTTTTCATTCTGTTCCTGTCATCTTCCCTGCTTCCATTCCCCATTCCTCTGTCTTTCTCTCCTTCCCTCCAACAAATGGGTGCCCACTCTGGGCCAGGAACTCTTCAAAGTGATCAGTATATTTCTGAGAAAAAGGCAGTGTTGTTCGGCTGCAGAAATTGCCTTGGGAGAGATAATAAGTAAGGAAACCAATCAGTGGATGAGACAATTTTAGACCGTAGCGAGTGCTTAGGGATGGCAGGAAGGACCGAGAGGGGCTTGTCTAGGCAGGGAGAAATCAGGGAGGTGGCCTACAAGAGGCGATGTTTAAGTTGAGATCTGAACAATGAGGCAGTGTGAACCCTATGATATGTGACGTAAACCGTATTTCTTCTTTTCTTCTGAGCTAAGGGGTAAAGACATACAAAGTAGAGTAGGTTTGGGGGTTTAATTTGGGGCCTGGGTAAGATTCAGGCTGGTGAATCTTCGTGGAACTTGGTCTGATGTCCTCCTGGAGAATCCCAGAGGCACCATGGGTCAGACCTGCCTATTTGGACCTTGGAAATTGCCCCAGAATGAAATGAATGATTCAAGGTAGTGCCCTGGCCTGGAATGCGTTCTTTCTGCATATCTGAGAGTCACATAAAAATATTTTCTGGGGATGTCATGGTTATGAGATCCATGTTTGAATTTGCCTTGGAACTGGAGGCCGGTAGCAGGGCTGTCTCTTGTGTTTCAGGCTCATCGGAGACAAGGTGTATCAGGGAGAAATCAGAGAGAGAGAAAAGAAAACTGGTGATAAAGTCAAAGAGAGAAGGAATAAAACCTCAGAAGACGACGGGTAAGTGCCGCTTAAAAAATCCATTTCAGCAAGGGGCCACATCTTCTCCTCCTTTGCCTGCCCATCTTGTCCCTTCCCTTCCTTCAGTACTTACCTGCTTTTTATTTTTATCATAAATAGTTAAATATATATAGCTAACAACATAGCAGAAAAGGGGTTTATAATAAAAAGGAACATTTTACCACCACTGCTCTCCAGGTCTCATTTTCTAGAAACATCCACGTCTAATACTTCTGTAGTTTCTTTGTAGTGACCTCCCTAACTCTAAAACTTACGGTAGTCTTGTTTTTTAAAGATTTCTGTTTTTTAAAAAAATTCAAGTTAGTTAACATCCAGCGTAGTCTTGGCTTCAGGAGTAAAACCCAGCGACTCATCTCTTACATAGGACACCCAGTGCTCATCCCAATAAGTGTCCTCCTTAATGCCCATCCCCCCCACCCACCACCCCTCCATCAATCCTCAGTTCTCTGTGTTGGAGAGTCTCTTCTGGTTTGTCTCCCTCTCTGTTTTTATCTTATTTTTCCTCCCCTTCCCATATGTTCACCTGTTTTATTTCTCAAATCCTACATATGAGTGAAGTCGTATGATCTGTCTTTCTCTGACTGACTTATTTCACTTAGCATAATACCCTCTAATTCCATCCACATTGTTGCAAATGGAACGATTTCATTGTTTTTCATCGCTGAGTAGTATTCCACTGTGTGTGTGTGTGTGTGTGTGTGTGTGTGTGTGTGTGTAATATATATATACCACATCTTCTTTGTCCGTTTGTCAATCAGTGGACATTTGGGCTCTTTCCATAATTTGGCTGTTGTTGATAGCACTGCTATAAACATTGGTGTATACGTGTCCCTTTGAATCAGCATTTTTGTATCCTTTGGATAAATAGCTACGAGTGCAGTTGCTGGGTCATAGGGTAGTTCGATTTTTAATTTTTTGCGGAACCTCCATACCGTTTTCCAAAGTGGCTGCACCAGTTTGCATTCCCCCCAACAGTACAACAGGGTTCCCCTTTCTCCGCATCCTCGCCAACATCTGTTGTTGCCTGAGTTGTTCATGTTGGCCATTCTGACAGGTGTGAGGTGGTATCTCATTGTGGTTTTGACCGGTATTTCCCTGATGATGAGCGATGTTAAAAATGAGACCTCATCTGTTGATTTTCTGCTCTGAAGGAGTGTGGCGTATGTACAACACGGCCATCCTCCCTCTGTGGGCCACATATTTAGATTCTTTTCTTCCCTCTTCTTCCATCAGTGTAAGCAGTGTTACACCATCCTAGACTAGCCTTACACTATCTTCAGTGATAATAGTCCCTGTCCTTCAGTGAAACCATACCTTTTCTTTCCCATTTCCAGTGTCCACCTTTTTCTACCTGATCATTTACTTTTGCACTGTTAGTGTTACCAACATGTAAATTCTGATCTTTAATGAAATTTGTTTTCTTTGTTTGGTCTATAACTTGAATCTAACCACTGAAAGCCAATAACTAGCATTTGATTTTTAATGATTACGTAAATGGCATTAACTGCAGAGCCTCTGGGTATACTCAGATTCTGGTTCCCTCTCTACCAGCCTGTTTGACGAAAAGTGATCTGTTCCCTTTGAAGAAAACTGATCTCGGTATCTAGATAAGTTGGTGTAAACACGTGAACCTGTTTTTGTTCGTTAATAAAAAGACGTAGTTTTGAGAAAGCTTGATCTCTAAAATCATAGACTGTCAGAAACATTGGTGCTGGAAGTCCTACTAGCGAGAACGGAACATCTCACTCTTGCCTGGAAGATGTGAATCATGGGTTTACTTTGATACAAAAAGCAGCTGAGGTATAAGCTTCAGATAAGGCATTGTTAGACACAAAAGTCCACGTTTATCTTAGCTTTATAGTTCCTAAAGACAGAGAACCTCAAGTTTGCTTCTTAGTCCAGTCTGGTATTAACCACTTTACACACAGCCTGCTATTCTTTAAGCCTCCAAATGCTCCAAACACTATCTACACTCCCCTTTCCCCCCCAATCTTACAGTATTGCCCTGTGTCCTCCTTTGGCAAAATTCTCCATGATGCCTTTGATATATAGTCTCCCTTACTGCAGCAGTTTATTAAAACCTAGTTTTGTTGGACTGTAGGTGGGTCCCACGTGGTCTTTATCAGAAGAATTTTATGGGAAATATCTTCTGTTACCATTCATAAATTGTTCATAATCATGCCACAGTTTAGTTGGATCACAACATATGCATTTTTGTTTTTCCTGGAGTTTTTAATTGTCTTTCTTTTTCTTATGAGGTACAACTCAATTTTGTCACTATTAACATCTAGCAAGACACATAAGTCATTTGAAATGGTGACTAAATGAACAGCCGTGACAAGCGATGACATCCACGTTATTGCCAACAGCATTTGGAAGGCATCGCGGATTGGGAGGCACATCTTGATTTCAGAGCTGTCAGTCGTGGAGGAATGGTGTTTCCAGGTCCAAGGAATACTGTCATTGCTTTGAAGCCTTGTGGGCAATGTTTGCCCTGGGATTTCTTTTCATTTTCTTCTGGGTTGGTCTTATTTCTCCTGGTCTTCCATGTCTTCCTCTTTCTTTTTCACTTTTACTTTGCTGGAGTATATTCTGAAATAACTTCCTCAGGATGGGTGTGTGAGAGACAAACTTTCTGAGACCTTGATTAACATTTTGACTGTATATGGAATTGAAGATTCAGAATACTTCATCATGCCAGCATCTAATAACAATCAGCATTGCTGGTGATGCATCTAATGTGCTCTAATACCTGATTCCTTTTCTGTGTCTTCTCTACTGGATGTTTGGAGATTTTACGGTAATGGGCTTAGGCGTCAGTCTTTCTTCAGCCATTCTTCCCAACTGTCAGTGAAGCTTTTCCATCTTAGTATGTATGTCCATTTTTAGTTCTGGGAAAGAGAAGTGTAGGAAGCCTGTCACCTTAGTCACTCATTCACACATGGATTTGGAGGTCTCCTTCCCGTATTTGGCCCCCTTCTCACTCCCAGTTTGTGCTGTGGCAGAGCCTGCCATCTCTCTGACATTCTGGATGGTTTGCATCTTGGTCCTTTGCTGCAGCCTCTTCCCACGTAGACTGAGCTGTAGAGTTCTCGTTCTGCTCGATTTCCCACCTTCCAGAAATGTTTGAAGTGTTGTACCCTCTAATGGTTGCCCCTGCCACTCTTATTCCTTTGGTTTAATCTGATCCCTTTTATGGTCAGTCTGCCATTTTGAATCAGAGAACCTTCACTGCAAGCACTGAAAACATTTGGAACGGTTTGTATTTTTATATGCTTTGTAATCCCTTACTCCTTACCCTTACCCCTGGCCACATCCACCAAACTTTACCAAGTGTAAAAACCTAATCTATTAGGCATTTTAAAGTCACATCAGATGTCAGGCTTGTTTGGCCATTCCTGTAAAGAGAAGGATGCAGTTCACATCTTGACCCCAAAGCTGTGTTTTCCAGCAGGCCACCTATTTCAAAATGCCCTTGCCTGTCTGCCCCTTGGGCGTGACTTGGGGAGAGGTAAGGACATTCAGCAGTCTGGAATTCTGTCTCTTTAGTATTCCTTGATCTAGTTCAGGCCTTTGGCTTCCCCTCCCAAAACTAACGTGTCGTTTTTCTTCCCAAGGACTCTCTTGGGACAGCGGCCAGTGCCCTGAAGGGACTTGAGGGAAACAGGTTTTCCTTTTTCTCTTTCTAACAGGGAAAAGGGGACTGAAACGTTCAGAGCCTCTGTCGTGATCCCCAGCAAGGACAAAGCTGCCTTCCTCCTCAGTTACGAAGAACTCTTGCAGAGGCGGCTAGGGAAGTATGAGCACGTTATTAGCGTGCGGCCCCAGCAGCTGGTGGGGAGGCTGACGGTGGAAGTGAATGTTCTGGAGAGGTCCGGCATCACATCGCTGGAGGTGCTGCGGTTACAGCACAGTAGGCAGAAGGGCAGCGTGAGGGGGGAAGGTGAGTGCGGTTGCCGGATCTTCGGTGCTGGCTTGGGGCGGGTGTTGGCTTTGCAGAAGCCTATAAAACAGCTCCCCTTCAACAAAGGCTCTGAGAGTTTGTGGGAATCTGAAAGACGACAGCGAAGCAAAGGCAATGCCCTGTACGGGTTTTTTAATTTATTTGTTTTGGGAGAAAGAGAGAGCGTGTGTGCAAGCAGGGGAGGGTCAGAGAGAGAGGGAGAGAAAAAAATCCCAAGTAGACTCTGTGCTGTCAGTGCAGAGCCCGATCACAAAATCGTGACCTGAGTCCAAATCAGGAGTCGGACACTTAATCAGTTGAGCCACCCAGGCGCCCCCTTGTAGAGTTGTTTTGTTTTTTTTTTTCCTAAACCAGGGTTCTATCAGGAGACTTAAAGAAGTTTAAATCATTTGATACAGTAATCCTCACTTCTGGACATCTAACCCAAGTGAAGCATCTAAAATATTGGGGATGTTACATGCATAACCCTGTTTATTTTCCTTATTTTTTTAACATTTATTTATTTTTGAGAGAGAGACAGAGTGAGTGGGGGAGGGGCAGACAGAGAGGGAGACACAGAATCCAAAACAGGCTCCAGGCTCTGAGCTGTCAGCACAGAGCCCGACGTGGGGTTTGAACCCACGAACCGTGAGATCATGACCTGAGCTGAAGTCAGTCGCTTAACTGATGAGCCACCCAGGTGTCCCTTTGCATAACCCTATTTGATAACATTTGTAGTAGCAAAAATGTTCTATCATCCTAAATATTCAACCATACAAACGTGATTAGTAAAATATGGTTATGAAAACAATTCAGCATGTGATTGGGGGGAAAAAGACGCATTTGTACACATTCTATAATGTTAAATGAGGGACGCCTGGGTAGTTCAGTCAGCTGAGTGTCCAACTTTGGCTCAGGTCATGGTCTCACAGTTTGTGGGTTCGAGCCCCACATCAGTCTCTGTGCTGACAGCTCAGAGCCTGGAGCCTGCTTCAGATTCTGTGTCTCCCTCTCTCTGCTCCTCCCCAGCTCATGCTTTCTGTCTCTCAAAAATAAACATTAATTAAAATTAATTTTTAACTAATTATAATTTAAAAATTATGTTAAATGTGAAGTGGACAAAAGGCTAGAAAGTTATATAAAGTAATCATTTTATACTAGAGGATGAGGGATTCCATGGTTATTTTTCTAAAAATCCATTTTTGAAACATTAAACATATAACACTAACATAAACGTTTCAACAACGTGTGAGATTCTTTCTAAAATTAAGTAGTGGAAACTCTGTATACATTTGATTGAGGGCATGGGCATTTTGGTTCATAACCTGGACTTCTTAGTTTAGGTTTTTCTTAGTTTAGGTTTTTCTCAAAATCTGATTTTTAAAATAGCACTCTGTTTGTTGAAATGATAATGATAAGTTCAGTATAATATAATTTTAATTACAGTAGTTTCAGCTGATAGTTTATATGTAAATGTTCACTTGTTTTTCTTATACCACTTTTTGTTTTATTTTTACTTATGTATTTATTTTTATTTAAATTTTTTGAATGTTTATTTACTTCAGAGAGAGAGAGAGATAGAGAGAGAGAGAGACAGAGTGTGAGTAGGGGAGGGGCAGAGAGAGAGGGGGACACAGAATCTGAAGCAAGCTCCAGGCTCTGAGCTGTCAGCACAGAGCCTGACGTGGGACTCGAACCCATGAACCGTGAGATCATGACCTGAGCCAAAGTCGGACACTTAACCGGCTGAGCCACCCAGGCACCCCATTATACCTCTTTTTGTCTTAAATGTTTGTTTTTGAGAGAGAGAGAGAGAGAGACAGAGAACGCATGTGCATCTGTGCACACGTGAGCCAGGGAGGGGGCGAGAGAGGGGGAGAGAGAGAGAATCCCCAGCAGGCTCCATGCTGTGAGCGCAGCGCCTGATGTGGGGCTCAATCCCACAAACCGTTGAGATCGTGACCTGAGCCGAAACCAAGAGGTGAATGCTTAACTGACGGAACCACCCAGGAGCCCCTAAATGTTCACCTGTGTTGGGCTGTGCCGTAAGCAGACCAGTAAGCCTTCGTGTCAAGTCAGATAACGAGGCAGATGTGCCAGAAAGCTGCACGGGGCTGGGAATCTCTAGATTTCAGTATTTGTGACGTTGAGGCCCGGAAAATGCTGTCCGGTCAGTGAATATGCAGAATCTGAACTGTGCCCGTGTAGCTGCAGGGAGAGTCCAGAGGATCCCAAGAAGGCAACTGTGGCAAGAATATGTAGGAATGAGCTTGGAAGGAAAGTAGAGACGCGACTTGACAAGGGGAAGAGAAGAAGGTTGTCACGTAACATAACGTGAAGACAGTCAGGACCCGGAGCTGGTGTGCTCAAGAGTTCGCCGTACGGGACATTGCTTTCCTCTCCCGGCCTGCAGTTCAGTTCACGACGGTCCACAGACAAGTAGTTGCGTCTCGAAGACTGGAGTATGTCCCGGTTCCCCGGGGGTCTTTTGTTACGTGTTCGTTCCCAGCCCGGATTTTGACACTCTCGATCTAGATCTCATTGGAAACAATAACCGTCGAGGTTTCTGACCTGCAGAAATGGTATGATATATAATTCGCCATTCTTAGGTCATACCGGCTGCCGTGTGCGTTCGTAACAGTTGATTTCACTTCGGCTATTAACTACAACCTTGAACAAAATTGCCTAGGCCCTGTGAGACTCAGCTTGCACATCTGCAGAGCGGGGACAGTAACTATTTCATAGGGTCATTGGGAAGGGTTTGTGCGTGTGATGCGCATGGCCCCTAGTAAGGGCTTAATAATGAAGTTTTATTATTATTATCATCATCATCACCTTATATTTGCTTTTTTCTGTGCAGATCTCACATCCCCTGTTAGCTCATAAGTGTTTTGGAAGGCAGTCCTGTGTCTGATTACTTTGTCTCCTTATGGTACTTAACTCAATGCCTTTTAAACTGTAGATAGCTAATTAAGTGCTTGCCAGTGAGGAAAGAAGAACGAATATATACCGAAGCTAGTAAAGAATGTTTTAAAATTTCATTTTTTCCTAATCATAACTTACAGGGAAATTCTCCTATGTACTGCTGTGTGAAGGAGGTATGTTTTCAGGAGAAGGAAAATTCTTTAGGAGTTGCTGGGATCTCAGAGAGGGCGGAGCCACCCTGTGGAGGGGCTCGTTGGAGATGCTGGGGTAGTCCTGCTGCGGTAATGAAATGTGTGCACTTTGCCGAATTTCCAGAACCGCTGTGACTCTTTAGTGTGTGATTTGTGGCATGCGTGTGTTATCTGTGGAGGCCATATGGATTAGGATTGTTAGTCAAGAAAGTTGCTTACTGTTTATATTCTGGGCCTGTGAGAACCTCAGAGGAGTTTTTCCAGACCATTGATCTCTTGGGACCTGTTTATTTTTAAGAAAGTTGTTTTCCTAGCTTTTTGTACCGAAGCGGATATTTTGCCTTCCAAAGCATGGAGATTTCACAAGCACGTATCCAAGCCAGGTGCAGTGGACCAGTTCCCTTTTGGCTCCTCGTTCCCATCCTTCCGAGCTCAGCTGTTACTGTCCCTGCAAAATGGCGGCCCCGACATGGAAATGCACAGGATGTTGTGATGTTTGTCTGGACCTTATTGCGTGTTACCCAAAGAAATCCAGGGTAGAGATCAAACTAGAATTGGGCTTGCCCCAGAACATGAGCTGTAGCTGTGTGAATGTGGACCCGAGCCAGTACATTCCTCTGATAGATCTGGCTGCCGTGAAGAGATCAGACTTCTGGAATTTCTCAAAGCAAATCTGTGACCACTGGACCCGTTTGCATCCTTGGGGATGCACTTCTGGATTGGGATGACTGCGTGCTTGATCCTAGACTCAGCACTTGCGTGCGCTATCTCATTCAACCTTCACAACAACCCTCTTGTGTTGTATTTTTTATCCCATTTTATTTCTGAAAAAGGCTTACAGAGTTTATAATACGAACAAGGACTCATTTAATTACTGTTAGAAACAGAATCTCTAGGCATAGAGCTGACTCCCAACTTCATGCCCTTGCCCTCTGAACTGTACTGCCTCCTTAGTAAATAGAAATGGCAAAATACTGAGGGTCTGAGCTCAAATTCCAGATGTCTCCCTAGTTATGTAAGAAGAAAAAGAAAGGCTCAAAGCAGTACAACCTATCTTGGCCTCGGTTTCATTGTCTCATATATCAGGTATGTCAGGATTGGGCCCATAGCTAGTGTTCCTTCTCAGTGTAAAAACGAATCTTGTGAGATGTAATTTGGAAGGCAAGGCATCATACTTACTGGATTATTAAAGTAGAGTGAACTCCTGTATGTGGTTCAAAGTCTAAAAGATTATAAATTGGTTTACAGTGAAAGACAAGACTTCCTCTCTTATGCCTCCCACCCGCAGTTTCTCCTCCCCTAAAATATTTTGATGGTTTATGAGCTCAGTGGGACAGAGTCTTTGAAACTGAAACTTCTCCTAGAGCATGATGGGATATGTGATGTTCCAAAGGCACACGCCAAGATGGATATTCTGTGTATGTGGCTTGTTCGAGGCTGGTCATTTCACTTTCTGTGTTAAAACCCAAACTTCCTATTGTCCCATGGCACCTAAATTACTGCCCTTTCCATGATTCCAATTTTTTTTTTTTTTTGCAGAAAATTTTTATTTATGATAAGATCCCTGATAGTGGGGAGTAAAACAGAATGAGATAAACAAAGTGAGAAATAGGGTAGCTTGCCTGTTTTATTCCCTTTTGCTTTACGTCAATGACCCTCAAACCTGGCTCTACCCTTTAATCACCTGGAGAGGTTAAAAAAAACCCAAAAAACATAGAGATGACTGAGCCCTGCCTCAAGCACCTGAATCAGAATTTACCAGGGAAAGCCCTAGGTGGCTGGATTTCTGGGTGTGGTAGCTTTACAAATTTATACGAGAAGCCAAACAGCATATGAGTGCTTTTAACGTGTTCGTTTAGTTGTAAAGCTTAAGAATGAGGCTGTGTATGTTTCTACCACGGAACGGGTCTGGTTCTATGACTTCCATGGTTTCCCCTTTATCTTGTTTACTTTTTTAACAAGCAGTCTCATTGAGGTTTTAGTTTATATAACATAAAATTTGGTCATTGTAAATGTACGACTCGTAGATTTTTAGTTTTTGCAGAGTTGTGCAACCATCACCACCATCCAATTTTAGAACACTTCTTTCACCCAGAAAGATCCACGTATCTGCAGTCACTCCCTGTTTCCACCCCAGCCCCAGGCAGCCGCTAATCTACGTGCTGTGTGTCTTCAGACAGCTGTACTTTCAGAAGCAGCCCAGGTGATTTTGATGCTCTGCAAATGTTAGGAACCCTTACTTTGAACTTACTAGCAGACTTTAGGGACATTCGCTTGGTCAAGATCTTGACCTACAGAAACACCTTTGAAAATAAGTAAGATTGTTCTTGTACTTTCACGGGACCCTCAGCACACTCTGACTTTTGACCCTTACTAAAATGTGCATCGTCCCTCTTTTCCACTAACATGTTTTTACTGTTGGATACAGGCCAACATAGGATTACTCACACAGTTGGTGGAAAATAACCTCTTTCCATAAGCAGTTTCTTCTGCTCATCAACATAGTTGGAAATGGAAAAGTACCAACAAGCCAATGGGTTGGTGTAGTCTTTCTAGTATAGTCTTGAGCTTATTAAACTGGGTAGCCTATCTTCTCTTGGAAAAGACAAACGTGATCATTCAGTGCATTGGTGGGCAGGGGTGGTGGGGGAGTCAAAAGAGCTTCTCTCCTTTCCTTGGTTCCTACTGTGGCTTCCTAGATCTCTTCTGCTCTTCCCCATTCTTCCCCACACCACAGTGAGAGCAGAGGCTCCTACCTTTCGAAGCATGTCCACCTTCAGCCTTCCTGTCTCCCACAGCTCCTTTCCTGGCCCAGTGGGTCCCGAACATCAGGTTGTGCTGCACGTTAGGATCAATCGGGAGCTTTTGTAGATTAGCCAGGCCAGTTAAATTAGAGTCACCAGGGGTGAAAGCTTGTTTTCAAGTGTTATTTGGCTTAATTCCTACCTCTTTGTTCCCTAAAACTGGGATAGTGGGCTGCTGACTCTGTTTCCAAGCCTCCCAGCTGGAGTTCCTAAGTAATCCCAACTCCTCATCTTTGCCAAAACTGGCGGACTCATGTGATGTCACCCTGATCTGACATTAAAAGGAAATTTTAGTTTCAGAAGCTAAGAGACCAACATAACTATCTTCATTTTCTTCCAGTATCTGGTTCATCATCGTTGGTGCTCCATACTCAAGAGCACAGAAGAAAGTTACAGTACCAGGGTTGTGCTGTGAAAGTACGTTCTGAAAAGACAACCTACGGAATGGGGGAAAATATTTGCAAATCATATGTCTAAGCATCCAGTGTCCAGAATATGTAAAGAATTCTTACCACTCAATCAAAAGGAGATAAACAACCCAATTCAGATACGGGCAAATGTTTTGAATAGACATTTCTCCAAAGCAGACATGTAGATGGCCAAGAAGCACATGAAAAGACATTCCCGACCATTAGTCGGTAGTGAAATGCAAATCAAAACCACAATGAAATAGCACTTCACGCCCATTAGGATGGCTGTAATAATACAAAGAAACAAAAATGGAAAACAACAACTTTTGGCAGAGATGTGGAGACCCTTGTGCATTGCAGGTGGGAATGTAAATGGTGTAACCATTGTGGAAAGCTATTCGATTGTTCGTCAGAAAGTTAAACAGAGGATTACCTTAAGATCTAGCAGTTTCTCGAGATGTATATACGAAAGAATTGAGAACTAGTATTCAAATACTTGTATGTGAATAGCACCGCTATTCACAGTAGCAAAAAGGTGCGAACAATCCAAATGTCCATCAATAGGTGAATGGATGGTCGGCATCTGGTTATGGCCATACGATGGGATATTGTTCAGCCATGTAAGGGATAAAATACAACATGGATGAACCTTGACAACATTATGCCAAGTGAAAGAAGCCAGACTCAAAAGGTCATGTGCCATATGATTCCGCTTATATGAAACATCCAGAATAGATAAATCCAGAGAGACAGAAGGCATGTTGATGATTGCCAGGGTCTGGGGAGGAAGGGACGGAGGGAGGGTGACTGCTTTAGTGGTTACAGAGCTTCTTTGGGGATGATGAAAGCATTTTGGAACTAGGTAGTACATTGTAAATGTACCAAATGCCACTGAATCGTGCATTTCAGAAAGGTTCATTCTGTGTTTGGTTGACTTTACCTGTTAGAATCCTACCTCGCCCCAGTGTCCTGGGCAACAGGGTCTGCTGTGCCCTCCAGCGTTTGGCTGTGCACCCTTTCTGTGTCCCGGAAGACAGATGGTAGGGCTCAGTGGAACTCTGCTTCCGGACAGCCTGCTTCTTAATCCCGTCCTCCCACGTGAGAAGCATCCGATAAAATTTTGACCCTCAAATAAGCCTAAGAACCGGGGAAACTTAGAAAGAAGAGAACCACTTGAAACGAGCCTCATCGCCTTTTCTGTGTGTGTGGGTGTGGACGGGAGGTTGGCCCGCAGCAGGCTTTGAGGTTACGTCCTGCAAGATCGAGTGACCTCCGACCGGAGACTCGCACAGCGTCTTGTAGATCAGTAAACACCCAATAAGGGGTTGATTGAATCTGTCAAAAAATCCCATTTGTCTTTTTCTCTGTCTGGTCTGTTAACCTCAGGACTCTGTCTTCTGCTGCGCAGGCTCTCTTAGGATTGTATTCTAGGCACCCAGCGTGGTGCCTGCCGTGGAGCGGGTGCTCAGGAAGTATCTGCTCAGTGAACTCAGGAACAAATAACTGTTGGCAGTGAAGGTGCCGCTAGGTTTTCAACACCTTCTTGGTTTAAGTTGGGTAATTTTGCCAGAACTTAGGCGCACCTCTTATTTTCTGTGCATGGGTGGGGATTAGGGGAAAGAATTTGGTTCCAGAAGACTGGTTGCAAATACACGGCTGTTCTCCTCTTCCTGAGTTCCCAGAGAAAAGCTAGGATGCTCAGTTAAATTTGAGTTTCAGGTAGACAAGTATGTCCCGTGCCATCTCTGGAACATACACTAAAATACCTTTTGTTTATCTGCGATTCAGATTTAACTGGGAATCCCGTGTTTTTATTTGCGAACCCAGTCACTGCGTCGTGACTGATGGTTCACCCCTGGTTCCAGCTGCCCTGCTCTCCGTGTTCTTCTCCGGGATCTAGTCTCTGTTCTACAGCTGGAAGGGAATGGCCCTGTTTGGGCTGTGTACACTTGCCAGGAAATAATAATCTGGTTGTTATGTGAGGGTTTCCAGCATTGTTCAGCGCAGCAATGATTCAGGTATGAATCATTTGGCTCCTTAGTTGGTTTTGTTTTGGTTTGTTTTCTTTTCTTTTGTTTTGTATTTAATGCTGATATGAGAACCGTGTTCTCTTGTTTGTTCTGACACTGGCCAGCTGTGAGCAGGATGGCTCAGAGAGACCTAGGAGGTGGCCTTCTCTCTTTCACTTGACATTGGTGACCAGTCTGCTCTTCTCGGGGATGCCTCACTCTCTCTCTTCCTTCTTCCTTCTTCTTCCTCCTTCCTTCTTCCTCCTTCCTTCTTCCTCCTTCCTTCTTCTTCCTTCTTCCTTCTTCCTTCTTCCTTCTTCCTTCTTCCTTCTTCCTTCTTCCTTCTTCCTTCTTCCTTCTTCCTTCTTCCTTCTTCCTTCTTCCTTCTTCCTTCTTCTCCGGTGTGTGAGGTGGAATGTGGTCCAGGCGTAGGCACTGTCCGCTCTAGCTGTGGCTGAAGCCAGAGATGTGCCTGTGGCGTGGGACCTGGGTTACTGAGAGCACCTGCCCCACCCACCAGAACGCTCCCACGATGGATTTCTTGAACGTCTCCCCTTTTCGTCTGCGCAACCACGTGCCGATATGTTGAGTCGTCTCCGTGTTAAATGTTCCACAAGCCTGTCCTGAGTTCTCACCGTGTTCCTGGCAGCTGTGCCAGATGCCCGGAACCTAGAAACATCTAAGATCTTGTCACGGCCCTTGCCGAACTTACAGCTGGTAATTTTTAAAACTTAAGAAAGTTTTCAATTGTGGTAACAAGCGCATGTTAAATTCACCATCTTCACCATTTCCAGGTGAACAGTTGAGCAGTGTTGAATTTACTGACATTGCTGTGCAGCCAATCTCCAAGCCAATCGGCAAGCCAATCGTTTTTAGCTTCCCGAAATGAAACTCTGTATCCATTCAACAGCATCTCCCCATTGCCCACCCCCTGCCCCGCCGTGCCCCAAATCCCTGGAAACTACCATTCTCCTTTCCGTCTCTGGGAGTTTGGCCAATCTTAGATACCTCATGTAGTGGCATCACACAGTCCGTATTTGTCTTTTTGTGCCTGGCTTATTTCACTTACGTGATGTCCTCCAGGTTCATCCGTATTGTGGCAAAAATAGGATTTCCTTCCTTTCCATGTCTGAAAAATATTCCATTGTGTATACAGACCACGTTTTGTTGGAGGTCCCTGGGTTGATTCCACTCTTCGTTAATGTGAATAGTGCTGCTGTAAACATAGCGTACAGGATCTTCGAGATCCTGCTTTCATTTTTATTGGGTAGATACCCCAAAGTGGAATTACTGGACTGTATTGTATTTCTAGTTTTAATTTTTTGAGGCACCTCCATGCTGTCTTCCATAGGGCTATGCCATTTTGCAGTCCCAGTCATAGTGCACAAGTGTTCCGATTTTTCCACATCCTCACCAGCACTTGTTATTTTTTGTTTGTTTGTTTGTTTGTTTGTTTGTTTGTTTGTTTGTTTGTTTTGGGTAGGAGTCACCCTAATGGTATATAGAGTTGTCAATTTTGAATAATAACAACCCTTTTGTCAGGTTGAATCTAGGAGATGCCATGAAGGCTTTCCCAGTGATTGGGCCGTGTTCCTCCTGTGTGCAAGAGAACAGTGTAGAGGGATTTAACAGAAATCTCTGGATCTTTGTTGCTGTGGCACCGCTTTTGGTAGGCTTTCCATCTATACTTAGCGTGGCTGGTGTTTGAGGCCTTCCATGGACACAAAACGATACCAGGAAGAGATAACACATGCTTTGCGGGCTAACTGCGTGTAGAATGTGTGAGGTAGTTGACTTGTTTCCCACGTCGTTTCTCTGAGGAAGTCAGTCACACGGGGAAAACTGAGGCTCAGGAATGTACTATTTTAGGAAGAAAGAGCGTCGGGGAAGTAGTGAAGAAGGCAAATTTTCTAAGAAATTTGGGCAAGTGCCACTCAAATGTCAAGCAATGGAGTTGAATTTGAACTCTTCCAACTATAAATTTGCATTAGTATTTTATGTTGCATGTTGCCGTCATGTCTATATGATGCTGTTTTCCAAAAGGGTATAAAATACCTATTATCAGGATAGGGGACAAAACTCCCTTCCCATAAGAAAATGATAATAGGGGACTTATGAAGGCATTGAACCAAATTCCTACGCATCTTGATCAACGCAACTTTACCGCTTTTCTCCCCGAGACCTCGCCAATATGTATTTTTAATTGAGGTGTAATTCACACACAACATTATATTAGTTTCAGGCGTACAGCGTGATGATTCTATATCTGTACATGTTGCAAAGTGATCACGGCAATAACTCTAGTTGGCGTCCATCACCACCCACTTAAGGAGTTTTTTTTCTTGTGGTGAGAACTCTTTTAAGATTGACTGTCCTCAGCCACGTGGTGCAGCATTATGAACTCTGGCCAGCGTGCTGGGCCTTACAACCTCATCACCTTCTCTCCGAATGCTCCGCCAGCTTTCTTGAATTTTGTCTGTATTGCTACCATCAAAGGGTGGTTGCCCAATTAGTCACAATATTTTGGACTGCCCTCTGTTGAAGAAATCTCCCCACTGGGGTCCAGGTGAGCAGGTTACAATAACAAGTGTAGATAGTTTAGCCCTTTCCCCGGGGGGAAATGAGCAGGCGGTGTTTGTTTGGAAATCCTTTCCTAAAGCACCAGGTGTCTGCCGTGTTTCTCAGTAGCAAGCCCGCGGGCCACAGGAAAGAGGCAGGAAACCCCTCTGCCCGCTGACCCAAACGGGCATGGCTTTCAGCTGATGTCCTTGACTGTGGTTCTTTGCTCCTAAATCTTTGCACCTTTAGACATTTTACATAGCAACTGACTTCCGTTTTTCCCCGTGTGGTTGTCTGGGAGGAGAATGTTTATTTGTGAATAACATCCATGCTCCGGGACAAAACGGAGAACATCCGTTTCATTCTCTAAAATGTATGAAGTGCTTTGTCCTTACAAGCTAGAATCAGCAGGAGGACTACTTAATGGCCCTTGCGTGTATGATTCTTAACCTTACGTAGACTCCTTGGAGAGTCTCGCGAAAGAAGGCTTTGGGCCCTGTGTCCAGAAAAAATCCATCCATGTATACTTTCATGCCAAATTCTGTGTATAATTTCAGGGGGCTCTTGGGAAACTACCGGCTCCCTTATGCTTTATAAAGATTATTCTGTCTCCAGACATTCTTGAGCTCCCTATTATGAACGTTCATTATGATTTCTCTTTTCTGCTCCAAATAATGATTATTTCGTTTTTACTAAGCTCTCAGTTGTGTGGAGAAGCCTGTCACCGCAAAAACGTAAACTGTGTGTTAAAAAGAGTATTTTTTTTTCCTCATGAGTTGCCTTTCATCCCAGACAGAGAGTAGAAGAAGCTACTTCAGAAAGGGGCAGAGGCTGGAGGCTGATACGTATTGAGTACCTACTATGTGCCAGGCACCGTGCTTGGTGCCTTATATATGTGATCTCACTTAGTTCCGACAACGATGCTATGATGTGGATTTACTCACGTCAAACGGAGGTAGAGCTGAGGCTCAGAGCTTCAAGTCAGTCGCCGGGAGTCTGTCAGACCCTAGAGTCCACTTTCCTCAGTAGTACGTGGCTTCTAAAAGAACATGCATCTTGTTCGAAAATACCGGGGTCTGGAAAAAAGAGCACGTCCCGGGGACACTGGTGACCTGCGGGTGGCGGAAGAGTGGGTGGAGAAGGAGTGGTCGGTGAACCTTCCCGGGGAGGTACTGGAGGCCCCGGTGGGCCACAGAAGGCCGCCTCGCTCACGAGCTCTGATGCTTGCATTGAAACGGGAAGATGCCATCAGGAGACCCGGCTTCGTCCAAATCAGAGCGGTCATCGCGCTACATTCTCTCCCCCCAACCAAGTGGGCACGAAGGAGAGAAAACCAAGAGGAGGAAAAGACATGTGGGTTCTCATTAGAAAAGTAGGTCAGAGTCTCACTCTTTTGGTCTGCTCCCAGCCTCTTCCCTTGTATTCTTCATTATCTTTAGAGCACATGCCGTGACCGCCCAGGGCCCTGCTCATAAAGCTCATTGTGCTCGGGAGCTGTTTTGTGGCCGTCAGCAGTACGGGCCACAATGCACATAAGGAAAATCTCAGCAGTACGGGCCACAATGCACATAAGGAAAATCTCAGCAGTACGGGCCACAATGCACATAAGGAAAATCTCAGCAGTACGGGCCACAATGCACATAAGGAAAATCTCAGCAGTACGGGCCACAATGCACATAAGGAAAATCTCAGCAGTACGGGCCACAATGCACATAAGGAAAATCTCAGCAGTACGGGCCACAATGCACATAAGGAAAATCTCAGCAGTACGGGCCACAATGCACATAAGGAAAATCTCAGCAGTACGGGCCACAATGCACATAAGGAAAATCTCAGCAGTACGGGCCACAATGCACATAAGGAAAATGTCAGCAGTACGGGCCACAATGCACATAAGGAAAATGTCAGCAGTACGGGCCACAATGCACATAAGGAAAATGTCAGCAGTACGGGCCACAATGCACATAAGGAAAATGTCAGCAGTACGGGCCACAATGCACATAAGGAAAATGTCAGCAGTACGGGCCACAATGCACATAAGGAAAATGTCAGCAGTACGGGCCACAATGCACATAAGGAAAATGTCAGCAGTACGGGCCACAATGCACATAAGGAAAATCTCAGCAGTACGGGCCACAATGCACATAAGGAAAATGTCAGCAGTACGGGCCACAATGCACATAAGGAAAATGTCAGCAGTACGGGCCACAATGCACATAAGGAAAATGTCAGCAGTACGGGCCACAATGCACATAAGGAAAATGTCAGCAGTACGGGCCACAATGCACATAAGGAAAATCTCAGCAGTACGGGCCACAATGCACATAAGGAAAATGTCAGCAGTACGGGCCACAATGCACATAAGGAAAATGTCAGCAGTACGGGCCACAATGCACATAAGGAAAATCTCAGCAGTACGGGCCACAATGCACATAAGGAAAATGTCAGCAGTACGGGCCACAATGCACATAAGGAAAATGTCAGCAGTACGGGCCACAATGCACATAAGGAAAATCTCAGCAGTACGGGCCACAATGCACATAAGGAAAATCTCAGCAGTACGGGCCACAATGCACATAAGGAAAATCTCAGCAGTACGGGCCACAATGCACATAAGGAAAATGTCAGCAGTACGGGCCACAATGCACATAAGGAAAATGTCAGCAGTACGGGCCACAATGCACATAAGGAAAATGTCAGCAGTACGGGCCACAATGCACATAAGGAAAATCTCAGCAGTACGGGCCACAATGCACATAAGGAAAATCTCAGCGGTGCTCTGGTTTGCGATGTTGGTCAGTCACTGTGGGGCAGCCTATATTAACCTCATCGATTAAAAGGCTTTTCGCTTCTCTAATAAAAAAGACGACTTTATTTCCTAGAGTTGTTGCTCTGGAATTTTTCCCAGCAAACTTTCCTTTTTTTTTTTTAAATTTTGATAGTTAGTGGAAAATTCATCGGGTCACATGGACTGTCTGATACTCAATGGGTGGAAATCAGCCTCGGGAGTTAGGTTTCGTGGTGAGTGACCAAAGTGGGAATCAACCCACTCTTGGGGCATAAAAAATAAGCCCATTTAGAGGAATCTCATGAATTTTCATCACGAACTAACAAACATCGGAGGTCATTAAGAAACCAAAATAATAATACACTATCTTTCTCATGGCTTCTATCAAAGAGCCTAGTCAAATGAATTATGAAGGGAGAAATTATACTTTTGAATCCTCAGTGCTTTCATTCAACCATGAATGGTATTAATTCAGAGCATTGTAAGGAGCATCGGAGTGAGAGAGATTTGAAGCGAGGAAAAGTAGGTACATGCTGGTAGGATAACGAGGGTCAATTCTAATGTAGAATTTGAAAGTTGGAGATAATCTAACGCCGCCCAATTACATACACCAAAAGGCACGTGACCATTGTCTCTGTGCGGGAACAGAGTCACCTGCCAGGCTTCTGAAAATACAGCTTTCTGGGTCCCACCTCCAGAGTTTCTGATTGAGAGTCTCCAGATGGGCCCGAGAGTTTGTGTTTCTGGCAAGTTCACCGGTGATGCTGCTGCCCCAGGCCGTGTCATGAGCACTGCGCTGCCCGGTCCCTGCGGGTGGTTGATGCATGCAGGGTTTGCGGGAACCCTTCCAGTGAGATGGGCTGTGAAAGCTGCCTCCTCTGCCCGCGGGGCATCTTTCCTAGAGCTTCCTCATACTGCGCAGCGCCTGCTTCCCAGCAACCCTGCCCCGGTCCTAATTCTGCCAGCTGGAATTACTCTGAATACACCTAATCCCCATATAAATGCCTACACTAACAGACTTATCCTAAGGAGAAGAACAGATAGGGTCCGTTTGGCCAATGATGCCGTTCCGCTCCATGCTAGGGAATGCTTGTTCAGTCTATTCTGCTACCCAACTCCCAGCGGGTTTGGGTTTTTTTAAATTGGGGTTACACGTAGAGCAAAGCGTATAAATCTCAGGGGTGAATCTTCACATGTGTGTACACCCGTACTACAACTACTTCCGGGCCAAGACATAGAGTATTTTCACCACCGCAAAGGATTTCCTGCACTCTTTCCCCGTAGGTGCTTGTCCCCCAGGGGTATCGACCATTCTTAACCACTGTCCTGCGTCAGTTGCCGCGGACACACTGTGCTGGTCTTGAGCTTTACGTAGATGGAAGCGTGGAGAGTATCCTCTTTCTGTGTCTTCTGTTTCCACTCAGAATGACTGTGAGATGTTGTAAATCACAGCGGCTCTCTCCTTTTTGTTGCACGCAGTATCCCAAGTTCAATCTGTTGTATTGTCTTGCATTTAGTTCCCTTATTCTGTTTTGTGTATTTTTAAGGCTTATAATAACATTAGCGAGCATGACTGCTTACCATGAGTCAGAAGGGTCTAAGTACAATAGCCCCCCTCCCTTCTCCACGATTTCGTTTCCCTCAGTCACGGTTGTCCACGGTCACCCACGGTCCTGAGAGCATATGCTTCTCCTTCCGACATGTGGTCAGAAGGTCAGTACTGGCCTCGCGCTAAGTCACGTGCCTGTGTCGTTCACCTCGCTTCATCTCATCATGGAGGCGCTTAATCATCCCACATCATCCCAAGAAGAAGAGTGCAGCCCCAGAAGATGCTTTGAGAGAGAGAGAGAGAGAGAGACCCACATTCACGTAGCTTTTATTACAGGCTATTGCTGTAATTGTTCTATTTTATTATTTGCTATTGTTGTTAGTCACTTACTGTGCCTGATTTATAAATTAAACTTGATCGTAGGTATGTATGTACAGGAAAAAAGCATAGTGTATACAGGGTTCAGTACTATCCAGGGTTTCAGGCATCCCCTGGGATCTTGGGATGTGGATAAGGGTGGGGCTAAGGAAGGACTGCTCTCTATTACATCACTTAATCTTTTCAATAGTGTGTGTTTGGTAGACCATGAATCCATTTTGCGGACGAGATCACCAAGGCTCAGTGACTTGCCCAAAGTCTCATGGGTCATAAGAGGTAGAGCCAGTATCAGAAGCAGGTCCTTCTGACTCGTTCAGGATTCCAAGTGCTCAGCTGTGTTACCAGGCCTCTCACTCTTGGTGCTTTACCAGTGATCACCAATGTAAGATCCACTCTGAAGAGCGTGCGTTTTCCTTCCGTGTCAAGGACCTTTTCCATTTGCAGCCTTTGTTTCCTTCCTCGTCTTTAGTGGTGCTCAGGTGCCTTGGACCGTGTTGGTGAACTGGAAATGCGCGGTTGACGTTTCCAGCTCCTTCTGCAGATGAGCAGGACTGTTGGAAGCGTGTCTTTCCTACAACTGCCTCCTGTAAGAATGAAATCTCCTATTTGCTGCCTTTCTGGTCACACCCGAAACTCCTGCCCTTGATGGGTGCAAATAATACAAGAATCAGTTCTTCCCAGTGGTTCCTGTTCAAGTTACACCTAAACTGTTCCTGAAAAATAACGTTCTGTTCTGTTGCAGGAAATGTTTAAACTTCCTTTGACTTAAATGTCTAATAAACGCTTAGCAGAAGGAAGTTTATTTTTAAATACAAATTACCATGGGCAAATTATGCCTTGTTTCCTTTTTTATTTTGTTAATTAGCGATGGGAGATGGCTGGTCAGCTCACTCTAGGGTATCAACTTGAATAGATTTAAAAAAAACAATCAGATGCTTTGCAGCAGTTGTGAGCCTGGCTTTGATTCAGTATCCGGATGAAGTCTCCACGTACACTGATGTTCCTATATTCTCCATTTTATTTTTATGTTCCCCTCGGTGCACGCAGAGCTAAAAAATTTGAATTTCCATTGCTAAGCACATAGACATGGTGGTGTTTGGATTTATAAAGGTGAGTAGTCTGCAAAATAATTCTCTGTTTTAAGAGAAAATGAAGGTCAGGGGTAAAACATGGGCTGTACTTAATCTGTCATCCCAGTTATTTTTCATAAATCATTTAAAATCCATTTATGTATCTTGCTGTAATTCTAATTTATATGTAAAGATTTATGCTGGGGAAAACATTGGCTCTTTGAAAAGAGCCATAAACTTTCTGGACACACAGTATGTTAGGGCAGCTAAAAGATTGGTGTGAGAAAGGTGTTTTTTGTGGAAGATTCCCATATGGAAGGCATGGCAGGACTAGACCCCGCCCTTTTGCAACTCGGATTAAATAGCGGACCCAGACGAACCTCGTCAGTGACTGGTAAAACTATGAAGTGAAAGATGGATGAGGAGCTTGATAATGGGGGGTCCGATTGACCATATGGGCGCCCGCCATCTTTCTTACTACGACTGAAGGTAGACAAGTAGATACTGTATACTTCTGATTTGAAAAAGCGGTAAGTACTCAGCATCACCTGTGAAGTGTTCTTGTCAGCAGTCCTGACCTGAGCCTAACCAAGCCTCTAACTTTCCTACCAGAACACAGGACAATACGGAGGATGGAGCTGGGGTTCTCAACCTTGACTGCGCGTCAGACTCACATGGGGAATTTTAAAGTCTTGATGCCTAGGCTGTGTCCCAGACCAATTAAATGAGCTCTTGGCCTGGATATTGGTATTTTTTCTAGCTCCCCCAGATGTTAGAATGCGAGCTAAGGCTGGAAACTAGGGGAATCGAGGAGCAAGTTAAAAGACAAGACAAGCAAATAATCACGAAATGCAGAATGTGAGAAATTCCATAAGACAGATGACGAGTGTTTCACAACGCAGTTACGTAGCATTCGAAGAAAGGCAGGGGGAGGGGATATTTGTAGATTAAAAAAGACTTAAGAAACATAAACCCAGTGTGATGTGTGGTCTGTTTTTGATCTGGATTCAAACAACTCAGCCCTACCAAGACACGTTCTAGAGAATCACAAAAACTTCAATACAGACAGAGTATTTCAGGATGATACGGCACTGAACATTGGTTTGGTTACTTGTGATGAGAGATGCATACCGAAGTAGCTACAGATGAAATATGATGTCTGGGATTTGTTTTAAAATATGCTAGCAAAAGATGGTGAGGGGATTCGTGAAAACGGGTAAAAAAAATTGGTACGAGGTGGATAATTGTTAAAGTTGGATAAAGGGTACACGGAGGTTTATTTTACTGTTCTCCCTGCTTTCGTATGTTACACAGTTCAAATAAAAGTTGAAAAAGAAGGCATAGAGGTGACATATCTAACCTCTCTTGCACGGTGACATATTATCAGTATGAAGTCTGTGAAGTTCATATGGAAAGTAAACCTCGCAATAAAATAAACTCTAACCCTCTGTGTCTATTGAAAACAGCCCAGCTTCTCTTCAGAAAGATACTGGTAGGTTCAGTTATTCATTATGTTTGTGTCTTATTTGCAGGTGATTCTGAGCTGCCTCCTTCCACTGTTATCAACCAAAATGACACTTTTGCCAAAATCATTTTTAAGCCTAGCGTGGTACAACAAGCCAAGATTGCCCAGAATGGCATTTTGGGAGATTTCATCGTTAGGTATGATGTCAACAGGGAGCAGAGCATTGGGGACATCCAGGTAATGGGTTCATCGTTACCATTTCCTGTCAGTTGCTTGATACTTGTCGTTAGACTCAGGACGAGGGATTCCAGTTCTTACCTAAGGGAGGGAGAGCTCTCTGGTTCTTAGAAATTTGTTTTACCCTAGAATAGGTCTCCGAGGGGACTAGGGTGTTCCCTTCCTGGAGGCTGAGGCTATCTATTTCCTGCTTCAGTAATCTGGAGAGCAAATGAAATCTGTAATATAATTTTCCCTGCCGTGTTTTAGATGAAGTTAGAATTTTAGTTCGTCTTCAATTTTAATTGAGAGCCTGGTGCAATGGCTCATTTCCCTTTAGGTTTTATTGCTCCAGAGACAGGGCGGGAATATTAAAATGTATTTGCACGCGTCCAGAATGCAGACAACTTTGACGTCTCAACTTGTAAAAACCAGATACTGAAGGAAGCAGGAATTCCAAGGGGCCAGGGGTCATAAGGGGGTGGGTAATAGAAATTGAGCTAGTCAGCATCGTCGGGAAGTTTCTAAGGGCTGATATTAACCGTATGCAGATTAAATCGGCAGTTGGGTCTCCCGGAGGGGTCAATAGATACTTTTGCTGGGGGTGTGGAAGCTGTTTCATGCTCTGACTTTTAGAAGTTATGGAGCCTGGCCGTTTTAGCTCGTCTGCCTGCCCGTTCTGAGTACTACCATCTCGACCTTCTCTTCCCTCCACCAGGTTCTAAATGGCTATTTTGTGCACTACTTTGCCCCCAAAGACCTGCCTCCTTTACCCAAGAACGTGGTATTTGTGCTGGACAGCAGTGCCTCCATGGTGGGAACCAAACTCCGGCAGGTGAGTGGCCGCCAGCCGCCAGTTTTGGGCTTTCTCACCTGTGCCTGGAGCCATGACGTTCTCTGTGAATAAAGCGCAGGGGATGCCAAATATCCGCTCTGCCATCCAGCTCTTCTTGCCTACAGAGAACATTCCCGAACTGCTTCAGTTAAGCTGTTGATGTTATCCTTTCAGGATGGCAGTTTTAAGAGAGCAGAGACATATGCTATAGAAATACTGTGAAATAAAGGGAACTGGCAGAGTATATAATGTGAGCGGGACAGGAATTCACAGCACCATCGTCCACGGAGTCGTTCTGTCCGGTAGTGATGTCCTTTGAAGAGCAATAGAATAGAGTCCTTGGCGGCCCCCTTGACCTATCCTCAGAACAAAGGACTTCTGTCTCAGTAATTTGGGAGTGATACTATGTTTTTCTTAAGTTTATTTATTTATTTCGAGAGAGACAGAGACCATGCAAGTGGGGAAGGGCAGAGAGAGGGGGAGAATCCCAAGCAGGCTTCGCACTCTCAGCACAGAGCCCGATGTGGGGCTCAAACCCGTGAAACGGCGAGATCATGACCTGAGCTGAAATCAAGCGTTGGATGCTTAACTGACTGAGCCACCCAGGTGCCCCAGGAGCGATATTCTTATAGTGTTGAGGATGAATGTTAAAGTTCTAGGGATAGGAGGGACATTAAGGTACATGAAATATTAAATATTATAAATTTTATAAATTTATAAATTATACTAAAAATACAAGTATTCAATTGTTCTTTTTCACCCACTGGAAAAGGCTATTCCTCATGTTGCTCTGGTGTCATAAATATCAGAAACTTGCATTTATAATCTAGTGTCAACTCCCATAACAGAAAACAAAAAGCTACTGGCTGCCAGAGCCAATAATAACTCGACATTCATCAAGCACTTAGTTCGCTTAGCTTTTCTTTCTTAATTCATGATCTGTTTTTAGCAATTAAAAATATGTGGTTTAATGAGTGAAATAGTACCTCAGACCTCAAAAGAATCCTCTGCTTCACCTCTTGCCACCTCTAGATCCCACTCCACATGCAGTGGAACCTGATCTTAGCTGATCAGCTGTTGTAAATATTTTCTCTCAGTTACGACTTTGTAAGTTGTTTCTTTGGCCATCTGCGTTTAAAAAGTCATGTAGTAAAATCTGTTGATTTTTTTTTCTTCATGGCATCTGATTTTTCTCCACTCCAAAATAGTAAAAAAGAGATTCCATGCAAAAATAGGGTTGAACTCTTTTTCTTTCAGAAGATTGCCAGATATAATTTCAACTAGTATAGGGGCAAGATAACTTCACCCTGTAAATCGGTTCTGGATAGTTCTTCAGCGCCCCATTCTTGTCCAGAATTCAACCTGCTGCCTCTTCCACGTGATTGCTTTTCCTTCCTTTTGCATCTTTGACCTTCCATCTGAGATTAACTTTCCTTTTGCTTGAAGAACACTCCGTGGCATCTTCTTAAATGTGGGTCTGCCAGTAAAGAATTCTCTTAGTTTTTGTTTGTCTGAAAATTATCTTTTGCACTCTCAGTATTTAAGGATATTTTGAAAGGAATGGAATTGTAGGTTGGTAGTGATTTTCTTTCAGTCCCTGGGAGATCGATCCCATTGTCTCCTGGCTTTCATTGTTGTTGTTGAAAAGTCAGGAGTCTTACTAACTGTTATTCCCCTAAAGGTGATCTTCTATTGCCAACTGCTTTTAAGATTTTCCTCTTTAAGTTTTCTGTAGTTTGAGTATAATGATTTCAGATGTAGACTTCTTATTTTTCCTGCCTGAGGTTCCTAGGACTTCATGAATTTGTGGATTCGTGGAACAATCCTCAGCCATTATTTCTGGAATTGCTTTGGGTCACTTTTCCTTTTCCTTCTAGGATTCCAGTGTTAGAAAATCACTCCATATTCTGCTTCCCATGATCTCTTCTATTTATTCCAACTTTTGCCTTTCCATACTTCATTCCAAAGCTATTCAAGTTTACAAATTCTCTTTTCAGTTATGTCCAGTATGCTGTTAAACTCGTCTGTCCTGTTATTTCAGTTATTGCGTTTTTTAGTTCTAGAATTTCCATTTGGTTCTTTTTCCAATCTGCCACTTTTTAGAATGTTCAGTTATTTTGCAAAGTTTGTAATAACATTTTTGATTTTTTCAAGTACCATAAACATACTTATTTTAAAGTCCGTGTCTGATAATCCCAAACTTGAGGCCTGGAGGAGCTGTTCTTACTGTTTCTCTTCTCTTCTTGTGTGACTGGTCATTTTTGATTGCATGACGAACATCATTTTAAACATTTGTTTGTAGAAATAGTTTAAAGCCTCGGATGATGATCTTTTCTGCTAGAGAAAGTTTGGGGTGTTTCTGTAAGGTAGCTGGGGGATTAAATCTGGGATTGTTTTAGTCCGTTTTCAGGGCCTGGGGTTTTCCTGGGTGGCCCAGATGGCTCACAGTCCTCTCAAGACTGATTTATTTCTGTTTGGTACAAAATATGGAGGTTTTCCCCGAGCACCTATTCCTGGTGGGCTCTGGACTTTGACTTCTGACCCTCTAAGCAGCTAACATGATGCTCAGCCTCTCAGATACTTCTTTGGCCTTGACAGACATCCCTTAGATAAAAGTGATCCCAAATGCTGAGCCCACCTCTTGAAATTTTCATCTTTTCGCAGATCATTTTTTCTCGCTGTTTCGATACCGTTTTGGTTTAAAATTTTTTTCATTTTGTAGTTTGCTTTTTTTAGTTGTTTTCAGTGGGAGAGTTGGGTACAGATTTGCTGTAGGTTTTCTCTACAGGCAGTATTTCCCAAAGTGATTAATCACACGTACGTGAAATGTTCTTCGGTACTGGCTGATTTTTGAGAGGTGTTTGATAGGCCTCACAGCCTTTCCATATTTACTGAATATTCTTTATGTACTCCAGGTTCTTAAGTGCCATTGTTGTTTTTGTGACTTTTTGGCTGGAATACAGGTGCTGACAGATGGATAATCATGGCTTCTTTGGGGACCGCTGTTGGCCACAGAATATAGTGTTAATTACATCTTGTATTTGACCCAGTCTGGGAAGTCCCATTTCGATCTGGGAAAAATTAACAGTTAAGTTACTGAGTAGGTGCCATGAACTAGGTTTCCCTGTGTATGTCGTCAACTTCCTATGCACCCATAAATCTTCATTTTTCTTAATTATTTTTTCTTTAACACAATGACCTTCATGAGGCCGGGGTTTGGGTTTCCTCTGGGGGAAAAATATATAACTTGACGAAGATGTTGGTAATTAAAATTCCTGGGTGGCTTAGTCAGTTTAGCGTTCCACTCTTGATTCTGGCTCAGGTCATGATCTCACGGGTCATGAATTCGATCCCCACATCGGGCTCTGCGCTTGACAGTTTGGGATTCTCCCTCTCTCCCCCTCTCTGCCCCTGCCCCGCTGTGCTCTCTCGCAAATAAACTTAAAAATCTTAAATAAAAAAATTACTGCAACCCCTCCAAATCTGTGTTCCCACCAAATTTTTTGTATTTTGGTATTTTTACTTACCCTCATATTAGGGATACATCTGATACTATTAGCTATTCCATAAAAAGCTGACTTTAATGGCAGCACTGCTCAATAGAAACTTCTATGAGAATGGGAATGTTCTGTACCTGTGCTGTCTCCAGTGTGGTAGCCACTAGCCACACGTGGCTATTACCACTTGAAATGTGACTAATGCGACTTGAGCAGCTGCATTTTTTTATCTTATTGAATTTTAATACATTGAAATATAAGTAGGCACGTGTGACTAGTGGTCACCGTGTTGGAGGGTGCAGCTGAAGACATTTACTCACTCACACCACCCGTGAGAGATTTTTGAGTTATTTCCACTTTTAAGCCATTGTAAACAGCCCTGGGATGACTGACTGTCTTCTTGTAGAAATCCTTGACCACGTGCCAATCGTTTTCTTAAGTAATCTAGATTCTTAGAAGTGGAATTAATGGGGTAAGGAATACTAACTAATTTGTGGCTTGTACAGATATTAAAAACACATTTTCTAGAAAGGCCCTACCAGTTTATTAATATTTATGACTGTTGCCCAAGTAAGAATTCCAAACGGATTAAGCAGCGAAGACCAACCAATGAACCACACCCAAAAATAAGTAAGGAAATATGGGCGCATATTGAACGAGTTCTGAAATTGGGAAAGACCTTCTAAGCCTAAAAGCAATGGGAATAATTACAAAAGGAAAAAGCCAATCACTTTAGCTATATAAAAATGTTAAACTTTTGTTTTCCGTGGAAATAGAATGAAAGCGAGCAGAAGGCTGGGAAAACATATGTGGCAAAGAGAAGTTTGCCTTTAATATAGCAGAGCTATTCCAGATCGGTTAATATTCATCCTACATGAGACATGGGCAGAGAAGATGAAACGGTTTTCAGAAAAGAAATAAGATTCAGTAAGAGTATGAAAAAAGAGCCCAGTGTACTAGTAACTAAGAAAATGCAAATTACAAAATGCTGTTTTTATCTTCATGTTTTCAAAATAACGTAAATTACTTACAGTGACAGCATCCGTAGTATGCATTGGTAGAATTCAGCACAATTATAATATTTAAGTTATGTCCCAGTAAATATTAAGGAACGCCAAAATGGTAAAATGCGTGGCCAGTATTGACAAAGGTCATCGGTTACCCCAAAGCCCCGGTAGCTTGAAGGACTCCTGTCTTTAGCTGCTTGAGTCACATCAGGGTTTAACCTCAAACCCAGTCCGTTCCTGGGCGCAGTGTCTTCTTCCACTTCTGATGGGAGAACGATCAAGAACCTCCTAACTAAATAACCCCCAGAAAGACAAATCCTGCCCCAAATCGTTCAGAGAAAACTAATGAACTAAGTCAGGGTCTCCTAGACTTACCATGAGCGATAAAATAATTTGGGCACTTCTAAAATAGAGCACAGAGCATTTTCGACATGCAGAGCATTATGCTAAAGGTATTACGTGAATTATTGGATAAGAGGATATTTAATCTTTATAAGAATTTGGCTGTCATCCCCATTTTAATGATGGAGAAACCGAGGCTTTGCAATGGGAGATAACTCAGCTAGATAACTTAGCCGTGTGCTTGGGCATCGCTCTCATGTGCAACAGTGGAAGGGCACGTGGCTGCAAGGTGAGCGCAGGTTGACATTTCAGGACCCGTGTCGCAGCAGGAGGGATGTCCGCACACTGTTGCAAGAGCAGTGTGGACGTCACACGGGGAGCCAGCCTCCCCTCCTCCCTCATTCCTGGATATTAAAATTCCATCACTTCTGGGCACTGAAAATCTGGCATGTGCTCTGCTGGCTTCTGAGCTCCAGCGTGGCCTCTTTCCAGGAGAACCACCCTAGACCAGCCAAACACATGTCAGAAGCTTCTAGACAATTCCTAAAGCCCATTGCCGCCTCGGAGTGTTTCGAAAACTGCTGGCTATTTTAGCAGCTCTCAAAGGCCACAGCAGTGAGTGAAAAGCTTAGATGCCTGTTTGCAGAGTCTCGAACACAATATCATGTCCACTGGTGAAGAGGAAAATTATTCCAAGCACGGGGCTTTCGTGATGTGTCAACAGGCTTGGCAACGTCAGACATTTGTCACAGGTCCACTTGGATCCTGTGAAGAATCAGTCACTGTAAGGCTGGAGGTTCTTGGCTCCCCTCATCTTTGATGGGCCTGAAGTATTTCACGTTACTCATCACAATAAGGACACAGAGTCGGTATTTAATCATTGTCATTTGAACAGTTGTATAGAAATCGTAGGATCATCTGACCTTGAAACGTATTCTTGCTAACGGGCTCGTCAGTGCCTGGGAAGTGCACGTAGCCATGCGCACCTGGCACTTTCTGGTTCTGGTCGTCATCCCAGTGGGGATGCGAGTCTGGAGGCCAGGACCTAACTGGCTGGGGAACAGCTACGGAGCCTCCCCCAGGCTGCTGGCACCGGACTTGGCTCTGTTTTCTATCCCGTGTGCTTTGACTGGTGAATCTGTCGAGAGACAGGTCTGGTGTTAGGGTAGGCGAGAGTTCCGCCTCTCCGTTTCAACTTATAAAACCTCTTCGTGGGAAGAAGAGCTCACAAGAGCCTCAGAAAATGTGATCAGCATAGACCTCTTTCTCGTTACGAATTTCATGCTTAAAGCACTGGAACTAGCAAACATACATGTCCTTGGGAACATTAAGGGGAATGTATTTCCATGAAATTCATTTTTCCTTGACCAAGATTTACATGTTCCTCTCTTTCCTTTCCCTAATCTATATAACTGGATCTACTTTCGCCTTCATAATTAGGAACTTGGCTAACAGACTCTATCTGGCAACCGAGCAGTTGGCTGATGCATCATTTACCAGATGTCTTTCTTGCTATAACTTTCTACAGACTCGTTCCCATAATCTGTGCCATTCTGTGCCAACCCTGGATTTCCATGTAGCTTTTGGAAGTTTGTCTTCCTTTCTCCATTTTTTAAAAAGTCTATTTATTTAGAGAGAGAGAGAGAATGAATAAATGAGCAGGGGAAGGGCGGGGAGGGAGGGGGAGAGAGAGAGAAAGAGAGAGAGAATTCCAAGCAGGCTCCATGCTGTCAGCACAGAGTTCGACGTGGAGCTCGATCCCAGGAACCAGGAGCTCATGACCTGAGCTGAGATCAAGAGTCGGATGCTTAACCGACTGAGCCACCCAGGCGCCCCTCTTTGACCAGTTCACTTAGTAAACGATTTTGGAGGGTAAAGAACAAGCATAATGTTCCCTCTCTGTAACTGCCAAATTAAAATGAGGGGAAATGTGAATGTTGCTTGTGCCTTATTCATTGGCTCCCTTCATGCTCCAGGAAAGCAGTTTCGTCGTCACGTCTGGAATTTTGCTTCCAGGAGCTGTGTGGACATTTTGTGTGCATATAGCCTGTCTGCATGGATTCGGGAACCATCCTACTTTTGATCATTAGAGTACATATTCCCACATAGTAGGTAATGATTTTTGCTGAAAAGCATACCAGCACGTGCACATTAAATGCAGCGTGCTCTTTTAAGTCACAGTAGGTACCACTGAGTGACTAGTATATACCAAGCACTCTTAAGTGGTTTACGTACATTTTTTTTCATCGACTCTTTCAGCAATCCAATGAGAGAGACGTTGTTATTCCCTTTTTGCAAATGAGAAGGTGAGGGGCGGGGAGGTGACTTCACTGTGCTGAAATACAGAAAGTTAGAAGTCGAGAAGTTCAGCGTCAAGCCCAGTCTCTCCCACTCGGAAGCTCTGCCCCATATCATTCTTCACTGTGCCGTTAGACATGGACCATAACACTGGACCGCCTTTCCAGCTTCCAGGCTCTACCTGTTCTTACCGCCAAGCGACGTGATGCGGAACGCTGCCCGTCGCGGGTGGGTGCACACGGATGCCAGCTGCCCTGGGAGGCTTCGGCCGGCAGCTGGCGCCACGAAACACGAATGGAGCTGCTCTGCCCTGCTGCACAGAATTAACTACGAGTGATTTATTATTCAACTCGAAGCACACCATGGGCACGTACAGGGATGCAGACTTCTTTCCGTTTCGGATTGGGGCTGGACAGGCCGAGTGCAGGCATGGAGACAGCGGCGGTGTAGAGAGGAGAAGGTTTGTGACTGGGAGGTCCAGTGATGTCATGGCCTAGAGGAGAAGGTTTGTGATTGGGAGGTCCAGTGATGTCGTGACCTTCCTTCCAGCCGTCCTCTTCAAGAACATGTCAATCTGTCACAGTTTGAAAGAGAAGATGCTGGAAAAAAAGATACTGAGAAATTAGCTTTTTTTAAAAAAAATGTTTATTTTTGAGAGAGAGCGAGCGAGCGCGGGACAGGCAAAGAGACAGGGAGATACAGAATCCCAAGCAGGCTCTGAAGCTGTCAGTGATGTAGGGCTCGAACTCACGATTCATGAGATCGTGACCTGAGCTGAAACCAAGAGTCAGATGCTCAACTGACGGAGCCACCCAGGCACCCCGAAAGTAGCTTTTATGTGATGGGGATCAAAGGAAGGGCGGCCTGAGGTTCACTGAGCGGCTGGGAAGAGTGTGGGCAAGGCCAGCAGAACCCAGAAGGGCCTCAGGGAGCAGTGACCTGGTTGGAGCTCCCTGAACAAATGAAGGAGCTCTGGAGAGGAAAGATGCCAGCGGGCCAAATGAGATCATGTCTAGGAAATTTGGAGGGTCTCAGAGATAGGCACTATATGGCTGCCATCAGAATACAAATGGATGATGGAAGGTTTGGGTACTCTTGCAGACCTTGTTGTAAGCATCTGAAAACATGGGTCCAGCTAATAACAAAAATGTCCAGCTTCCCCCTTTCTGGTTTCCTGGAACCAAGGTCGACAGACTTTCTATGACGACGGGTAGTAAATATCGTACGTAAGCTTTGCAGGCTCGGCGGTCCCCGTCTTACTACTCAGCTGTGCTCTTGTGGCACAAAGGCGGCCATTGGCAATCTGCAGAGAAGCCTTGCTTATCAGAAAACAGGCACCAGTCTGGGTTTGGCCCCCAGGCCATCCTTTGCTGACCCCTGGTCTACAGGGGTGACTGACTGGCATGGCTAGAGATCATTCCGGTTGGTAGGATTTATTCTCATCTGCTGAGCTGCTCTCGCCCAGACATGGCCACCAGCAGACGCGTGTTTCAGAAGCACATTGCAAAACAGAGATCTGGGACTTCGGGCGGGGAACAGAAGGCAGTGGGGAAAACGTGTTTGTGACTCTGACTCAGAATATGAGGAAATAAATGATGGACAGAGGGCAAAGTATTTTTCCCCCTAGCACCAAGGAAAACTTGGGATTGTTTCTTTTTTTTTTTTTTTTTTGCTCCTCAACAACGATAATATAGATAATTTTAAATAAATCAGAGGCACCCATTTAAAACCCTTTTTGTGGAGGCACTTAAGATTTACCCAAAGGAGGTCACATTTAAAGAGTTTTGAGGCTCTCTGAATAAAGGCACCACGTGGCTGTCCTCCAAAGGAAACATGAACAGTATAGAGCTGTGAGTTCTCCCGCATGATCTGTTCAGGATGTGGGCCTCCTGGTCAGCATCTGACAGCATGGTCCTCGTATCACCAAAAAGCCTGGCCTCTCCTTGCTGGCGCCCTACTTGTGTACTCAAGTCTCTCCAGTCGGATCAGCCGGCTGTCCGTAAAGGGCTAGACGGGGCCCGAAAGGCAACTTTTGCTACAAGGAACAAGATAAATCCTGTAGATGCAAGCTAAATGAGATAACAAATGCTTATCAGGGATTTCCCGCCCGGGCTGGGGAACTGCGCCAGGGTGAGGTCCCGGAGTGCCACCCCTGCCCGAGAGCATGGGCTCCCCCCTCCCCTGCGGGACACCTGACTCTGCCCCCGGGTCCCACCTTGGCTTCCACTGCAGACTCCAGATCCTCAGAGAATGAAACAGACATTGATCACGTGCTGTGGCAGAGGTGCGAGGCACAGGGGATACAAAGATAAGTACGACAGAACCTTTTCTCTCAGGAGGTCCGGAGGAGAAGAAAAGTCGCGTGAGCGTTGTGTGCACAGTGCTCCCTGTGACAGAGGTATACGGTGGTCCAGTCATGGCACAGAGCGAGTGCCGGTCAAGTCTTTTTAGGAGTGGAGAAGGGGGTAATGGACTTCTCGGAGCAGGGGTAGTCGAGTGAGCCTTAAGGTCTTCTAGAAGTTAGTCAAGTCGGTGGGGTGGGAAGGTCCAGAGGAGCCCAGCGGAGGGTGATGAATGGCAAGAGCAAACGTGCGTGCTGGAGAAGCACATTCAAGTCCCTCTAATTAAGGACCTGGGAATTTTGCTGGGGAAAAGAAATGTGGAGCAATCCCACGTTAATCAAACCAACGCGTCAAGTGCTTAGTGGAAAGAATTTTAGGGAAGGGCAAGGGCTTGAAGTAGTCAACAAAAGATGAGTGACAGAGGTGACCTAGGAAGTGTAGTCCTTGGAAGATGGGACGCAGTTTTCTTGACAGGAAGGGAGGGAGTGAGTTCCTGGTTGAGGAAAAACATGAAGAAAGTCATGAGACAAGAGCGAACGTGCCATTTGGAGGCAGGTGGGGATTTGAGCCCGAGACCGTTGCGTGAAGCTGGCTCCTTTGAAGGACGGCAGTGGGCAGGGGGCAGAAGGAAGCTCCTGCCTTCTCTGCTCTGGACCCTCTAACTCTCCAGAATCAGTCTCCTTCTGCAAATAAGAATAAGTGTTACCAAAACTCAGAAGAAAAGCGAAGATCCTCCCCAACCCCCGACAGCGAAGTTCACCTATTCCTTCCTGCGACCAGAATCTCGCTTTGCAGTCTCACGCTGTCTTCAAGGGTGTGGGAAGATGAAAGAGACACAGGGACGTCATCACTGCCCCTGCCTGCGGGGGGGTGACTCCACTTCCTCCGAATATCTTCTTGTACGTACCGTCTACACGTGCTGCTGTGTTGTGGTTACTTGCTAGCCGTTCCACTATTCCATATTTAGCATGGCTTTTTCGCAGCCTCTCCAACCTTTCGGTTCTTAAATGCTCGTCAAGGCACATCCCTGGAGGTTTATAGCAGGTGGCACAGGGTGGACCTATGCCCCGGCGACGGGCATGAGAACCGACACGTCAGGAGAGAGCTGACTGGGTCAAAGGGCACTCAGTGAGTCAGACACCACGAGATTCTGTAGAACGAAACAGGGCTCCAGAATCCAGATACGCAGTTGGGCAGTGCAAACTTAAGAAGTTAGACCAGGCCCTGGGGACGAAGAACTCACTCAGGGCAGTCGGTAGGTGTGTCAGAACATGGATGGAAGGACACCAGTTACAAAGGAGATGTGTAAATGGAGGTGGACATCTCATGGTCAGTAGCTCTTACTTCCTGTTAGAGCAGGAGCCTACAGATAGAAGTGGTTCAGCTCCATCCTTGGCCAGAGTGAGGGATCGACAACGAGAACAAATCCCGACGAGTATCCACCACGCAAAGAGGAGCGAACACATAATCTGTTTTGAGTCTTGAGTTAGTTGTTTACACATCGAGCGTGAAAAATGGATGTGATTAATGTCTACAGAATCAAAGATGTTAATGCTGTTGGCAGGGAGCCTTTTTAGAAGAATGTACAATGACATTATTAGGCAAATGTTTCCTAGATTTGTCAAAAAGAGTCAAAACATTAGGTGATGAATCTTAACATTAGCCAGAGCATTAACATGAGAGACCATTTGCTTCTCAAGTTAGATTAATGTTATTCAAACACGAAAGACTTGGGAAGTGTAGTTATGTTTACATCACAAAGATGTTCTAATATCTAAACCTATTCAGATTTTTTTTTTTTTTTTTTTTTTTTGGTTAAGGCTGAATTTAGACAGAATTTGGTGTTTAGCAATCATTTTCTCTTAGATCCAGGCCTGAAGTAATAATGATATTTAGGCCAAAAAGGGGCCTTTCTCTACCTATGAAATAACCACAATCTTATAGTTTTATACAGCTTGGGTAAACACAGAAGTAATTAGGTAATCTAACGGAGTCTAGTGCAATACTGCATTGAAAGAGCATTTGAAGTGAGAAGTCAAGCAGTAAAGGAGATTATATAGCATAACACAATACATTTTTAAATATAGGAACCTTATGCTTTTGCTTAATTCAAATATTCTCTTCGTTCTAGCATGAGCATTACATCGTAGAGACCAAAGAAATAATGTTTTCCACATTTGCTTCTAGGTGAAATTTCAAGTTTATATTTAGCATTTACTGAACTTTAAAAATTTTTTTTTTATTTAAATCCAAGCTAGTTAGGGGCGCCTGGGTGGCTCAGTCGGTTAAGCGTCGACTTCAGCTCAGGTCATGATCTCACGGTTCGTGAGTTCGAGCCCCGCCTCGGGCTCTGTGCTGTCAGCTCGGAGCCTGGAGCCTGCTTCCGATTCTGGGTCTCCCTCTCTCTCTGCCCTTCCCCCGCTTGCACTCTGTCTCTCTCTCTCTTTCAAAAATAAATAAAACATTAAAAAAAATTTTTTTTTAATCCAAGCTAGTTAACATATAGTATAGTAATGGTTTCAGGAGTAGAATTTAATGATTCATCACTTACATATAACATCCAGTGTTCATGCCAACAAGTGCCCTCCTTAATGCCCATCACCCGTTTAGCCATCCCCCAACCCAGCGCCCCCTCCAGCAACCCTTCATTTGTTCTCTGTATTTAAGAGTCTCTTATGGTTTGTCTCCCTCTCTGTTTTTATCTTATTTTTCCTTCCCTTCCCCTATGTTCATCTGTGTCGTTTCTTAAATTCCACAGATGAGTGAAATCATATGATACTTATCTTTCTCTGACTAACTAATTTCGCTTAGCATAATACCTCTAGTTCCGTCCACGTTGTGGCAAATGGCAGGTATTCATTCTTTTTGGTTGCCGAGTAAAATTCCATTGTGTATAAACCCCATCTTCTTTATCCATTCATTAGATGATGGACATTTGGGCTCTTTCCATAATTTGGCTATTGTTGATGGCACTGCTGTAAACACGGGGGTGCCTGTGCCCCTTCGAATCAGCATTTTTGTGTCCTTTGGGTAAATACCTACTAGTACAATTGCTGGATCCTAGAGTAGCTCTATTTTTAATTTTTTGCGGAACTTCCATACTCTTCTCCAGGGCCGCTGCGCCAGTTTGCGTTCCCACCAACAGCACCAAAGGGTTCCCCTTTCTCTGCATCCTCACCAACATCTGTTGTTTCAAGCACTAGAAGGCGTGATGACTTCTATTCCAAGTTTTCCATTTATATAAAGCAGACCTCTTAGTTTCTGCTCTTTCCATAAAGAACATTTCAGCCAATAGAAAAATAGTTTTAGTTTCTTTCAACAAGATTCCTCAAATCTGAGAGACACTTTTTTTCGACCCTCTGGTTCTTGTATTACAGTTTATAACTTTAAAATGTAAATTATCTAATGAGGTTCGTTTTAGGAAATCCTGTGGCAGAGAGGCGGCAAGAGGCATCGTGTTATCACGGATTTCCTTTATGAGCTTACAGAACCTCTTGAGGCGCCTTAACCATAGTCAGTGGGGTAATGTTGTTTTTTAATGTTTTGGTTTCTTCTCTGAAACCAGTCTGTGGCTAGATTTTTGGTTTTAAATGTAACAGTGATATAAGCATGAATTATGTTATGAAGAAACAGTCTCTCTCACCTCATTTATTGCCTTGCTCCTGAAGTTGGGATTTTAAAAAAATCTGATAATTTGGTGGGTCAGTCACAATAAGATTTCAAAACTTTCCTTTAAATTATTGGAAGACTTGCAGTGTGTAAAAATATAAGGTTCTGTTGCCTCTTGTGGATTAAGTTCTCGTCATCTTGAAATACCACGGTCTTGAAATAGTCCCGCTGAAGCATAGCTGATCCCCATGGACTGCAGCATCTGTTGGCACGTTGGGGCTGCTGCGGTCTTGAACTGTGACCGTGACTCCAGGGAGACTTGGGACAGCGTCCTGCGTGGAAGCCTGTGGTGTGAGCACAGAGATTCTGGGAGGGCGGACGTATCCATTCCCCCCGTTTCGGGCCCGGACACGCGCTTTAATGCTGCGGTGGGGATCTGGTGTTGCAGACGTTGCTGGAGTCACAGACTTTTTTGCGTAGAATGGTAGAATGACTGTGGGGACGGACTGCCAGGGGACGCCGTGGGCAATGAGGCCGTCCCCCTGCTGGCGTCAAGAAGGACTGCAGGCTAACAGGAGCACAGTATAAATTGGCTTTGCTCTTTCTCCCCCGTTACCTGTATGGACCCCCCTGGGGAAGGGAGAAGGCGGACGGACACACGGCCTCAGTTTATAGTGGACGTCGTCCACTTCCGGGGACTCTCTTTCAGAAACAGGGCTGTTTCCCTGGTGCGTGTCTGTTCTTGATTTTTGTTCGGGGCCCAACTCAGACGTGAGGCGGGCTTATGCTTCTTTGCGGGATTATTTTAAGCTGTTCATTGGAGGCGATTTTTCTCTTGGGTTCATTGAAAAGGACCACGTGGAAAAATGAAAGAACGCTGACGTCTTGGTAAACTTCTCAGTATGAGGAAGTGAGGGCACTGCTGAGGAGAACAGTGTGACCATTCTGCTGGAAACATACAAGGGCTAATATCTAACACCCTTGAACTTGGATTTCGCCCATGATGTCATGGCTCCCCTCGTATTACGCCCAACAACCCAGACTTTGTGGTACAAAAGCCGTTTGTGTCCGCTAGTTCCTGTCGAGTGTGGTCTGGCACAGACCCAGAAATATTTGAGAGAAGCGGCATCGTCGGGAACCCTGATGGCAGTGGTAGCTGGGAGGGGGCAGGCAGCTGTGTTTGTCACGGCCTCACTGACATTTCACTCTGAGGGTCTCACCATACAATGCTTCCCTGCTTGTGAAATGCTGAACGGTCATTCTTGCCGCGGTAGTTAGCCCGGCGGACGCTCACCCCCTCGAGGGTTCTGCCGAGCACCTGCAGCTGCTAGGGTTCCGTTTCGTAGGGAAGGGGGAGAGGACGTTCCCATCGCTGGCCCTGGCTTAATACAGGGCCTGACGTGCACAGGGCAGAGCTGCCTCCTGGACACTCCCCTCCCGAGGGGCGGCGTGCTCGAACTCCAGGGACCCAGTCCTGCCCGTTCGACAGACGCCATCAGAGGGTACCGTAATCGCTTCCTTCCTGAAGATCCACTAGAACAGGGGGACCGTAGCCAACCACACTGAATGAATGGAGAATCTGAAGCAGAGAGTTTTATTTGTAGTTATTTATATCCACCTTGTTCCCGAAGGTACTTAACTTTAAGGACAGGGACTAAAAGACTTAATGGTAACCCTACGGCAGAGCTGGAATTAACTTCTAAGGCATTGTTTCCAAGGGAAATATGTCTTCCTTCTTTTAACCCAAGGAGAGTGTGTAAGAAGAGGAATTCATCCCCATAAAACAGGCTCAAGCGGAGAGCAGTCCCCATCCATCGTGGTTCCAGATAGCTAGGATTATACAAAGCCATCGTTAATGACCTTGCCGGCCAAGGTACTTCTTCACTGCCTGGACAGTAAGAGAGACATCCTTTTATTTTATTAGTTGTATCTGTGCACCTTTCATCTCTCTTCAGTCCGAAAGCCCTCTGGAATGTTCTGGTGACGTTTGCAGAGCGGCGTCTGCAGGGACTGTGCGGGTGCCTGTCGTCTGTGGGCTGGGGCCTCTAGGAACTGATTCGCGGCCCCAGAGCTGGCCCGCTGTCTCTGCTGCCGGCTGGCCTCTTTAAGAACTCTGCTTTCTTCCGCAGCCAGATCCCCCGCTGTTCCTTATGTTTCTTTCCCTCCGCAAGGGGTATGGTTTTCCTGCCTCTTCCCAACCGCCCCCTCCCCCCAAGACTTCCTGATTCCTCCCCAGCAGGCTCACCACCTGGTGGCTGGATACAGTGACCTGAACCCGTCTTCGCAGAGAAGCCCTGTCCTTGTCCCAGAAAGTAAACGTGGACGATCGTGGCTTCCCGGAAGTGTTCTCGGGACCCCAAAGGCTCAGTGTAACTGTCCAGTGTCGGACAGTTAGCCTCCCTCGCTAACCAGACCCAGCCACCGATTGTGTTAACCTCCACAGAAACTCTGTGCACACGTCGTATGTGCTTATTTTAAACGTCTCCGGGGAAGACATTTGCATGGTGTCCCGTGGTCACCTGTTCAGTGAGGGCATCGTCACTCCCAGCGCTGTGTTTGGAGTGACTGGTCTCGAGCAGACAGGCTTCTCTCTAGGGCACAAGGGCACTGAGTGGAGCTTTGGGGACAGGGAAGAAGGCCAAGGAACACGGCAGGCTGGGATATCAGTGTCTTCTCCCGTCGGTCACACTAGTTGGCAAGGGTGCCGGGGCGCCGGTGGGAACCGTCGTCATCTGCCCACCTGCACTGGAAGCGTCTACAGGTCGTCTTCCTTGTCACCTTCCAGTCTCTTAAGGGTTTTAGGCCAGCCCCTCACGTGACACAGCTTTGCCTTCGGGGAAGTTCAGGCCTTCAAGCAAGCTTGGACTGCGCATTCTGTGCCGTTCTGGGCCTCCTCTGATCTTCCTGGAATGTGCTTAGTTCTCTGGACTGTACTCTTGGAAGGTCTGACAAGGTTTGTGTTCACGTTCGGCTCGTAAACAGAGCGTGCAGAAATGTCAGCTGAAGTCCACTCTCGCTCACTCTTCTTTCTGGACGCTCCCCTTCCTCCTGCCTTTCAAGCCCTCCAAGAATGCAGAGCTCCCGGGGTCATCGGCCACACGGGGAGGGGGGCCGCGGCCGCAAAGAGTTAACGGAAGGAGCTGGCTGCAGAGGACGGTGGCGGCTTCCATCCGGGCCTCCCGGGACGAGGGGCGGGAGGCCGTCCGGCCGGTCCCCGGGCAACTGGAAAGGCGTCCGGCCTTGCGAGCCCGCCGGCCCGCCTCCCCTGGGTGCATGTGAGGATAAGCGAGCTGCAGCTGTGGCCTTACAAGGTCACAAGAAACCTGTAGCTGCCGAGTCAAGCGGAGGAGGGGGAAGAGGCTGGAGCGACTATTCCTAAAGCAGAGTATCCATCAGGGGCCGGGGGAGGGGAATTGGCACAGAGGAGCCGGGCGGGCCCCTGCCAAGGTCTCCAGCGCACTATTTAAGGATCCCTAAGGATGCTGGCTGCTGAACAAGCCGTGGTGTTCCCAGGAGCTGCCCCTTGTCCACACCCGCGCCCTGTGGCGCCCGGCTGGCTCTGTGCTCTGGGGAGCGTGCGAGTTTGTCCAGGTGCCTGCCTTCCAGCCGGGTGGCCGGCGGGGCTGTCTCAGGGACAACAGTGCCCGCTGTCCCGTCACAGCGCAGCTGTGGGCCTCCAGACGTCCCGGAGGTCTAGACTGCCGGGCCATCCGATGCGCACGCTGGGGGTGGCGTTGGCTCTACGTGGAAGGAAGGGTGAGGAGTCTGAGCTCTGCCAGCTTCCTGCCTCACACCGTCCGTGTCAACACTTAGGGCCCTCCACCCACATCTGGTTATTGTAACTATCTGATTTATTTTTACTCGAACACTGTCAGCTCTGTGTGTCCTACACCCCATCCTTCTCGGTGTTCTCTTTCTGTGGGTCCCAGAGATGAAGGGGGGTGTCTGTCCGACTTCGTTTGTATCGGCAACAGTATTTTGTATTCCACACCTCTCCCTCTCTCTGCCACTTACTCATTCAGCTCACTTGTCCTCGCTGCTTTCCAGAATGCCCTTCCTAGTCTTCCAGCCCACCCACTTCCTTTGCCCTCATCTTGCCCCTCCTCCATGAAGCCCTCTCACCTCGCTGCGGCCCTATGTTTGCATTCTCTTTTAAGTTCTTAGGGTATTAACTATATATACCTTTAGTCTTACGGTTCATAAAATGTTTCTGCATGCATGTCTCTGCTGAACTTCCACCTATGCCCCCCCCCCCATGTGTTGGGAACTCTCCCACCCACGGGGTGATATGGAGATGAATGGGACCTCCCTACCAAGAGCTTACAAGACAGTAAGGGACACAGATACGAAGCAAACAATCACGACTGGGTAATTACGCACCCCACGAGTATTTTGAGTGCAGCGCTAGCCTAGAAGAGAGAGGATCGGTTCTCTTTGGAAGAAGGAGGAAATGTTTCAGATGGAGGATAGAGCACATTAGCTGGGCTTTGAAGAATGACTAGGAGCCTGTCAGGTAACAAATGGGCGTAAGACAGAGGAAAAGAACCTTCCGGGTCAAGAGAACGGCCGCGGTGAAAATATGGAGGCCTGACATACCATGACTCGCAGCAGTGTGTGACATTTCACATGTTAAACACACATCTGTGTCTCGTAGAACATTGTGACACGTTGATGCCAGTTTTTCCCAGTTAGGTGACCAAGCTGCTTGACATTTATCCAAGTCCCTCCACATCTTAGGCACCTAATTTTAACCCCGGGATTGTTCCTGGCGTGCGGTTTCCGAGCCAGGAGACGCGAGGACCCGGGCGATCAGATGTGACTGGTTTTGCTTCTGTGTTTGTTCAGACCAAGGATGCCCTGTTCACGATTCTCCACGACCTCCGACCCCAGGATCATTTCAATATCATCGGCTTTTCCAACCGCATCAAAGTGTGGAAAGACCATCTGGTGTCAGTTACCCCTGACAACGTCCGCGACGGCAAAGTGTATATCCACCACATGTCGCCCAGCGGAGGTAAATGCGAGTCCTTGTTTCCACGCTGGCTTCGACGTGATAATAAGTGAGTAGCTAATTTTCTGCCAAGAGACAAGGATTTGAAAGCCAAAGCCGATCACAGGAAAGGAGATAAAGGTGAGCGCTTTCCCAGAAGCTTACGTTTCTCTGAACACCAAGTCTGTAAGTTCTCATCTTCCAGGCCCGGAGTAAGATGGTCAAGTAGGTTAGGGGGGAAATACTCGATAGGTTTTGGAGCCTTTCCTGGTTTATCTCATGGAGCCGAACAACGAAGCCGTTTTTGTGCATTGCTCTCGGGTGGGGAATCCGAGTCAAAGAAATGGTTCCGTGTTTTGTGTGCCTGAACGTTAGCAGCATCAGTGGGACAGCCCCGTTGGCCAGTCTGTGCCAGCGAGAAGAGCACAGGGCCCAGGCGGCCTGGGAGATGCTGTGCACGCGGAGCGTGACGAGCTCTGAGTCTTGCACACTGGGCTCGGGCACGGCGCGCAGGCAAGAGTGCAGAGGACGGAGACGGTCATACAGGATTTAAGGAGATAGGAGGATCGGGACAGTATGTTACCCAGCTGTGCTCGATGCCCGTTCCTTCGGCTCAGGACTGGGGCTCACTCTCGCTGGCGTGTCTGTCCCTAGCACAGGGGGCACATGACCGGCGCGCAGTGTTGGGGTGTTTATGAAAACTCATCCCGACTCCCTCCCCTGCTTTCTGAAAAGGGCCTTTGCAGAGACACCTTCTTCTGGGGTGATTGTCCTGGTTAATTCTGTTTTGGTTATTGGGGAACCTACTTAGTTCCGTTTTCTCCTGACGTTTTTCATCTTTCGTATGTATATTATTTTCTAGCTTCATCTTTCGGATCTTCTATCTTCATCTTTTGGATATTTTCTATCCAAGGCAGAGCTCTGATTCCCCAAACAAACTTTGTTTGGAACTTGATCTTGCTTGGATGGGACTTTGACTTTGCAGTGGGACTTCCTACTGCCTCCACAGCCGTGTGATATGGGGACTGCTTGACGGGTTGATGGGAGAGAGAAAAGATCGGATTTAATAACACGGCAGGAAGTTGACGAGACTCAAGTCAAGTCCTAGAGGGAAGAAACTCTTCATCTTTGCATGGCCCCTGGTTCCCAGCGTAGCTCCTGACATACAGCTCGTGCTCAACAAGTATTTGCTCAATTGAATGTATTTCAGTGGCACTACTCACTATCAGAATGGGATGTGTGTGTGTGTGTGTGTGTGTGTGTGCGCGCATGTGTGTGTTGGCAGAGGGTGTGGGGATAAAACTTTAGGAGACAGCTGATGCGTATTATGTCCTTCTGGAGTCCACACCTCAGAAACTTTATTGGTCTCCTGTATTTTTTCTCCATGTGGCCATCACCCCAACCTCTATAGGTGAACAGAAGATTTATCTGTTCCTCTCAAAGAAGTGGGGACGTCAGGATCAGGAACATAGGTTCTGAAGCCAGCCCCACCGTGTCTGAGCCATTTAATGTGTCTGTACCTGAGTTTCCTCCTCTAAAATGGGGACAGTAATGGGATTGTGATCAGGATGAGATCAGTTAAAATATTTGAAGTGCTGAGAACAGTGGCTGGCACACGGGAGGGTCTCTTTCGTGTCAGATGTGGCCGATTTCACCCAAGTAGTCAGTCCCTCTTGCTGGTGCACGTGTGTCCTCTGATGACCTGGGTGGGCTGTCGGGGGGGAGGTCTGGGGCAGCTCTGTGGGGCCCCCCCTACCAGTGGAGGGAGCCTCCCTGTTCTTAAGAGTGCAGGAGATGCCCCCCCCCCGCCCCACCATTCTTAGCATGGGTTTGGTTCAGGCCCTGCTGTGCTTGGTGCTGGTATTAAAAAAGCTAAGTGCATCCCTTTGCCTGGGCTCCTTGGCCTTAAGGTGGAATAAAAGGTTGGGCACCATTGCCAGGTTCTAGATTAAAGAGAAAATAAACACCTGCCTTTTCTTCCAGGGCCATATATCCAGAGGCCAGGTGAAAGTAGGCTGGGCTTCCAGAAAGGCATGTTAATGAGCCCAAAGAAATGCTAAATACTATTTCAGCTGTAACTTCCCCTTATCTCCAGACTCTGTGTGCATCTTAGAATTATCAGTGTGTTTGCACGGACATAGACGGGTATTGTTTTTGTTTGTTTGCTTGTTTTGTTTTTGTTTTTGTTTTAGCCAGAAATTCTGGAGAATGTGAAGCAATGGGGGGAAATTATCTGGTTCACTGAAACATGGTACATTTTGCAGGTAGTTAAAAATCCCTCCAGTGAGGGTGATTGATTGCAGTGATGATGGGTACACCGCTTTGTACATTTAGTGAAAGTAATTCATGGTGTACCGAAAGCGGGTAAGGTTTTTGGTACATAAATTTCATCTCAGCGAAGTCATTAAGAAAAAAAAAACCCACTGAGGGGCACCTCGGTGGCTCAGTTGGTTAAGCATCTGACTTTGGCTCAGGTCGTGATCTCATGGTTCATGAGTTCAAGCCCCCCGTCGAGTCCCCTCCTGGAGCCTGCTTTAGATTCTACGTCTCCGCCTCTCGGCCCCTCCCCTGCTTGTGTTCTGTCTCCATCTCTCAAAAATAAATAAACATTTAAAAAAGAAAAAAGAAAAACAACCCCACTGGAGTCAGGGGCAGAAATACGTGTTCGCACTCAGTCTTCCTGGGTGGTTGTAGAATAGCCACCGAATGAAATTCTTAGCTAATCCAGAAAGCTCATCTCAGGGCCATGCCCACCTCCACCAACCAACCACCCGTCTCTCCATCCACCAAGCACATACCTTTCCGGCACCTGCCGCAGACACTGTCCCTGGCTTTTGACGGAGCTGCTGGCGACAAGCTGTGTGAAGGGGAAATGGCAGGGGCAGAGGTGGGGACAGGAGGCATAAACTTTAAAGCCTCTGCCTCGTGGGGGTTCTGATAGGCAGAGGTAACCCGAAGGGGCGGGAAGCAGAGAAAGGAGAGGCAGCAGAGGCCTTCCCCAGCTGCCCTTTCTTTCCCTCTGGGACTCGCCCTCCCTCCAAACTCCTGTACCCGACCCCTTTGGGGTTGCCCTTTACAGAGCTCTTCCCAGGAAAGGAGTGGGAGCCATTGATGCTAAGGTAGTGAGGGGCTCGAGCCAAGGCGCCTTCTCCAGCATCCGTTCGGGAGTTCTGTACGGGGGGATAGGCCCGTGCCGCTTCCATCCATTCGGCAAACGCTGGCGAGTGTCCAGACAGGCTGTGTAAGCTGACATCACCCGCCTGTGCGGGTGACCCCCTCCCACGCACGTACTCCTGCTAACGCCTGAACGTGGCAGGGTGTCCGTGCCTGACCGTGCACGTGTGCAGCATGAGGGCTTGAGCCGGCCTGTTTTGCTGTTCCCCAGGCACGGACATCAACGGGGCGCTGCAGAGGGCCATCAGGCTGCTCACTGACTACGTGGCTCAGGACGACGTCGGAGACCGCAGCGTGTCCCTCGTCATCTTCCTGACCGACGGGAAACCCACCGTCGGGGAGACCCACACCCTCAGGATCCTCAACAACACCAGGGAGGCTGCCCGGGGCCAGATCTGCATCTTTACCATCGGCATCGGGAACGACGTGGACTTCAAGCTGCTGGAGAAACTGTCGCTGGAGAACTGCGGCCTCACCCGGCACGTTCTCGAGGAGGACGACGCGGGCTCACAGCTCGTCGGGTCCGTCCGCGCCGGAGAGTGAGACTCAGGCTCTCAGAAGGGGGTGCGGGGCCGTGTGGCTAGAACCCATCACACTGGGTGACGTCGGAAGGGGTTTTTAAACCAGGTCGATGCGGGTTCGGGTCCTGGCCCTGCTTTGTGACTCTAGGCACGATTCGAGCCAGTCTGCGCCCCGTTGCCTCGTCTGTGACATGAGGGGTACGGCCGGCTGACAGAGTTTAGTGAGAAAACCGTGCGGACTGTTGGCCGGATGGCTGTTGCACGTTAGGTGTTCAGTCCGCTCTCGTGGTTGCGACTCCGTTCTTGCCTTTTCTCGGGTCCTCGCCAGGGGACCAGCACGCTTGCATATTTGCTGTGAGTTCACAGGTGGCATAAGCAGGAGAGGTCTTGCTGTCTCCTTTTTTGTGAGCTGGTGAAGACTGGCCACTGATGCGCTTATTTTCTTGAGATGGAGGAAAAACTAGATCTTAGGTCTTCTAATTACGCCCGGAGCCTTCCCTCAGATGCCACATGGCCACACCCGGGGTACGACTTTGCTGTTGATTTGAGAGAGTACTGACTCTCAGTTCCACATCGTATCCTTGGATCGCCTTCACGTATAGCAGGGAGCTCAAAGGAAAGTGAGGTTTCGGTAGATTTACAGCTGTTCGATAGCCACATTCAAGGAACGTTCACCAGTGATCAGTCTAACTGGAGGTCTGTAAGGTGGGCAGTGAAGGTGGGTTCTTGGTAAGGGGCTAGTCACCATTCCCCCCCCCCCCCCACCGGCGTTTCCATCAAAAGATTTAAATACAAACACAGATTTGCTTCCCATATTTTCAAAATTATTCACAACTACATTCAGAGAGGGGGAATCTAGGGCATTGTATACCAGGGCTAAGATTTAATAGCGTGTTCATAAGCAAAAGCAATCACGTGGCAACAAATCAGCTGCACTGCCCTGTCACCAAGACAGTATCAGTGCCCAGCATTTCTCGAGGACTTACGGTGTGCCAGGCTTTCCTGCATCCGTTACGTCCTGCGATCCTCCCAGAAAGCCAAGGAGTAGGTGTATTAGGGTCTAAGCTAAGCAGCCACGCAGGTGGCTCTCTCCTATGATATCTGGGACACTGGACTCTGCTCCCTGAAGTCATTCGGAGACCCCAGGTCCTTCCCTTCGGTTCGTCTTTAGCTGCAACCCTGAGATGAGGTCACTGTCACTTCTGTATTCCAGCCCCAAAGAGGGAGAGAGAAAAGAAAGCGAGAGAAAGCCATTGTATTTTAAGCAAGCATTGCAAAAGTTGTATAGATCGCTCCTCCTCCTGTTCCGTTGGTGAGAACATGGCCGTGTTTGGCCACAGCAGAGGCTGAGAGATGTACTTTAGAGCTGGATGGTTAGAACTCAGTTATGAAAAAAGGAGAATGGGCTTGAGGGGGCAGTAGTCTACCAAAGCAGTTACTTCAACATTGCAACCGTGGAGAGGAAGAAACTGCGGTTCAGAGAGGGTAAGTCACATGTCCCAAGACACACAGCCGGGAAGTGGCTAAGATGGCCTCCACCGCCTCTGCTCTCTAGATCTTTGGGAGGAGGTTTTCGACTGTCCCTTTACTCAGCAAAAAGCAGCCGCGTAACAACCGGGAGAAAAGCTAAGGCAAGCGAATGTGGCATCCGTTACACGCCAGCCTCGTGTCAGCGTCAAGGTGATTTCTCCAGGAGAGCGGGCCGGTTAGAGTGCATCCGGAAAATGTGCCGGGTTCTAAGGAACCGGGTTTTAAGAGGCCCTTTGAGAAGCGTGGGTGTGTACAGAGGGAAGTTACCCCAAGGTCCCTCAGCTGGGGATTCTTGAAATCCTATCCCATTGACGATAGTCCTGAAACCGGGGGAGGGGTGAGGTGCACAGGAACAGGAGCACACGGCAGTCACACACTTCACGGCCGTTTGTCAAGCATCTGAGTGCGGAAGGGGAGTTAGATCAGATCGTACGCACGGTGTTGCTGTAGCAGTGGTATGGGCATCGCGGGTGGAAGCTACTGGAAGGAAGGCGGGACGGGCATCGGCGGGTGGAAGCTACTGGAAGGAAGGCGGGACGGGCATTGCGGGTGGAAGCTGCGGGAAGGAAGGCGGGACAGGCATCGGTGGGTGGAAGCTGCGGGAAGGAAGGCGGCAGTCTACTCCCAGGTCTCCTCTGCCTCGTCACGGCAGTTGAGAGTGGGTGGGAAGCCAGTTCGAGAGTGAGTTCTCCATCACCAGGGGTGTTCAAGCAGCTTCTGCCTGGCCTCCTGCCGGAAGTGCTCTGTGGGGAGGGCTGCACTGAGGGCCCCGAGAAGCAGATCCCTCCCCCCGCCATTGGCAAGCAGGGCCTGTGCTGCCACGGCGGCCCTGACTCTCTCTGTCCTTCCGCTGCAGGTTCTATGACGAGATCCGGACCCCTCTGCTGTCCGACATCCGCATCGATTACCCCCCCGCCGCGGTGGAGCGCGTCACCAGGACCCTGTTCCCCAACTACTTCAACGGCTCGGAGATCGTCATCGCCGGAAGCTGGCCCACAGGACGGTGGAGCGGTTGCACGTGGAAGTCACGGCCAGCAACAGCAAGAAGTTTGTCGTCCTGAAGGCGGACGTGCCCGTGGAGCCCCCGGAGGCGGGGAACGACGTGGCGGGAAGCGCCAGGCCCGAGGGCGGTGGCGCCGGGGACCCCAACCACGTGCAGCGGCTCTGGAGCTACCTGAGCACGAAGGAGCTGCTGAGCGCCTGGCTGCACAGCAGCGACGAGCGGGACAAGGAGCGGCTGAGGCAGAAGGCGCAGGCCCTGGCCGTGGCCTCCCGCTTCCTCACCCCGGTCACGTCCATGCACTTGAAGAGGTCGGGGCTGCAGACGGACAAGCCGGAGGACGCACAGAGCGTGTCCGCGGCCACAGGCCCCGAACCCGTGATGCAGAGTCTGCGAGGCGCCAGCCCGCAGCCAGGTAACCCGCCTGGAGGGGGCGGCCGTGGGGAGCCGACGTGCGCGCTCAGCCCTCCGTGGGCCGGCCGCCCGGGCCTCCCGTGTCACACTCCGTACACACCTGGGCCGTCCGCCTCGCCCTCCCGTGTCACAGTCTGTATGAATCGGACGCCCGCCTGCCCGCCAGTCTGCACAGGCCGTGGTAAACCCTCGTGTTTGTATCGATGCACCCTGTGCGTCTCTGCAGAGCAGAGGTGGCGTTTGTCCCAGAAATGCCGCCAGGTGAAGTCGGTCTGTTGGTAACTCGCGCACCGGGGGCCCGCCACGGATGAGGCAGCACGGGGCAGCGTGGTGAACACACAGATAAACGGATACGGTACTCGGTTTGAGTGCCCCTCTACGTTTTTTAAAAGTTTACTTTCAGAGAGCCAGTGGGGAGGTGTTGCAGAGAGAGGGAGAGAGAAAAAATCTTAAGCAGACTCCGTGCACAGCGCAGAGCCTGACGCGGGACTCGATGCCCCGACCCTGGGATCGTGACCCCAGCTCGGTCACTCCACCCACCCCGGCGCCCCTGCCCTGCTACATTTTTAGGTACTTCGGGACCATGCCATTTTACGTGTTGGCGTGCACGTTCACAAGCCGTGGGCGCCCAGAGGTTAGCCGTGCGGACGGGAAGCACACGGGCCCCGAGCGGAAGAACGTAACTCCTTTGAACACGCACTGGGCTTTGTGGAAGGCGAGAGAGCTCTCCTCTCAGATGCGTGATTTCTGCTGTCCTGAGAGCATACGTGAGGAGCTGTGTTGTCAGTTCTCGAGACAATTCATCCTCGACTGGTCTCTCACAGCCCAAACAGAAAGCGCAGAGTTTAGTCTCGTGCCGTTTTGTTGGGGGAAATTCGTAGCGACAAGCACAAGAAAAGGAAAGGAAAAGTAGTTCAGCCCACACAGAGCGCGAACGTCCTCAGTGATCCCACTCGGCGGCAAACAGCATGGTGTTTATGTGCGACATGATTATTACATTCCTGCCAAGTTCACATCTCCTAGAGAGGGAGGGGACAGGAACCCAGGGCCTACAAGTGCTGCCTCACCTGTCCCTCGTGCGCTCAACTCTGAGAAGCACCCGGGCCTGGTTGAGAGCGAGCGTGAGGGCAGGACCCAGACACCGCCGTTTCGGCTCAGCGACCTTCCTACCTGGCTGTGTGGCTCCGGGCAGGTTTCTGACCCTCTCTGGGCTTCTGTTCCCTGGCCTATAAAACATAGATACTAATGATTTCCCTGAAGGGCTCCCAAGGAAAGACGTACAAGTGTTTCGTCCATAGTAAGCGTTCTACAAATGTTAGACACCCTCTGCTGTAAGGTCTGTAGACCTGGAAATTTATGGAAAAGTTCAGATTATAATTATATGTGGATCTTAACTGTCTTTTTTTTTTTCACACTTTTGTATTTAAATGCTTTTTAAAATTGTGGCAAAAAAATAACATGAAATTTACCCTCTTAACCATTTTTAAGTGTACAGTTCAGTCATGTTAAGTAGATTCATGTAGCCCCAAAACTTTTTTTCATCTTGCAGATCTGAGACTCTGTACCCTTAGACAACTCTGCTCCCCTCCACCCCATAAATGCATCTCACATACAATAGAATGTTTTCCCCTATTACATGGGCAGAAGTCTTAGGAAGAATAGCTAATATTAGAATTAGGTAGAACGTAATAGAACATTATCTATTTACAAAAGAATAAAATAAGCCTAGGGGCATCTGGGTGGCTCAGTCGGTTTAAGCGTCCGACTTCGGCTCAGGTCATGATCTCACGGTTCAGGAGTCCGAGCCCCGCGTCGGGCTCTGTGCTGACAGCTCGGAGTCTGGAGCCTGCTTCCGATTCTGTGTCTCCCTCTCTCTCTGCCGCTCCCCTGCTCACGTTCTCTCTTTGTCTCTCAAAACTAAGTAAGTGTGAAAAAAAATTAAAATAAGCCTCCACATGTTACGCCCTCACTCGTGTTGTGAGGCCAAGCTCCCTCTTTAAAAAAAGATGATGTCTTTAAATCGCCACGAACACCTTTGAAAGCTGTATTTCACTCACCCCAAACCTCTTGTCTTTCTCTCCCCTCATCCGTGTCCTCCTTAATAACACAGGTGGTTCTCTTTCTTCTGATTTCTAGGACCTGCTCTCAAGAAACCATACAACCCAAGAATTAAAGTCTCCAAAACATCAGGTAAAGAACAGAACGTGGCCGTGTGTCCCTGGGGGGCTGAGGGGTGTACCATGCAGGGCACCGGGCGTCCCCAAAGCCAGTTACGGTACCGGCACCTAGAACACGGCCTTTATTCAACCCGCAGATGGTTAGCAAAAGGCAGCAGCGTGAGGCAGCTCCAGGAACAGGGTGGTCCTTAAACCATTGCGGGAACACCGTGGCCAGCACGGCCCCGGGAGCCCAGCGGCTCTGAGGGCAGGAGGGACGGACAGTGGGGCGCGTGTTCGTCATTACTGAGTTAAAAGGTACTCGTTTCAGACCTCCAAGGTCTTCAGGCTCCAGCTCCTGGTGTTCCGAACAGGGTTTGTTACTACTAATTATTATTTTAATCTTTGGCTTTAGAAGGGAAAGACAAATAAAAATACCATGAAATGCCCTTTGGCCGGCTCTCTGGGATTATAATAAAAATCCAGACGGGATGACAACACAAAGACAGGGCTGTATTCTTAAAGGGCACACGTCTTCCTCGGTGAGTCTTTGTCATCGCCTCGCTGCCATCGTGCTGGACGCGCAGGTTCACAAAGCTGAGAGCGTCCCCGAGGTTAGCCGTGCGGAGGGGGTGCGCGCCGTCTCCGACGGATAAGAGCGCACGCTTCCAAACACACATGTGCTCTGTGGAGTGCGAGGGAACTTCCCTCTTGGATGCCGTGTGGAGTGATGACGTTCAGACGTCTCCTCTCCTTTTTGGAATAAGGAGCGTCTTTCCCTGTAGAACGATCCGGATGATTTGAGTAGAAGTGATGTGGCCTGAGCACAAGAAACCCTCTAAGAACTGTCACATCGTTGTGTTCAGACCTAGGGAGTGCCACAAGTATGCACAGCACTGTTAACCTGCTGTGGGCGTCCCGGGTCCCCCCATCTGTAAAAGACCAGTACCTTGTATCTGTTTATATAGTCATAGGATGCTTTGGTCACTGCACGGTGAGATCAGCCAGATTCTTCCATGGGCCTTTGTGAGTCATCCTGGGGACACAAAGGGGTTTTCAGCAGTTATACCAAGGACATGAATTTGCTTGTGACTTGAGAAGACTGACCATATGCTCACGCGGGTACGTGCACGTAAAACGGAGAGGAGTTCACAGACACGTTGTGTCGGCATGAAAGTTAGAAGGAAACTAACTGTCCCGTCTCATGAGGGAGGAGAATTGCTGTGGACTGTCGGGAACTATTTCGTCTGGACAATACGAGGCGAGGCTGTTCGTGTTCAGCAGAGGTGACCGTGAGGACAGTGGGAAGGAACAGGGGCCGGCCACGCTCTGTGGTCTCATCTGTGGGCAAAAATTTGAGAGCGTTTAAGTCGGCGTGCCCCAGAGTGGGGGTTTCCGCTGTCACCCCCAGTGACCCTGCACCCTTCCTGGTCACCGCCGTGCGCCGGGCTTGGCCGTTGCCGCTGTCCTTCGGGGACCGTGTACGTCGCTGTCTCCAGTGCCGTGGCGTTGTGGTCACAGGAGTGGGAGGGCTGTCACCACGTCTCTTCCCGGGGCAGGCGGTCAAAGAGAAAGGAAATGATCTTTGCGGTGTGGCGAAAGCCTCGTGTCTGGATTTCGGGGACCTGGGTTCACAGACTCCATGTGTGGTAACCCTGGTGCCTCAGCCGCCTGGCCCCTTCCTCACACAGACACGGAGGATGAGGGACAGGCTAACTAACTGACTTCGGAGAAAACAGAGGGGACTGCTCGCACGCGGAAAGCACCCGGTAAATTTCTTTCTCTGTCCTGTTTCTTGCCGGCCTGGCAGTGGATGGAGACCCCCATTTTGTCGTGGATTTCCCCCTGAGCAATCTCACCGTCTGCTTCAACATCGACGGGCAGCCGGGGGACATCCTGAGGCTCGTCTCTGATCACGCGGATTCTGGTAAGTTCTTCCCTCCCTTGTGACCTCTGGGCAAGGTTAAGGTAGGTATCACAGCCCCCTCTGTCCTTGCGAAGGGTGTGTGTGTGTGTGTAAGGGGACATACCACACGCTGATGGCAGTGGGCTGGGTGCGGGGCTCAGTGTCACGACGACGTGGGTTGGAAGCGCTGCTCTCACGTGACTCCTTTTGTGGCCTTGGGCACACGTCCTCCTCGTAGCACGGAGACAGTGGTACTTCCTCGGGCAGCCCCACCAGGCTGTCGTCAGTAATGGATCTGAAGTCGTTTTGTAAATGAACGGGTCCTGTGGAGTTCGTGACTTTCCAGTCGAGGACTCGAACGGCAGGAGGGCTGGAGTCCCGCGGTCCTCTCTCCCGGTTCCTCGGCGACGCGGATGCGAAGCCCACAGCTCTGTGAGCACTGAACACCGAGCTAACGAGGGCTCTGATCTCCTTCAGTCTGTAGAGCGGCTGGGTGAAGGAGGTCAGTGTGTGAAAGGCTCTCGAGTCACACGCAGGTAACAGTGCCCGAGGGCTGGCTACGTGGCATTTCTCAGTTCTGAGAGGATGCGTTTCTGGAAGGCTAGGTTACAGAGCGTCCCATGGCCGGGTGACCGTGCGATGTGATTACATAACGTGCGGTCCCGGGGCCCCTTCCCCGCCCTGTACTCTCACGAGGTTTCCTAGCCTTCGAGCTAAATGTCAGCTTGTCCTCACTCGGGCTCAGCAGTGAGATAGGGGCCTGCCTGTGTCCTCCCCGGAGGTACCCGCCTTCCTAGGAGGTACCCACCCACCTTCCTGGCGTTCCTGTGTTCAGCGTGGTGTCTGAGATGGGAAACCGCCAGAAGGTGATGCCTGGAGCCTTGAGGCTGAGGTACCTGGCTGGGATTTCTCCTGTCCCCCTTCCCCCTTGTCCCAGGGAAGGCACTTTTCTCCTGGAATGTCTAAGGAGCCGCTAGCCAAGATTTAGAGGAAGGTTATCCCCAAAGCAGAGCAAGACAAGAGTTCATTAGATAGAAGTCTTTGAGTCTTGCCAATTACACCCTCACCAGGCAGCATCTCATGCAGGCCTGGCTGCTCCACGTGGAATCTTCTCCTGTCAGCTGTCCACTGGGACAGCGCAGAACCTTAGGGCCTACATGAGTCTAGGAAAGCCGCCGTGGTGTTAGTGACGATGAAGGAAAAAAAGAATGGAGTTCAGCTTGATGGCAGTCGACATCTTATGCGTGTGCGACCTCCTGGGATCCTCACCACAGTTCTGATCTGTGTTACGTGCCCATTTTATAGATGTGATAATCGAGGCTGTTTTTTAAAGTGACTTATCCAGGCATACCCACCTAGGAGGTGCAGAACCTGAGTTTTTGGACTAGAAAAGAGGTTAATCTTCACATTCTCCCACACTGCCCGTGACATCACGGGATCGCCACATCAGGATCGGCGGAAACTAGCGGATAGGAAATGGGCGTCAGGGCCATGCAGGACTTTCGTCACTACAACCAGACCCAGTGACAAAGGCAAACAGACATGCACACCTCCTTCTGTGGTATCTTGACCCACGCCCCCTCTTTGCTGCCCCCACCCCAAGATACGGGAAAGATGGGGGAGGTAGGTTCATACCTTCCTGCCTTCACGCATTCACGCGTTCGCTCATTCGCTCGGTAGGACTGAGCGGCCCCTACCTACCCGGGAGTCAGACTTCATGGGGCCGGAGATTCAGAGTCAAGGCCAGAGGAGGGAGGAGATTCTATCAGATGTTCGCGTGCAGGTGGCTGGAAGGTGGGCTGGTCCGCTGACCCTTGTCCTCTCCCCTCTGCCTCCGAGGCGTGACGGTGAACGGGGAGCTGATCGGGGCGCCGGCTCCCCCAGGCGGCCACAAGAAGCAGCGCACTTACTTCCGCACCATCACCATCCTCGCCAACAAGCCCGAGCGGTCGTATCTGGAGATCACTCCGAGCAGAGTCATCCTGGACGGTGGGGACAGGCTGGTCCTCCCGTGCAACCGGAGCGCGGTGGTGGGGCGCCGCGGGCTGGAGGTGTCGGTGTCCGCCAACGCCAACGTCACCGTCACCATCCAGGGCACCATTGCCTTCGTCGTCCTCATTCACCTCTACAAAAAGCCGGCCCCCTACCAGCGGGACCACCTGGGCTTCTACATCTCCAGCAGCAGAGGCCTGTCCAGCAGCTGCCACGGACTGTTAGGTGGGCGGCCGCCCTCACGCCGGGTCGAGCGTAGACGTCAGGTTCCCAGAGCGAGGCTCCTGTTGCCCGTGCCTTTAGCTCGAGTTGGAAGCGCAGTCCTGAAATCACACGTCTTGCCTCCTGGCGACTTTCCGGAACGGGGAGGGGTTCATAAACTAATTGTCACTGGCCTCCTGGGAGGACGGGCCGAGACTTGGGGGGATAATCCTCCCGGGTTCTGGCTCCTGACTCGGGAAGTTGCAAGCGGAGGGCAGTCCGCGCCCAGCACGGGCGTGAGGCCCCCGTCCCGCCCCGGGCGGCAGGCCGCGTCCTCTGGTTTCCGCGCGCGGTCCCACGTGGGCCCTCTGCCCACAAGTGCAGGGCGGCGGCCGCCAGGGCCTGGTTAGAAAGCAGGATTTCCTGGCACTGGAGCTGGGCGGGTGGGGTGCGGCCTGACGGCCAGGGGCGCAGGCCGGGATTCCTTTGGCCTCTGCCGTGCCCTCACGTGACCTGCGGTACTCTGCCGAGTGTTTCCGGAGGAGGCCGACCACACTGCCGTCGGCACCCTCGGCCCCTGCCCACCGAACGCGTGGTCCGGAGGGGCCTGTGGCCGGAGGAGAGGCCACGCCCCGCCCTTCCCCCCCTCCTGTCCTTCCAGCTCTGGTTCCCCGTCTGTACTAGTGGTCCGGCAGCCTCCCAGTGTTAACGGGGGGCGGGGGGGGGACCGCTCTGAATGCCACCTGGGCCCCCCCTCCCCCGTCCGTACCCTCCCAACACGCGCCCCGTCGCTGACACCAGAAGGTGCGAGTCTTCCGGGAGGGTCCGACCTCGGACCGCGGTCAGCCAAACCCCCCGCCTCCGAGCTCCTCCGCCCCCGCCCCCCACCTCGGGTAACCCCCGAGCGCTGGCCGGCCACCACCGGTGGGCTCCTCGGGACTGACGCTCCTCGGCCCAGGGCGGCCTGCACTCGACTCACACCCGGCGCTTTCTTGTGTCCTCCTAGGTCAGTTCCTGAGCCGGGACGCCACGCTCACGCGGGAGCCCGCCGGGCTCAGCGAGGGCCCGGGCCGGCCTCCGCTCCCGAGGGCGGGCGACGGGCCGGAGACGGTCCTGAAGGTGAGAGGGCACCAGGTCCCGGTGGTCCGGAAGCAGAGGAGGATCTACAATGGGGAGGAGCAGGTGGACTGCTGGTTCGCCAGGAGCAACGCGGCCGGGCTGCTGGACGGCGAGTACCGGGACTACCTGGCCGCGCACCCGTTTGACTCAGAGACCGCCTTCGGCCTGGGACCGTCCGGGGGGCTCTGACGCCGGGCCCGAACGAAAGCGTGCATGGCGGGGACGCGCGGGGACGCCGCGGCGCGGCTCCTGCGGCCGGCGCGCGCCCGGCCTCCCGACGGTTGACCGCGACCCGTGACGCACCCCTGCTGGCGCGTAGGCCCGAGGTCGGCCTGAGAGAAGCGTAGGGTCGGGGCGCTGGGGCGACAGGGGTCTTTCGTTCTGCGTCCTCCCCTCCGCCACCCCCCACCGCCGTGATAGAGAGAGAGGGCGGCACCGAGGAGAAGGGTCACGCCGCCTCGTCGGCCCGCTGCGCGCGCATCAGGCCGGCCGGCTTGTCCCTCTCACGGCCTGTCGTGAGGGAACCGGTGAAGGAACGTTGCCGCAAAGCCGCTTCCTCGGTGGAGAGGGCCACGTTTGGGCACTCTGCTTTTCGCCTGCCCTTCGCGCTTCGGCATCTCCCCTCGCAGGGCTCCTGTGGCCTCCGCGTGCGTGGCCACCCTCCGCCTCAGGGGACCTGCCGTGGGCCCGGCCCGGGTCATGCAAATAGCTCGTAGGTCTGATCATTGTAAGCAATTCAGGCTTTCCTTGGGAGGGGAGTTTCTTCTGCTGTGATATCTTGCCCTTGAAAATGAGTTTTCATTAAAAAAAAATTTGGTTGACCATTGGAAACTTGCATCCCAGAGACCATCTTTCTGTCGCGGGCTTTGTAGGCCGCTCGACTGTGCTGATATGTTTCTGGCTGTTCCCGTAAAGCTAATAAACAGGACAGCCCCGCGCGGCTGGGTTTTCCTGGCCCGTCCCGGAGCTGGAGACTCGGCCGGTGTTCCACTTGGCCCTCCTGTACCTGTGTCGTGACTCCGGCCTCGTTTGCTCGCGGTCCGGGGGGAGGTGACCCACCAGGCCCCCGCGGCACTGGGATGGGAGGTGGGGCCGGCACGGGGCCTCACGGGCCTGCCCACGTTCCCAGCGAAGGTGCCGCCGCGCTCGCAGTCTGGGCAGCCGGCCCACGTGTCGGGTAGGCCGAGCCAGGAAGTGGGCGCGCGGGGGGCGCTGCGGCTGTTCCGGACAGACGGTCCGACCCCACGAGGGAAAGGTTGCATCGGTGGCGGGGGCCTCAGAGGTCAGCGAGTGGGCCCGTCCGAGAAGCCCGTCGCGTCATCTGGGGGAATCCGGGCTGAGGGCGAACCCACCCAGCTCTCGGGTTTTCCCAGACCCGCTGCCGGAGTTCATGCCGGCGGTGCGAGGACACCAGCCCAGCCGGGGACAGACGGGTCTGTACTTCGGGGCTCAGAGGAAGAGGAGGGGTGTAAAGCAGGGCGGGCTCCCCGGGGGCCTCCCGGTATGTAATCCCCGCCCAGCCGGGCAGACGTCCCGGGAGCCCAACGGGTGCCGACCGGGTTTGGGCCTCCAGGCTGCGGTGGGGGGAGGGGCGGGAGGGGGGGGTGGCTCCTGGCCGGCTCAGTTGTGCAGCGCGTGATGCTTGATTTCAGGGTTGTGAGTTCGAGCCCCGTGCTGGGCATGGAGTCTTCTCAAAAAAAACAAAACAAAACAAAACAAAACAAAACACCAAAATAACCAAACAGATTACAGAAGGGGCTGTTATTACACGTTACCAGTTAACTCCCGGTTACTGGTTTCTTTCTTTTTTTTTTTTTTTTAACATTTTTTTAACATTTATTTATTTATTTATTTATTTTTGAAAGACAGAGAGAGAGCACTAGTTGCGGAAGGTCAGAGAGAGGGGGAGACACGGAATCCGAAGCAGGCTCTCAGTGGTCAGCACAGAGCCGAATGCGGGCCTCAAACCCAGGAAGCAGGAGCCCATGACCTGAGCTGAAGTTGGACGCTCAACCGACTAATCCCCCCCGGGGACCCCCAGTTACTACTGGTTTCTAAGAGCAGAGACGAGTATTCCTGTGAGGTACCTCTCACTCTCCTATACTCGAGTATCAAGGTTGAGGTTTTATTTTAACGTTTTTACTTACTTCAGACAAATCCCACTTTTCTTCTTCCTCCTCTTTGTTGTCTGCGTCTTTTTATTGCGGAGGTTATTTACCATTAAGTGTTCTTAGCTGGAGACCGCGATATCTCCAGATATCTCCACATTCATGTTGTGCTAAGGACCTCATAATCTGATTGGAAAACGTAGTGTTTTCCGTGGGTCACGTGTGCTGTGCATCGCAAGCCTTTAAAAAAAAGTAAATGCAGAGGAAAGGAATTCGCTTCTCAGGTGGGGAAACTGAGGCAGAGCACAGCTGCGCGGTTTTTCCCACGTCGTGTGGAAGACCTAAAACAGGGCCAGGCTGAACTTGCTAGCTTTGCCATGACCTCACCGTGACCTCACCGTCCGGGCCATCATTTCTTTCCCGTATAAATGGGGGGAGTGGTGCTGAGTGAGCAGTTACATGACATCAGCCACCACGTTCCAGCCAGAGGAGTTGTGTCCTGACCACAGCCGTGTTAGCATGTCCAAGCGGCTGACGAACTGGGGTCTTAGCAGGGCCCCCCTGCCCCCGGATCCGTATCCCCTCGTCATCTGAGGAAGAGAAACCTCTGAGCGGGTCCCTCCCTAAGGGTTTCCCGATTAAAAGCGTCCCATTTCCCCAATTAAAGGGACGGAATGTTCTCTACCCACCCGTGCTGGGTGCCTTATCTTCTCCCGTGGGACTTTTGGGTGATTTACTACTTCTGGCTAGAGGGGGTGGGGCCGGTCGCATAAACCTCGGTGACACTCCATCACAGCAGGGCGGTGGCTCGCTGGGAGCGGGACAGGCCACCTCCCTGCTTCTTTCAGGCATCACGCCGAGTCTTTGCGTCTTGTGTCCTCATAGGTGGATTAAGGGACAGGATTTATTTCTTGAAATTTATCTCTCGGCCGAAGTGAACGGCATGCAGTGAATGTTTGTGTTCCCCCCACAATTCACATGCCGCAGCCTAAATTCCCAGTGTGGTGGCCTTTGGAGGGTGATGAGGTCACGAGGCTGGGGCCCCCCGGATGGGATTAGTGCCCCTGTAGGAAGAGACACCGCCGAGGTGGTCTTCCTGCTCTCCCCCACGCGAGGACAGACCCAAGTCAGCGTCTGTCTGTGAACGAGGGGCAGGGCTCTCGCCAGACGCTGCGCCCATGGGCCCATGGACCCTGGACCCCCAGCCTCCAGAGCCGTGGGAGAGGAATGTCTGTTGGTTAAGCGCCCCCAGTCTAAGCCCCCCCGGTCTATGGCATTCTTGGAATAGCACCCTGAGCCGACTGAGACCGTGAATCCAAAATGCGAATTCTGTCTCCTTCGTCCAGCCACCCACAATATGTACAGTGCAGTTACTAACTTGGAACCATTAGATCCAGCTACAAAAAGCAGCAAATAAAGTCACACGGCTAGGCAAAGACTTAGAAACGTAACTTTAAATATTTATTTTAGTCGGTTTAATAAGTAGGGCACGAGATAGTTCACGTTCAAGAGACTTTAAAAAAAATAAAAAATTAAGACCAGGGCGCCTGGATGGCTCAGTCGGTTAAGTGATCTCACAGTTTGTGGGTTCGAGCCCCGCGTGGGGCTCTGTGCTGATGGCTCAGAGCCTGGAGACTGCGTCGGATTCTGCGTCTCCCTCTCTGCCCCTCCCCTGCTCGTGTGCACGCGCACGCTCTCTCTCAAAAATAAATAAACATTAAAAAATGTTTAAACTAGGAGAATGAAACGTAAAGACACAGCATGTGGTTACGTTTATGTTTTGAGGGATCGTGGAGTTAGGGCTGTAGACAAAAAGCCTTGATGAATCCAACCGCACCCCTTGCTTGTAGAAATCTCTGAATTACGTGAAATACCCGTAAACGGAGCAGCGACACGTTAAACCGACACAAGCTACTGTACAGAACGGCAGACACACAGCAACCATTCCCGACCGTTTATTTAACCGTCACACGCACAGACAAGCGGCTTATCCCTCTGGGACTCTGACATCCCAGGGCGTCTGCCACCTTCCCATCGGGTCCCTCGTGTGCACACGGCCGCGTCTAGCTGGTACTTCTTCCATCTGCCTCTGGGGCGGTTTTGCGCTTCGAGCGGCCTTTCTGGCTCGTGGTTCTGGCACTGTCCCCCCCCCCCCCGCCCCCCCCCAGCGCCGGTGGTCCTGCCCAAACCTGTTCAGATTCCCACCGCGCTGCGCCACGTGCCGAAGGGAACAGTCCCTGGTTAGAAGCAGCAGAGACACGGAACGTGACACCCGGCGCTGGGAAGCCGTGAGAAAGAGGAAACAAAGGCGGCCTCTCTGGGCTTCGGCTTCTTCGTCCGCACAACGAAGGGGTGCACTCAGACCCTCTGATCTTTATCTTTCTGCGGCAGATGAAGGTACCTCCTGAACCTCCAAGCAATAAACGCAGCACGATTCATTCGATGACGCCGCTGTGTTTGGGGATCCAACGTTCCAGACCCGGGGATTCGGGGGAAGACCAAGTTCAGGCCTCCGTGGAGGGGACGGCTGAGGGCGGGAGAGGGAAGGAGCGCCAGGGTGGAAACAGCCCTGCAGTACTGTGAGAGCTGGGCCGCGCAGGCTGGCGTCTGCGCCTGGAGGAGGCGGGAAGGAGGCCGGGAAACCATCCCAGAGACGGCCGAGAACGCCAAGCCGCGGGAGGAAGGGAGTATACAGAGGCCGCCACCCAACGGAGTTTTCTAGAATGTCCAGCGGCTGCGAGCATCTTGCAAACAGAAGCACCTTTCTCCCCCTGCCCACTGTCCCACGAATCCAGCGGTCACTGAGGCCCCGGTGGGTGCCACTCCATACGGTCCCAGGCCCCTCACCACCTCGATGCTGTCCTGGGGCATCTCTGGCCCTGGCTGCAGAGGACGCCCAGCAGAGTCACAGCGGCACGGGGGCCCCTCCCGCCACCAGGGCTCCCGCTGGCATTTGGCCAACTGGGGTCACCTCTTTTCCCTGGCGCCCCCCAGCCCCAGCATTCACTCCGTTCTGCTCCAGCCTCCTAGACCACCTCGCCCACGGCCTCCCAGTTTTTTGTCCCCTGTCGTGCTGAGAAAACTGCCAGGAGCTCCCGTTTGCTCCGTGCCCCATCACAGCGGCGCTGCCGTCCCGCGGCCCTCGTCTCCGAGCCCCTCGTCTCCGAGCCCCTCGTCTCCGCGCCCCGTCCTTCCCGGTGCAGCTGGCTGCCTCCTTTGTCACTCCCCTGGGCAGGTGCTTCCGTTAGTCTCTTTCTTCCTAGAGGCTCCAGACTCTCGCTCCCCCCAGCTCTGCCCTCTTGATTCCACAAACCACTCCGGGAGGTCCCCTCTGCTCTGACCCCGTCGTCCCCACCTGGCTCTTGGCCTCCCCTCTTCCGTGTGCTGTGTCTGCGGGGTGGTCGGTGTTTGAAACCTCGCTTTTCTTTTCCTTTACCTCTTAGGTGCTGAACTCATTACGGTCCGCTTCTGTCCTCGGCACGCCTACGGGGGCGGATCTGGCGACCATTGCCACCGCCCACTCCCGCCTCTTGAGTGTGGCTGTGTCAGTCTCTCCCTCTCACGAAATCCTGGAGCCTTCACTTCTTTTGTGCGATTGGTTTCTTTTCTTAGTTTCTTTAGCTGAATGTCTTTCCTCCTACCAACCTGTGTGCGGACTTGCCTTCAGGTTCCCCCTAGATCCCCTGTGGGCTCTTCCTCGGGGACCCCGTCCAAATCATCCTCTGGCTCCGCGTGGGAGATCCTGAAAATGAATGTAAGGTCCTGACCGCTCGTCTGGGGATGCTTCCTTTCATTTTTCTGGCGTCACCTCAAACTCAGGAATAAAAGCAAACTTGCTGTCCTCAAAGCGTCTGTCTCTTGAATAGAAGTATTTGGAATTCAGGATCTGGGAAGAAAGGAAGAAGTTCTAGCAACAGTCCTTTCTGTTTTGACTTTTGCAAATAAAGGTGTGTGTGTATGCATCTCATAGGAGGCCAGTTTAAAATTAATTAAAAAATGTTTTAAAAATACTTTTGAGAGAGCACATGAGTGGGGGGTTGCAGAGAGAGGGAGAGAGAGCACAAGCAGGAGAGGGGCAGAGAGAGAGGGAGACACAGAATCCGAAGCAGGCTCCAGGCTCCGAGCTGTCAGCACAGAGCCCGACACGGGGCTCGAACCCACAAACCGCGAGATCGTGACCTGAGCCAAAGTTGGACACCAAACCGACCAGCCACCCGGGCAAAGTTCATTTTTACGGACACAGCATTCTTCCTGAAAATTCTCTGTTAATCGTATTATTTTCTCAAAACAACAGCTGTGTTTGTGCAGGAGGGGGGCCCAGTGTCCTGACTTGCTCACTGGGAATTTCTGGTTATATAAGATGAATATCTCACACACAACTGAGTTCACGGATACGTCCATGAAATTGCACCATCAGCACAAAATACATTATGAATACGTTCTAGTGTGCTTTTAAAAGATAAGTTCTATTTGGAATGGAGGAAAGACACCAGTCCCAGCACCTGAGCAGGAATGGATGTATGAGCCGTGTGTCTGCCACTGCTGTCGGCCTCACACGGCTGGGCTCGTCCAGCCCCACAAATGGGAGGGAGAGAAAGCTGCCGAAAGCCAGCTCCTACCCGAGAGTTCACACGGATGCTACAGGAAAAGCAAACCTTTCCAGGGGAGTCAGTGCAGAGTCTGAAGGCTCGGCTCAGAGGTGAAGTGTATTTGCCTTTGAAGAAGGCTGGAGCCCAGGAATATTCTAGAAACTAAAAGTTCCCCCATGCAATCTGGAGGCGACTCTTTATTCTTTTTAACCTCATCCTCTGCCTGCCTGGAAAACTTGAAATCAGGTACTTTGAGGACTTGTGATAAAAACATTATAGAAACCTGGGTGTATAACTGACGGACCGTAACGTCTTAAATGTTCCTGCAACTTTCCCAGAAGACGAAATGCTTCAAAACGAACACGTTCACTTATTCACTCAACCAATATATGTATCTTTTAATGTTTTCATTTCTTTTTTGAGAGAGAGAGAGTGAGAGCACACAAGCAGGGGAGGGGCAGAGAGAGAGGGAGACAGAATCCGAAGCAGGCTCCAGGCCCCGAGCTGTCAGTAGGAAGCCTGACACGGGGCTCGAACCCACAAACCGTGAGATCATGACCTGCTGAAGTCGGACGCCCAACTGACTGAACCCCCCGGGTGCCCAAAACTTATTTATTCTTAATAAAAACACTGCGGAGGGGCGCCTGGGTGGCTCAGTTGTTTGAGTGTCTGACTCTGGCCTAGGTCATGACCTCACCATTCTTCCGTTCGAGCTCTGCATCCGGCTCAGTGCTGATAGCTCAGGCCTGTTCGGATTCTGTGTCTCCCCCTCTCTGTCTCTGCCCCCTCTCCCACCCACACTCTCTCTGTCTCAAAAATAAATAAAACAACAACAACAACAACAAAAACACTGAAGAAAAGGAAAATAAGCTGTGCGGAAGAACTAAAATCCAGGGACTTGGAGTGTCTCACCTTCATTACAGAGCTGCGTTTTGGGCATAGGCTCATCCGGCCACAGTGCCTTTGCTTGTCTGGTGTCCCCGGGATGCTGTGGACAACACGAAGGTGGCTTCCACCGCGACTCTGGTGGGATCGATGGACCCTGCGTCCAGCACCCGCCCGTGGGGCTCAGCCGAGTGTCACCGGGCAAGGCGAAGACAGGATGGTGCGGGGTGTCCCCGGGGCGGTGACTTCAGCATCGCCTTTTCCCTCTGAAGGCGGACGTCCGCGGTGTGAATGTTGGGCTGCTTTCTGACCCTGGTCCGGGCACCAAGCTGGGACGTGCTGAGCCGGAGGCCACGGGACCGCTCGGAGCCCCTCCTTCTCCCTTCTCCTTAGAAACAGCTCAGACGAGGAAACACGTCTGGGGAGCTCGGGTGTAGGGATCGGCTGGGGAAGGGGGTCCCAACCCACAGCCATTAAATGTGCGGAAATGGAGCGCGACAGAACTCTCTCGCACCCTCGGTGGCTTTTCGACGTCACTCCTGCTTGGAGAGGCCCAGACACCGTGGCTGTGGCCATGATTAATGAGCCACGGGTGCACCTGCCGGGACTGGGGCTGGGGAGGCGGGGGCTCGTGGAACTTCCCTTTTCCACGGCCAGACGGCCACGGGGATGCGCAGGTGACACGTCTCGTCCTAGTTTCTGCGGGGGGCGGGGGGGAAGGGGGCAAGGGAGCCGGAGCAGAGCTGTGCGTGGTCAGGGCGCCCGGAAGGAGCCACGCACTTGGCTCTGGGGCCGCGGGGAGGACCGCGCGGGGGTGGGGAGGGGCCGCGAAGAACCCACAGCCCAAAGGCAACGTAGCCGGAGAAGGTCTCCCGAGACACCCACCTCGTGGGCCCGTGCTCCGTCATGGCGTGGGGGCAGTGACACAACCCAGAGCGACAGCCTGCCGGGGCCAGAACGGCACGAATTTCCACGGTTGCGCCTGCCTTCCTTTCCCCATGAAGAACCCGCCCCCCCAGCCCCCCGCCCCGTGTCCCCTGCTCCTGCTTCCCCACCCTCCCGCCGTCTGGGGCGCCTCACCCACACCTGAGACCTGCAAGGAGCTTTAGCCCCCACTGCCTCTGTGGGGGCCGCCCGCCCAGCTGCTGGACGCAAAGGGGGAAGGACACGAAGAAGGATGCGAACCTTGGCCACCACCGTCGGGAGCCTAGGGGTCCCCCCCAGATCACAGCATCGGTTTTTATGTTGGTTTCCTTTCACGACCTTCTCTCAAAAGCCCCCGTGGGGTTGCGAAGTCGCGTGTGCAGGATGTTCCTTGCTGCTTTTTAAAGGTAAAAAAGTTTTTAGCGTGAAACGCAAACACACAGACACCAAGAAATAGCCTAAATGGCCGTCCCAAGGTGGCAGCGTACTTTCCTGGTGGGAACACGAGCACCAGGGCTTACGGCTAGTGAAATGAGGTGTGGGAGCCTGGGGGGCTCAGGCGGTGAAGCGTCCGACTTCGGCTCAGCTCGTGATCTCCTGGCTCGTGGGTTCGAGCCCCGCGTCGGGCTCTGGGCTGACAGCTCAGAGCCCGGAGCCTGCTTCGGATGCCGTGCCTCCCTCTCTCTCTGCCCCTCCCCCTGCTCACACTCTGTCTCTCAAAATACAAAACAAAACAAAACATTAAAAAAAAACTAAAATACAGAATCTGTCTCTCTCTCTCCCTCTCTCAAAAAAAAGAGCTAACCGCAGGTGACTCTCTTCCTAAAAGCTGTTTGACGTGGACCGTTGGCTACCATATCTCGGTGGCCGCCACACCACGGGCCGAGCAAAGGGCCCCGTGCTGTGATTGAAGCCGAACTCGTCTGGTGCGGGTCCTCAAATGACCCCACTCCCCTCCCAGGGAGCGGAGCCTAAGCCCAGGTACAATGCCTGGCCCAGCTTTCGGTGTCTCTCCCTCTCTTCAATTGCTTTCCTCCAGGGGGAGAGGAGAGCAGCTCCCAGACCTCCCTGGGGGGTCGGGGAGAGGCAGGCCTCTTCTCTCCCGCTCACAGGGTCACGGTGGCAGCTGAGAGCCGGCCACCCGCCCGTGAGCGGACAGCCAGCACGGCCAGGCCCGGGCCGTGGGCGCTGGGCCCTGGCGCCCCTCTACCTGGGCCTGCTAGGATTACAGAATGTGCGGGCCAAAAGGGGAGAACGGTCTGGAAGGCTCCGTGAAGCCTGTGTCCCCACGCGGGAGGTCCCGGGCTGCCCTTGCGGCCGGGCTGGCTGGAAAAGAATGGAGTTATTATGTGGGTGGGGAGGGGGCAGCGAGGTGTTGAGCAGAGAAAATGGTTGAAATTCGAGTCGCACTGATGCTGGCAGCTTGGCGCCTGCTGTTAGACCGGCAGATGAACTCTGATAAACCGGAGGCACTTTCCCCACACCCGCCTGGAAACTCTAGCACCCCGCGGAGAGTGCAGGGCGGCTGGGAGGGGTGCGGGGAGACGGGGCTGTGAAGGGTGGGGGCGCTCTGCATTTCCAGAGGGGCAGGCAGGAAGCCAACTTTGCTCAGGTCAGGCCATTCAAGTACAGGTCTGGTGCCTTAATGGGTCTGCAGGGGCAGGTACACAGCCGGGGGTGGGGGGGGGCCTGCCCTGAGGCCTGGGCAGGGGTGGGAGGAGGAGGGAAGGAGCGGGTGGCAGGAAGCACCCCCCCCCCTGCCCCCGTGCACCAGCACTTGGACCAGACAGCTCCAGTGGTGACCTGAGGCTGGGGATGGGACCCCCCCACACACACCCTGGCAACGCGTCCCTTGCCCAACCCTCCCAGACAAGCTGGTGAGAAGCTCTTCCCCCAGGGAGAGTCACAGCACCCCATGTTTCCCCTTCTAGTCCTGGAGACTGGGGTGAGTCTGAATTCGTGTGCTTAAGCTCAAGGTCCTCAGCATCCACGCACAGCAACGTGAATGCACCTGACGCCACTGAATCTTGCCTTAAAAAGATGGTCAACGACAGATCTACCATGAGGTCCAGCAATCCCGCTTCTGGGTCTAGGTCCGAAGGAAATGAACCTGTGATCTCAAAGAGTCACCTGCTCTCTGCATTCGTGGTACTCACGATAGCCAAGGCACAGAACGAACCGAAGGGTCTTTCAGTGGAAAAGTGGCTACAGAAAACGGAATATTACTCAGCTTTGAAAAACAATTTGCAACAACATGGATGAGTCTGGAGGGCGTTGCTACTAAGTGAAATAAGCCAGACAGAACAAGACAAAACACGGTACAGTACCGCTTATATGCGGAGTCTAGACAAACCAAAACCAAACAGGCAAACAAGTCGAACTCACGAGAGAGTAGAAAAGTGGCTGCCAGAGGCTGCCAGGTGGGCGTAGGGGGAGAGATGGGAACACGTTACCCAAAGGGCACAAGCTTCCGGTTATAAGATGAACCAGGACTGAGGATCTGCTGTGTAACATGGTAAGTACATTGGCAACACTGTATTGTGGGATTGAAATTTGCTAAGACAGTAACACTCAAGTATGAAAAAAAAAATGGTCAAAACAGGGTTTTGAGGGGCGCCTAGGTGGCTCAGTCGGTTAAGCCTCTGACTCTTTTTTTAAAAAAAATTTTTTTAACGTTTATTTTTGAGACAGAGAGAGACAGAGCATGAACAGGGGAGGGGCAGAGAGAGAGGGAGACACAGAATCCGAAGCAGGCTCCAGGCTCCGAGCTGTCAGCACAGAGCCCGACGCGGGGCTCGAACTCACAGACCGTGAGATCATGACCCGAGCCGAAGTCGGCCGCCTAACCGACTGAGCCACCCAGGCGCCCCTAAGCCTCTGACTCTCGATTTCAGCTCAGGTCACGATCTTGCGGTTCATGGGATCGAGCCCCGCATCGGGCTCTGCACTGACAGAGAGGAGCCTGCTCGGGATTCTCTTTCTCCCTCTCTCTCTGTCCCTCCCCCCCTTGTACTCACTTTCTCCCCCAAAATAAATAAGTACACGTTAAAAACAACAACAACAGGGTTTTGAAGAGACATTTGCACACTGACGTTTATAGAAGCATCTTTACAAACACCAAGAGGTGAGAGCAACCAAAGTGTCCGTTGATGGGTAAATGGATAGGTAACATGTGGCCTGTCCCTACAGTGGAATAAAATTCAGCCTTAAAACGGAAGGAAATCCTGTCCTATGTTCCAACGTGGATGTACCTCGAGGACACCGTGCTAAGTGAAACAAACCAGCCACAAAAAAGACAAAGACCGTGTGATTCCACTTACACGAGGTATTGAGAATCGTCAAACTCCTAGAGAAAGTAGGGTGAGGGTTAACAGAGGCTGGGGGAGAGGGGACAAGGAGGAGCCATTTGAAGCGGACAGGGTTTCCTATCTGCAAGGTGGAAAAGTTCAGGAAACCGAATTCACAACTTAACGCCACTGACTTGTGCACTTAGAAGTGGTTAAGACGGCAAATTCCATGTTATTTTAAAAAACTAGAGTTTATTTTATGGGGCAATTTTAGGTTCACAACAACATTGTGAGTAAGGCACAGAGAGCTCCCATCTGTGCCCTGGTCCTGACACCACAACCCCCCCCCCCCCACTGGCAACGCCCCCCGACAGAGTGGGACAGTTGTCACAACGGAGCCTGAATGGACACATCCTCGCCCACACTGTTACGTGCTTTTGCCACAACGGACAAAAAATGTGAGCACAACATTGATAGAAAAACCCGACATATTGCACGGTGAGAGGAAACGAGAGATGAAACTTATTTACTACCATGGATGCAAAAATTTTGAATTTTTTCCGAGGTTTCTCTTTTCTATTTATTGATTTTGAGAGAGAGGGAGCAGGGAGGGGCAGAGAGAGAGGGAGAGCGAGAGGATCCCAAGCCAACTCCGCACCGTCAGTGGGAAACCCGACGTGAGGCTCAAACCCACGAACCACGAGCTCATGACCTGAGCCGAAACCAACAGCTGGTCGCTTAACCGACTGAGCCACTCAGGCGCCCCGGATGCAGACAATTTTAAATTAAAGATCGGCTAAGAGTCCGCATCAAAAGCATGACAAAATATGGTTTAAATGGTGAAAATTGTGTTATGTATCTTTTACCATGATTTAAAAAGAAAAAAAATCCTCTCTTTTACCTTCCAGCCTGAAGAACAGACCCTCGGGGGCTCCAGGGTCAGGCTGGAATCACCACGAGTACCTCTGGGCACCGAGGACACCTGTTCCCAAGCAGCCTTCCTGAAGAACGTAACAGACACCCGTGTGCATCCAAGGCGCGGTCAGCTGGCTGCCGGGCCTGCCGGGCCTCCCGGGCGCCGTCGGGTCCTCGGGACTTGGGAGAAGGCGCCAGGCGTGGGTGTGGAGGCTGCCTCATCCTGTTCCCATCTTCCTCCTCCGCTGCAAGCAAAGCATGTGACTCCCTGGACCACCCGCCAGAGAGGGAGAGGGCTGGTGACGGGGTTGGATGCTCTGCTCCTGGACTGAGTCCTGTGGGAGACACTCTGCCCCCACACGCTGTTCCTAAAGCCCGGGCCTCCGGCAGGAGAACACCGCGTTCAGCGACGGGACCGAGCCGCCCCTGGTCTGCCCGCCAGCAGGCAGTCTGACCCTGGAACTGCCCACCTGGTGAGAATGTCCTGGCTGGCGGACAGCCGCCTTCTCGCTGTGTCTTCTTATGGAGGAAAGAGAGAGAGAGAGAGAGAGAGAGAGCTTTCTTACAAGGCCTCTAACCCTCTTGGATCAGGGCTCTAGCCTCATCACCTGATTTACCCTTAATTCCCTCTTTACTCCAAATACCATGACACTGGGGAGGAGGGAGTCCACGCATGGATTCTGGGAAGGACACAATTCAGTCCAGACTGTGTGGTTATGGCTCAGTCTGTACACTCCTAAATCCGTGTAACTCGACGGCAACCACAGGGAGAAAGCACTCAGGGAGGAAGGAGGAGGCGTGGGTCCCCGTCTCGTCCACCAAAGGCAGAAAACCTTAGGCAGGTCCCAAGCGCGGGGGCCACTTGGTCCCCCGGGCTCTGGAAGGAGACTGCCGGGGTGGCGGCAAATGTGTTCAGAGCCCTCCAAGCTGGTTATCGCGGTTGAGCTCCGGCCCCGTGCGTTACGAGGGGAGGAACGCTCTACACGGGCCTCGGCCGAGAACGGGGCTCTCTTCTCGTGACCCGCTTCTCACACGGAGTCCCAAGTGCAGCCCCGGCGGCTGCCCCACGCTGGGGGCCCGGAGCAGGAAGCGGAATGTCAGAGATGTTCAATGCCGCTCGCCCGCTGCCTCAGTCACCGCTCCACTTGCCGAGAGAGGAAACCGAGGCCCGGGGAAGGAAAGTTGTGCAAGCCTGTCGTGCGGCTGGTTGGGGCAGGACTGGGACTCAGGACCCCCAAACTTCATGTAACTTTGGAGAATCTAGTCCTTCTCTTACGGGCAAGCGTTCCTGCCTCCCCGTGAGTCTTCACTCACTCTGCGTTCCATGCGAAGCCTTGCACTTGTGTCCGTGAGACAGAGAATTTCCTGGGAGTCATCCCAGGAAATCCAGTGCCCTCGTCCACTGATGGTGGGAGGGAATATTGGTGTCAACAGGCTAAGGCAACCTGGCCGTAAGCGTGACCTTAAACCCGCGGTACTCCTCGACTCGGGACCTGCGTCAAAGGGGGGTGGTCTGTAAACATCCTCACGATGTAGGCGGGAGATCCACGGACGATGATGGAACCCAACTAGAAACGATTGAGGTGTTAACCAGAGAGGGTTGGTGACATTGATCGTGATACAGTCATACAAGGGCGTCTCGTTATGCAAAGCCCAAATGACACGGGAAAATGTTCATCTACGTTCATGGAAAAGAGAGCCATTGACAAGTCATTGAAAAGAGAACTGAAAGACATGTGCCCCAGTAATAATAGTGATTAGCTTCGGGTGGCAAGGTTTTATGTGATTATTGTTTCCTTTCTTGAAATTATTTTTTATTTAGTTTTAATGTTTATTTATTTTTGACAGAGAGAGACAGACCGTGAGCAGGGGAGGGGCAGACACACACACACGCACACACACACACACACACACACACACACACACACACAGGATCTGTTGAGTAAAATCCTGACGGTGGATTGTGAAAGAGGATAAAGCATGTGTCTATCGTAAGGTCTGAGAAGGAAGGGGAAAATGAGGGCAGAGCCCGTTTATGATTTCTCGTCCGTGTGTCTCCAGTTCGCTCCCCTCTACCCAGCTCGCTTTCAACTGTTCCAACCACTTGTTCCTGGTCATCCGATGTGACTCCGGTGAAAGAAGGTTCTAGCGGCTAAGGAAATGTGAGGAGAGAATGTGGGCTCAATCGTTAGGACTAAAGTTGCTCAGGGAGAAAGGCGAGGATGTTGTGCATGGTGGAGAACCACAGCGACCGGAGGACGCCAAAAACGTCTGAAGGCTCCAAGTAGCTGAAGGGTCATTCTACTTGCTATAGCTGACGCCCTTGGGGTTGAAATAAAGACAGACTATTTTCCGTTTCCTGGCCTTTGACCGAACCGTGGCAGTGACAGCCGCCAATCATGTTAGTGTCCACTTGCCATCATGCCTGCTTCCTTTGGAGGCTGGATCTCAAGGACAGGAAACGCCGGGACAGCATTCAAGTGGCCAAAGATTCCGGGCTGTTCGCAGGAAGCCAGGAGAGATCCGTGCCCCCGGGAGAATCCTTTGAAAACAAACAAAGCAAACCTCTGGTGTGGACCTCGTGCTGCACTCTCTGAACACATTCAGGGGTTCTTTCCTCCACTTAAGGGTCAGATGGCTTTATTGCCTTACGGGTTCCTTGAGGGAAACGCCAATCCTCGAGAGAAATTCCTCTGCCAAGGAGACACAGGGCTCTGTCGGCCTCTACCCCATCCCGAACGGAGGGGCTCAGACACCAGCTTCCTGTACTGACCGCGTGCCTGGCTGTGCTCCTCCATTTTGTTCTCAGAAACACGGGGACCCACTCACGATGACGGACCCACTTACGATGACGAAGAAAGGCACAGTGAGCATGATGAAGACCAGCTTCCACTGAGGGGCTGGGATGTAGTGCGATGGAACCTTCTGGAGCTAGCGGGGAGGGTGACATCACCATAGGACAAGGCAGTAGAGTCCATCTTGAGGTCATCGTCACTGACACCGCGACAGCCTCTGACTGGGGAGCTAACCACCCCCCCCCCCGCCCCCGCACTCCTTCCTGTCATCAGACAACGTGATGGAAACCGCACAGTAAGCAGATAGCTCACAATTTTACAGCAAATGAGGCAGGGATGTTTGGGGCCAGTGCACTGAAATCAAGTGGAGGCAATTCTCAATTATGGTTACGGAAGCACAGAGAGGTCTCGAAATCCGTGAAATTCCCCAGCCTTGAAACTCTACCGAGGTTGCATCGTCACTGTCCGCCCTGACGCGTTTCGCCGAAACTGCTTCAAGATGAGTAAAACGGGCTGGTTTCTGTTCCCCTGGAGGATTAGGAAATGGTTCAGGTGTGAATGACTGGTCGAATCCCTATGATCAGTGCCTGGGGAGCCAAGAATTGGCCAGATCCGATCCTCCGTCTGGTTGCAAACCTGACCACTCTCTTGACCGTCGGCCCACGGGACGGCCAGAGACGTCACCCAAATTCTCACTGTGGTCCAGCCTAGCATGAGCAGAACAAGCCTGGTGGCCACCTTCACACACACCATGGTCGGCAAGTTCAGGAGACACGGCCCAGTCCACTCCTTGGCTTGGAAAGGTCACCTTGGGGGACAGAATGAGCCCAGTGGGAGCCACTGACTAACACCCACCCTGGGGACGCCCAAGGGGATCACACCAGGCCACTCAGCAAAACCGTTCCTGGAGTTGGGCGCTCAACTTTTCACGGAGACATCGCCACTTCCGGGCTCTGGAACTTTGATCACTGGCGCCACCTGGTGTTGAGCGCCGGTATTCCCCTTCTACGTCGACAAAACCAGGAACTAGGGAACAAGTGCCCTTGGCCCAGAAAGTCAGGGGCCCCAAGCGGCTAGGATGCTGTGTACTATTTTCCAAAATGTGTCGATTCGGTTGCGATTGCTTTCCACTTCCCATCAGAGGGGGTGGGAGGGAGGGGAAAGTGGGTGACGGGCACCGAGGAAGGCACCTGTTGGGATGAGCACTGGGTGTCGTACGGAAACCAATCTGACAATAAATTTCATCTTAAAACACAAAAAAATTAAAAAAAAAAAAAAAAGAATGCCCCATCAGGGTGGTACCCCAGTGACCACTTTCTGCCTTTGCTGCTCTCTGTCTCCCAGAGTCTGAGTCGCGTGACTTCCAGAAGACACCCCGCCCCCACCCAGCTGTCCACATACCCCTCTGTCTCCATCCAACTAGACGATCCCTCGTGGACAGCGATCCCTTTATCTCCATGGCTCCAGCATGTCTCACGGTGTTGACACATGGGAGAAAATTAATACACCCCGAGTGGGAAAAGGGACGCGAAGGGCCCAAGAGACGGAGGGGAGGCTGATTTCAGGTCTGACCATTCTCCTTTGCAGCGCTCCGTGTCTTCCGCAACGAGAGAAGCAGCACTTTCTTTGACCGTCGGGGCCTCCTGGCTCTTTCCGCCACCTTCTCCTGACCTCCCTCTACGTAATCTGCCAGCACGGTGCCCACACAATTATGCCTGGATCATATCACTTCCCGAAATATAGGGACACACATCACCATTCTTTTAGGCTTTTTGCAGACATAAAAATCAACATGGGATCTCACACTGAAAAAAAAAGTTCCTCCCCGTCCAATTCTCTTTCAACCCTTCTGATTCCGTCAAGGAAAAAGCAAAGGTCCTGGATAATGTTACTACGCCTTTAACACCTCTCGGGTATCCATTTGAACAAAGGACTCACAGGCCAGACCATCAGCAGGCAACAATATCCACCGACAACTGTAAACTTTAATTACTCCCACCGCGAAAAAAGAGACGGCAATTATGTGATCACTGACGCTATGCCGGCCATCATATTGCCACGTAGAAATGTCTCAAACCAACAGGCTGCACACCTTCAGTTTACCCAGTGTTATATGTCAAATATAGTTCGATTAAAAAAAAAAAATACAACCAAAGAAGTTTTCTTGCCAAAGCAGGGAGCCGAATCTGTTCACAGATGTTCCAGGTTTTCCTTGCAAGGTAAACAGATGTTTACCGAGTCAGCTTAAGAGAAGCTTTTAGGTCAGTCATCGCGGCAGGACCACAAGGGTATGGCAAGAAAAACGGGAAGGGGGTTGCGATAGGGGAATGAGTTCAACGGGGGGAAACATTTGAATAACGAGACATCGTTCCCTCCTCGCTGCGTTTCTGCCTGTGCGCGCCTGGCCTGCCTCCCCAGGACCTGGCTTGGCCCGTTCGCAAAGGAAACGGGGGACAGGTGGAGTCAGAGGTGGGCACTGCTTGCCTAGACGCTTGTCCCATCAGTCCGGGTTTCTTCACAATAGCCCTGCGGGGACGGGGCCAGTCTGTGGCCGCAGGGAACAGTTCACCCCGTAATTAATCTTCCCTGGGCTCCCCCACTTTGCAGAGAAACTCGTGAGCCGGGTTCAGCTCTGCGGAGTCTCCTTCATCAGAAATCAGTCCAGGGCTAATGAGTCGGCCTCCGCCTGGGGCCGCACGCGGGCAGATCCTGTATCTGGTGCCTGCCGAGGCGGGACAGCACGGGCACAGAAACATGTGGCGACTAAGGTCTCAGGAAGGCACCGGGGGGTTCCATTATCCTCAGCTTTCTGGGTAATGCAATCCGAAAATCAATTCTCATTAAATACAAGTGATCCTAATCCCTCTGACAGGTTACATCTTAAGTGATAATTAAAAGCATATTTCCTGACGCTGGGCTGCTGTGAAACGCATCCCTATTTATGCCACCGAGGGGGTCTCATGCTATAAGACCGCGGACACTCATTAGCTCCCCCAGGAAAGCTCGGAGTTCTCGGAGTGTCATTCATTATTTTAATCTGATTTTCTTTCCTCAAGTGAAATAGAACCTGGCATTGGCGTTTCCTTTCGCCAGCTCCACCCAGAGTCCGTAACACAATTAACATTGTCCTAAGCCGAGGAACGAGGACGTATTTTGCAAGAATAGTTTTCAGTGCCATCCGTCGGTAGGGCTTATTAATCCTCAATAGCATCCCACTAGGTTTTAGAAACCTCCCTCAAAGCATAGGAGGGGGCACGGCAGTGGGGGTGCTCAGCTCCCTATTTGCGAGGTCACGGTGGAGAGAATCCGTGTCAGGAGCCCTGGAGAGGGCGGCCGGGCTGACGGGGGGTGGCTCAGCCTCTCAGAAAAGTAGGAGACTTTTTTTGCAATGATCCATACTCGTTACTGATTTGGCCCTTCCGGTATCAAGATATCAAATTTTGTCTCCAAAATTCTAAATTGGAGAACAAAATGGGAGGGTTGACGATGTCTTTCTTCTGAACTGGATCTACAGGTCATTAAAACGTATCACTAACCCAGGGGCGCTCGCCTACGAACAAGGCTGGCGGAGCTCTGCTCCTTCTGAAACCCCCGAGGGAGGGTCCTTTCTTGAACCGTCCAGGTTCTGGCCGCCCCGAGTGTTGCTGGGCGTGTGGCCCCATCACTCCGGTCTCTGCTTCTGTCCACTGCCGCCCATTACCCCCGTGTCCCCGTCTTTCCCATCCTCATAAGGACACCAGTCATATGGATTAAGGGGTTCACCCTGCCCCAGCATGACTTCATCTCAACTAATTACAACTTCGGGGCGCCTGGGGGGCTCAGTCAGTTAAGCATCTGCCTCTTGGTCTCAGCTCAGGTCATGACCTCACGGTTTGTGAGTTCGAGCCCCATATCGGGCTTTGTGCTGACAGCATGGAGCCTGCTTGGGATCCTCTCTCTCTCTCTCTCTCTCTCTCTCTCTCTCTCTTTCTCTCTGCCTCTCCCCCCCACAAATAAATAAAAAACTTTGACTAATTGCACCCCCAGTGACCCTCTCTCCAAAATAAGCTCCCATTCCTAGAGACTGGGGTTAGGACATCAACTTCTCTGTTGTGGAGACACAGTTCAGCCCACAAGACATGTGCAAAAAGACATTGCTCCATAAACGATGTTTGGATAACTAGCTAACCGCTTGGAAGAAAAATGAATTCCTTAGTTCCTTACTCCTTATGCTGAAATACCGAAGGGATCAAAGTTTTAAATGTGAAATATCATCGAAGTGTGAGAATCCTAACAGCCAATGCATAAAACGTGTGTGCAGATGTGGTTTGAAGGCATTTTTACACACACATCAACATCTCTGCCCTTGTCCCCAGTTTACAGCAGGGGAAACTGAGGCACAGAGAAGCTAGTAATTTGCCCGAGATCGCACGGCAGGCCAGCGCTAGGGTCAGGATTCAAGCCCCAGCAGTTTGGTTCCAGAGTCTGTGACCAGGGAGGCATTTCCAATGTCCGTTTTTACTTTGTGCTCTTACGTGGTGTCCACACTTTTTATCCTGGGTGTGTATCACTTTAAAAGTCGTAAGAAAATAACTTGCTCTCTCTCCTCTTTCTCCCGCCCACCCCTGCCTTCCTGGCCCACCCCGCCTCCCCTCCCCACGCCTACTCAGACCGTTAATCTGCCTGAAATCTGCAGCTACAATAGACTGTCTGCTTTAGAGCTACCCCCCTGCTTTCTGTATCCTTCTGGAACTTTCTGTCTTCCTCGGTGCTGACAGTGAGTAACTCTTTCTGTCTCGGTCAAGGACGCATTCCCGTTTGCAGCTCTGAACACCACTGCTCGGGCTTTTCTCCAAGCCAGTCTCCCCAAGCATGAAAGTTGCTCTTGGATCGCCCGGAGACCTTGCAAAACGGTGGGTTCTGATTTTGAGCGGGAAGAGGTTGGACCTGGGAGTCTCCGTGCCCAACAAGCTCCCGGGGGAGGCCCCGGCGGCTGTCCTCAGACCACACATCGAGTCGTGGATGTCCTGACCTGTCCCTTCCCCACCCACTCTGCCTCATACTTCTCTCTCCCCCTGGAGACCAGGAGGGCAGAATTTGAACTTTCTCAGACCGAGAAAGACCCAAGTTGAAATCCGCTGCTAGGAAGGTGTCTCCCCCAGCCGAGCTGCTGCGTGCCCAGGGACGGTGAAGAATGAGGGCGGGGTGCAAAGCTTTCTGGTTCAACTTCTTGAAAGTTGGCCACGAAACAAAGCCCTCTGAAGGCTGCCACAAGGGACGCACGACTCAGGGTCAAAAGCTGGGCGTGTGCCCGAGGGAGCAGACGGCCAAACACTGACACATCGCGACACCGATGGTTCGGCCTTCGTGTCTTCATTGCCTCAAGTGTTTCCCTGGTGATTTGCTGTGAGTGTCTCTGTGGCAGACACACCTGACTTGTGTTGAAAACAGTGGAGAAATGACCTGGGGTCTTGAGCCATCTTCTCTTCTGAAATCAGCAAGGGCTTTAAATATAGCGTCTTATTCCGATGCCGGAACAGCCGTCGCTGCCTCTTCGCAGATGTTGGACGCTAACACGATTCCCCGATGGCCACCCACGCAAGGTGGTGGGTCCGAGCCAGCACGAGGCTCCAGGCTCTAAGCTCTGCCCGTGGGTGCTGCCAGGTCCCTAGCAGCAGCGACGGGAAAGGCAGGCGCCAGCCTTACTGAACGCCTGCCGGATGTTGGGCACTCGATACAGGGCATTTCATCAGAGCGAGTAAACGGCCAGAACCAAACCACTAACCCAATCCACTAACACGAAAAGCAAATACAGTCACTGGGAGTGAGAACACAAAATGGGGCGGGCTCCGTGGAAAACGGTACTGAGGTTCCTCGGCAAATTAAAAACAGAACTACCGGGGCTCCTGGGAGGCCGTCGGTTAAGCGTCTGACTCATGACTTCGGCTCGGGTCACCATCTCACGGTCCGTGGGTTCGAGCCCCGCATCGGGCTCTGTACGGACAGCTCAGAGCCTGGATCCCGCCTCGGATTCTGTGTCTCCCTCTCAAAAATAAGAAAGAATAAAAAAAGAAATAAAAAAAAAAAAAAGAAAAAGAATCCTGTAACGTCCAACAACACGGATGAAACTTCACACATTTTACACTAAGTAAAATCAGCCAGTCCTAGAACGACCAATTCGGCATGATTCCACTTACACGGGGAACCTAAAATAGTCACACTCAGGAAAGCAGAGAGCAGAATGGGGGGGTTGCGGGGACTGGGGGAAGGGAGATGGGGTGCCGCTGCTGAAAGGGTATAACGTTTCAGTGCCGCCAGGTAAGTTCCAGAGCTCTGCTGGGCAACGTTGCGTCTATCGTTCACAGAACTTCATTCGACTCTTCAAACAGTCTGTTGAGAGTGGACCCCGCGTTATATGCTTTCACACACACACACACACACACACACACACACACACACACACACGTTTCAAGGCTGCTAGTTGTATATGAGAATCAAGACAGCGTTTCTTCAGTAAAAATGTGTTCACCAGACTGTAGCGAACGGAGGACCCCACGCAAACACGCGTCAAAAGACGGGTCTAAAAAAAGAAAAGAGGCAACTATTGCTTACAGATTTACAAAATTATTGTCTTATGCATTCTATGGGAAGAGTGGGACCTTGCAGGGGTGGCAGGGGGTGGGGGTAATCATCTGCACGGCCACCGGAATTTCCTGGGAGATTAAGGGGTTCCAAAATTTGCACCGTGGCGTCGTGTCCGGTACCTTTCCGGTAAATGTTGTCTCCTGAGAACGTTACAATGTCTGATGTATGCTATTTAAGCAACTGTTTGCAATGCCCCTTATTACGTACACACAGGACATGTTAGTTAGGGGTTACAAGCATGGGCAAGAAGCGTGTCTGTCCACAGGGAACTTGCTGTTTCATAGGGAAGAAAAGGAAGTATGTGATGATTTCATCCTTCACCAGCTGGGAAGGCTCAGGGAAAAAATTCGGACACTCTGTCATTCTGGGTGACGGAGTGAGGCGACGGCGGGAGGCGTCAGATCATGAGACGGGTGGCCTTGGGGACGAGGGCCGCCGGCACACCCCGTCGTGTAGAAAGGCTGACAGCTCCAGGCCCCAAAAGTCAGCCACAGCTTGTGCCCTGGTCTCTGCCTCCTCCCCGCCTTCGTCTCTCTCTGTCTCTCTCTCTCTCTCCTTCCTCCCCCTGCAGCCGCCTCTGTCTCGGGGACACAGACCCCCTGCCGCTCACCCTTTCCGCACACCCCCCCAGAAAGGAGTGCATGCCATACCCTCCCGCCCTCCCCGAGCAACTTCACGTCTTCCTCGAGGACCGTCCCCCTTAGACCTCGAGCCGGTGCTCACGCCCATCCCTGGTTCTAGCCAGAGTTAAACTTTCGCACACAAAAACCAGAATGCCACTCCCAAAGGGTCCTGGATCCCTTTCCATGACTAGCATCAGGCAGGCAGACGTCCAAGGCGGCTTGCCCGGAGGGAGGGAGGGAGGGCCGTGTTGTGGAAACACTGCGGGTCGCCGCGGCAACAGCGTGACAGCCCCCTCCCCCTCCCCCTGGTCTCCGGGGCCAGCAGGACAGCAAAGGGCTGCGGATCTCAAGGGCCAGACCTAGAGGCACAGTCACCCCAAACAAGGAGAAGAGAGACAGCTCTGGTTTTGGGGGTTCAGCCTTCATCTGAATAAAATCTACAGTTTTGTTTTTACGGAAGGAGGATTCACACCCCGTCCTACTTTCATCCTGTTCTTCTTCGCACGTGATGCTTTTGAGTTCTTACCCCCAGGCATCCCCACGCCCTCTGTGTTGCAAGGTGTTGTCTGACACGCCCTGGGGTCTTCTCCTCACAGACCTCCTCCGTCCTCCAGGAGCCTCACCTCAAAAGTGCAAACAAAAATGAAATAAAGTGAGGCTTCTCCTTGAACTTCAACCTCTGCCTAAAAAATCCGGAGGAATTGACAAGGACGCTCACCTTGCTAAAAAAAAAACTTTTCTCAACGATAGCCATTACTTGTCAACTGAGAAAGAAAAAAAGATCTGTTATCTTTTGGATACCGGGTGTAAGTGTGCATCTCTCCTGAAGCCGACATTCTTCCAGAAGACTTTCACTGCCTTGTGACAGAGAAACTGTAATAGTAAACAGACGGAACACTATTTGAAAGGCAAAGCTGGGCCCCGAAAACAGCACATTACATTCTAAATCAAAAAGAACTAAGTTCTGGATTCTCCACTCTTGCATACGTGACATGACCCACCCCCCAACCCATTCACGGCTATAATTCATCTCAGGAAATCAGCCTTCTTCCTTCTCTCTCACCCAGGGTGCCCACCTCTAGGGGCACATCTCAGGGTCTGTTTCTCCCTTCTAATCAGGGCACATTCTTCAAGTCCTCGGCGTGGGAGGGAGGGTCTGCCCCTCCGCTCTGCCAGGAACATTTAGGAAGGCAGCTGAGAGCAGGGTTGTTAGGCAAAGAGATCAGAGGAAACCAAACACAATTTCTCTCCCCACTGGGCTTTTCAGGTTAGGAAAGCGATACAACATTCACTCAATCAGGAAAACAGAGCCTCAATAAGTCAATGGACGTGGCCTCCAAAAAAGCACAAGCATTGCTAGGTAGAGCCGAGGGAGGGGGGGTGGTTGGTTGGAAAGGCTTTCGAATTTCTTCTAAACAGGTCAATGCCACCGCTCACCGTCATCTACTTCCCAAACTGACCAGTATTAATTTGGTCCGGAAACTTGCCTACCACCCCCACGACATGCCTCGGTGCTTTTTATGCTTAAATCTCGGCAGTCATGAAACGATCCAATTCTTCCCATCCCCGGAGGTACAGAGCCATGACTGCATGAGGATCGGAAAAACAGGAAGACAAATGTGACATTTATTTTCTTGTCTTTGAAGGGCAAACCGGCAGTCGAGTGAGATGTCACATTTTTAAATAGGTCACGGGGTTGCAGTTTTCTTCCATGTGGATATGTAACCCATGGAGACCTAACTTTACAGTGATGCCATGAACGGGTAATGTAATCACAGGCCATGTATTGAGCGCCCACTCTGTGGAGGGCAGTGTAAGAGATGCCAAGGGGTTACTATTGGTTAAGAGGCGGACACGAACACGAGAAAGAAAGAATATAATAGAAGGAATTGTATGTAGCGCTGGGTCAGTGGTATAGAGTGAAAGTTCAGAGGATGGAGAGGATATTGTGAACTAGAGAAGCCAGGGAGGGCATGGGAGTTGGTATGGCCGAGCCTTGAAAGATGGTAGGACAGTGAGTGAAGAGGAGAGAGAAATGCTCAGCACCTGCTCTGAGAAGACAGCCCTTCCTGGAACAGTCAGAAGCTTAGCAGAGGAGGGCAGCGGGACACCGTATCCCGATGACGAGGCAATCTACCTTCAGAGGAGGTTCTGCCTCCATGGGGCTCTCTGGGCACTTCCACACAATGGACTCCAAGGCAGATTTTAAGTTCCGAACATGGACACAGTGATACCTCTAGTCCCACATGCTATTCCAGAGTGTTGCCGTCAAGATATACGTCAAGATATACAGTCTTCCCCTTCCCTTGAATTTGGGTGGGACTCCCTTTGCCGCTGCCTCAATGAATAGAGGGCAGAGGACATGATGCTGCGTGACTTCTGAGGCTAGGTCATAAGCAGTGATGTGGCTTCTGTCTGGTTCTCTCAGGGCACTCACAATTGGAACTTGGCCGCCACGTGGCGACTTCGTTGGAACCCGGCTGCCATGTCGTGACTCACCACTGGAACTTGGCGGCCATGTTGTGAGGAAGCCACATGTAGATGTTCCAGCAGAAAAGCCCAGCCCAGGTTCTAGCCCATCGCCAGTGTGAATCAGCAGACATGTGCGTGAACGAACTTTCAGAAGATTCCAGATCCAGTCTTTGAACTGCCCCAGCGGACAGAGAGCAGAGCAGAGACAAGCTACCAGGAACAACATAGATATTATCATTGTTCTAAGTCTCTAACTTTTGGGATGGTCTGTTACAGGTAATCGATAAATAGAACAGACCCCACATCCACCCTTTACTTGGTACCAGAACTCCAGCAGGAAATCATCTGAGAAGGCAATAAGGGTAAAGTGACATTTTGCTTGAATACACGTTGTCTTTTCAGTTTTGATGATGCCAATCAACTTGTTTTTCAGGCTATGTTTCCCACTGAGGCTGCATTAGCATGAGTGGTCCACATCCCTTTATTTAAACTTTTCTTCCTGTCCCTGTGGCTCAGAGAGGTAAATGGCAGGGTTAGAACCTTATCTACGTAAGTCTTCTTTGCAATTCAATTTTTTAATTTCCTTTTGACAAAAAACGTATTTAAGGCGTACAACGCGATGTTCTGATAGATGTATACCTCGTCAAATGGTCACCACCCTCCAGCTAACATCTGTATCTCCTCGTGTAGGTGACTAATTATGCATGTGGGATAAGAAAGCCTCGGAATCAACTCTTAGCAGACTTCACATACACCATACACAATTAACTATGGTCACCATGCTGTGTCTTCGCCCTCCAGATCTTATTCAGCAGGTAACTGAAAGTTTGTGCCTTTTGATTAATATCTCCTTTCTCCCTACCCCTCCGCCTCTGGTTACCACCATTCTAATGAGTTCCACATGTTTGTAGATTTCACATATAAATGAGATCATGTGATATTTGTGCCCATCTGGCTGGCTGGCTTATTTCACTTAGCATCATGCCCTCTAGGTTCATCCACGTCAGCCGGCTTCCAAGAGGTGACTCTTGTAACCTCTCGAGCAAGCTGGTTGCCATGTCTTACACGTGGCTTTGGAGGAAGACACACCTATATTTACCGAAAAACAAAAACAAAAAAAGATTCCAATTTCGGGTCTCGGGGTGCCTTTTGCATCGTTCTGATGTGTCGATGCCATGACTAGTTGTAAACATTCATGATCTTTTTTCGTTTAGGTAAGGCAGTCGTAAAATCTCAGGGCAAAACTGGGGTCTTTGGCAAGCATAAAGGAGGCATTCCGAACTGATAAGGTCTGTGTGGGGAAACTGTAAATTAGTTCGTATTCAGTCCCCACCTAAAATAATAAAATCCCTTCCATCTGGAAGGGTCTTCAGCTTGCAATTCACTGCTGGGTCTACTGAGTTTCTAGTTATCTGCTCCCTAGAACACGATAAAAGATCATCTCCTTCCCCTTCCCCAATTCTCTCCTCCCTCCCTCCCTCCCTCCCTCCCTCCCTCCCTTCATTCCTTCCTTTTGCCATTCCACCTTCTTGACTTAACAACAACAAAAAGGGGCAACAAATTCTAAAGACAGCTAAAAGAAGCTTAAATGCACACTTTTGAAATCCAATTTTCAGTACAAACTAGAATGGTCCTAATGGTTGAGAACCTGGAGGTTGAACATGTTCCGAGCCCTGATGCCTTACCTCTGGTCTAGTCACTTAGCCTTAGGGACCGCTGCCTTTTTTCATCTTTAAGGTGTAGATTAGAAACTACCAAACTGGACCGTTATGTGGCTTAAGTGAGAAAATGCCACGTGAGAAGCACAAGCCCTGATACACAGGAGGCATTCAATGGGTGTTAGCGAGCGTTGCTCTGAATTAGGGAGGACCCACCGGAATGTCCTTCAGTCTTCCGTAACTTTCTAGAAGTCTGCTTTAATATCCAAAGAGGACATGGTTTCAGCTTATTTCAGGGGAAGCAATTACAAATTAGCCAAGCCTTAGTCAGGGAATGGGACTGGAAATATTGGCCGAGGGTAAGTGTGGTGGACGTACTCTCCGCATAGGGAATAAAATAAAAAATAGACTCCTCTTTCTCAGCAGAAAGCTTCCCAGAAGGAAGAACAAAAATTGAACTACTTTCAAGGTATTACAGATTTCAATTGCTTGGACCCCTTGTTCTTCTCCTTTAGGACGGTGATTTTTATCGTGTGGTGCACAGATACACCCTTAACGTGCTTACACGTCACCCCAGGAGAGACTCACTGGGTCAGGATCTCCGAGAGTGAGGCCCAGGCATCTGAATTTTTTTTTTGAAAGCTTCAGAGATGATTCACACACACTGCGGGCTGGAAACCACTGCTCCAGCATCTTTAAGAGACTTCACTGAGGTCTTGAGATAGGCAATGAGGTGTGTGACTATTATCTACAGAGACGTCAAGGCTTCAGGAGACGCACATGGCTTCCAAGGGTGAACAATCGTTTCGTGGAAAATGGGCACTGGCCTCGAGAGTCCCTGGTCCTCTTGTTCCATCCTTCCTGTAGAGCTGTCATTCATTCATTCATTCCTTCTATACATTCGACAAGGGCTCAAGGGCCTGCTTCGTGCAGAAGACAACTACCCAATCACACAGGCACAAGATGGCACCATTTTACAGCGCTTATGGGGAATACAAAGAGGGTCCCTTTCTCTGAGGAGCTTACAGCATTAAATTAACATTATTACGACCTTAGTTCTCAGGGTTGCTGCACCCAGGAGGCCACGAGGCCTTTGAGGAGGCACGCTGAGAGCAGGAGAGGAGCTCATACACATCAGAGGGACCGAATTATAAGAAATACCGGTGCACGCAAAAATGGCACAGAGACAAGAACGAGGCGGGCGAGGGAAATAAGCCTTCCATACAGCATGGACATGCGTCTGATAAGAAAACAGTTCAGACTAGTGAGTTAAAACAGAATGTTTACCAAGCAAGCTCTAGCAAATTTCCTTGAGTTTTTGGTCTGGCGATGAATAAAGAATGCTTGACAAACTGTCACAAGGGAGACTGTGCTGGAATTTTCGTCCACTCAGAGAACTGTGGTTGCCCCCTTGTGGGACCGTGGGAGAAATATTAAAACAGGAGCAGTGTATCGGAGTGCACTTGAATAGACACCTAGAAGACATTTCCGTGGGAGTGAATTAGGATTAGCTTGGGAGGGGCGCCTGGGGGGCTCAGTCGGTTGAGCGTCTGACTTCAGCTCCGGTCAGGAGCTCGCAGTCCGTGAGTTCGAGCCCCGTGTCGGGCTCTGTGCTGACACCTCGGAGCCTGGAGCCTGCTTCTGATTCCATGTCTCCCTCTCTCTCTGTCCCTCCCTCGCTCATGCTCTGTCTCTCTCTCAAAAATAAACAAACATTAAAAAAAAAAAAAGATTAACGCTTGGCAGATTTTGCAATGAGTTTGAAGAGGCTCAAATAGATCACGAGCCCAGGCTGAGATTACCTGAGTCGGTGTCTTATGGATAGTGCTGGAATTAAGGAATGCGGGATGAAGGCTATAAGGGTGGGGCAGTGAGGAGAATATGGGCTTTGCCGCCTCCGGGACTGACCACCGTGCTCCCAAGAGCTCGTGATGGACCTGAACTTCTAGTTTTTTCATCTGAAACACACACACACACACACACACACACACACCCCTCAGGGGTTGTCATGAAGACCAAAGAATACAACAGATATGAAAACATTTCAAAATGGAAACGTGGATGAGTATTACATCATGAACTTTAATTAAGCACTCAGTCTGAAGCGCTAGTCAACGCTCGGGACAGAAGCTCTGAGCGTTCACTGTCTACATTCTAGCGTGAGGACCCAAGGTGATCTCCCAAAGAAAGGGCATTTGGCGGGAAGGTTGACAGAAGCTACAACCCTTGGACGTCGCTCACTTTATGTTAATTTGGGGAAACGGACAGAAATGAGGAGACGTCCACATTATTTACGGGAAATGTGGAAACTTCAAATCCTTGGTTTCGGGAGCCCCGGGGAACACCCGCGAACTGGATTAGGAGAATCTTTTCTGGAAGTTTGTCTTTGCTGGTGCACGGCCTTGCTTTTGTTTTGGTAGCTTAACAGCCACGCTTCTAATGGGGCTGCTTTTGTCCCCACATCTAGGACCGAACTTAAAATAGAATTGTTCGCCTTCCGTTAAAACCAAGGACAGTGACAGTGACACTTACATCTCGGATTTTCCAGACTCCGTGCGTAAACCAGAAAGTTATTCTACCCGCACAAGGATGATCTAGCAGCTTCTGCCTGCTGGCTCACACAGGTCCGCTCCAGCCTCCTTCCGGGGCGCCTTCCACACTGCAGCGAGTAGAGAGGGGAGACATCTGTTAATGGGCGTGCGATGGTCCATTCTAAGTGTCCACTTGGGTGCACCCTGGTGGTGTGCAGGTATGCGGTCAAACGTTATCCTCGATGTGTCTGTGAGGGTGTTTGTGGATGAGATTGACATTTGAGTCCGCGGACTGTGAGGGAAGGGGATTGCCCTCCACGATGTGGGTCGCCTCATCCCGTTAGCTGAAGACCTGAATACAAAAAAAGACTGACCCTTCTCTGAGCCAAAGGGAATTCTGACGGCAGATGGCCCCTGGACCCCATCTGCGTCATCGGCCCTTTCTGGGGCTCCCGCTCTGCCAACCCATTCTGTGGATTTGGGACTTGGCCAGTCTTCATGATCCCACGAGCCGAGGTCGTAAAAGAAATCCCTTACTCTACGTAAACACATCCTGTTGGTTCTCTTTCTCTCCAGAGCCCTGATGATACAGAGCCCCAAATGAGACCTACGTTGGGCCAAACAGAAACAACTGCTTGGGATCTGAATTCTGAACTGGTGTGGAGGGGACAGAGGCAGGGTGTGTGCAGTGCTCTGTGTTGGCGCGTGTGACACGGCCGGAACCGTGAACTCCCAGAGCTGCGGCCGGAACAGTGACAGAAAGACAGCTGACTGGTGGCCCAATTCTGCCTTGCGACTCTGGGGAGAAGTTCCCGGAAACCCCACCTAGAGTGTCTTCAATTTCTCCAGTCTTGCCAATGATCCCAGGAGTCAGCGATCGCCCTGTAATAAATCCTTCTCTGCGTAGACGGGTGCTCTTTGCAAGTGAACCCTACCCCATGTGGCACGTTGGTCATTTTAGCTCCGGGACTCCTACTGTTAAGTGACCACTGGAGTAGCAGTGATCTGACAAAGAACCTTTATGAAGGCCCACAGGGCCAGGCAAATGTAGCTGAAGCTCTGAGTAAACAGAAACTCCACACCGTTGTGTCTTTCTGGGGTGCAAAGACTAACTCTGTCCAAAGTGCACTTCATCTCCCCTTACCATCCTCTCCAAACCCCACCGGGAATAGTCCTGGCGTGATCCTAACTCCACTCCGGGCCATACGAGTTGTATTCCCACAGTGGCATCTAAGACAAAATTCGCTGGGTAACCAAATAAAGAGGGAAGAAAACAGGAGCCTCTAACCCACGCTTCAATACGCTTTGCCCGTTAAAAAGCCCCATGGGTGAGTCTCTGCCATGGGAAGTGTGGCTTCTCTTTCCCTGGCTCAAAGAAGTTCAAAGGCTTTATACTGGCAGCCATTTCTTCAATGGCGATCCCATTTTATTTAAACGATCCAGTCTTTTCCCATATCGACGTAGGCCAGATTTCTAGTATAATTGATTATACGTAGAAATCAACAGAGAAGGATGGGGCGGGTCTGGCACGGAATAGGGTGGGAGAATCAGATGTCTGTGTTTTTTCTCAAATCCAAAAGCAGAGCAGAGACCAGTTAATTTCTGTATGTTCTAAACCCGGCACAATGTCTGGCGGGGAGTGGCTGGTCCCAATCAATGTCCGTTGAGTTGAACGCTTGTCTCATTTGCGACAACCACCGTTTCTTCCACAGCTTTCCAAGGAACTGACCAATCCACTTTCCCAGATTAAAGGCAACACGCAAGGCAGCATATCCAGTGAAAACGGGCTGAGCTGTTTTCCTAACAATGGGTTCAGTTAATATCAAAAGCTATTCGCCAAATAAATAAGAATCGAAGAAGAGGAAAAGCTTATCACCATGACATCAGGTTTTCCTGCTTAAAAAAGTGCCATGGGGGCAAGACCAGGAATCAATTATAGATGCACTTAGCATTGATGATTGCTAATGAGAGCCAGTTTGCAGCTGCATTGCAATTAGTGACAGTTAAATACATTACATATATTATTTACGTGCAAAATTCAATTAAGTTTGGTTACAAGGACAGAGGCATGTTTTAGCGACAGAGGCTGTACGTGCACAGAGAACGGGCTTCCTGTTCAGTAAGATCTGATGGGGAGATGTCAGCAAAGTGTAGGAAAAGGGCTCCCATCACTTGTTTCGAGTCAGTCTAGAACCAAGAAATACGTTTCCTTTTTTAAAAAAATGTGTATTTATTTTGAGAGACAGAGAGCAGGGGAAGGACAGAGGGAGAGAGAAAGATAGAATCTCAAGCAGGCTCTGTGCTGACGGGGGGCTCGATCTCACGAACTGTGAGATCATGACCGGAGCTGAAATCGAGAGTCAGACATTTAACCGACTGAGCCACCCAGGCGCCCCCAAGAAATACGTTTCCTTAAATGTCGCCGTCATGCTGTCCCCTTCAAGTCCACAATGTCCTGTTCTATATCACACATTTGCAGATGCATTCAGCTGGGCCATTCACATGGGCAAACTTGTAGGAAAGAACGAGATGGACATAGAATACATATTACGGTTCTTCATCTACGTGATGAAGTTTGTCCCAACGACTTCAAAGAAGGAATTAAAAAACGATATTTCTGTTTTATTTGCTTTCACCATAACTCCGCTCATAAGTAATAACGTCATTTTATTTTCACAAAATGAGGAAATCGTGCAGAGCTTAAGAAACACCCTCAGATGAATCAGCAAGCCAGAGGAAAAACCAGAAATCTGGCCAACGTCGATAGACCGAAACCAACAGCGTTTTACAAATAGGCTGATGTTAAAGTCAGTAAATATTTCTGCACTTTGGTGCTTTCTGGGGAAGTAAAATGAGGTTTATCTCATTTGATTTTCACGTGTAGTTAGCAATAAGAACAACGTCTTTTGTGTTAGAGCTTATTTGACAAGCTTGGGGAAAAAAATGCCCCCCGAAGCATTCGTATTTGGAATGTTCGGGAGCAAAAAGCAAGGTGATTATAATCTATTAGGAGAAAAAAAATCCTCTGGAAACGGATGGAACGCTTTTCGTCCTCAGTTCCACATTGAAAGTGGCCAAACCTGGCCAGACCCTCTCTTCCTTTGGTTTCTTAAAACATGCCAGGAGAGAAGGAAAAAGAAACATCAGAATTCGACCACAATGTTTTCAGATAATGTGTTCAGATTCACCGAGGTAGGAAGTCGTGGACGAGGATGTAAAGACAGAAGGCCTGAACCTGTCCCCTACGACCCTGTGGGGGCTTCTTTCTTATTGTTATTATTCACAAGACCAAAACCTTTGAAGCGATCTTCATTTTCTCCCCCGGGGACATTTGCGTAACCTCCTCGGTCACTGAGGGTCTCCCTGGGGCCTGATCGGTTTCAGGACAATTATGTGAAGCATGTGCCATTCTAATCAAGTGAGCCCATTGTATCGAAACCAATGCATAAAACAACAAATCTGTTGTTGTTGGGGGGGGGGGGGATCCTTTTTTAAAAGCAAATAGGACGAGGTGGAGCTGGTCTTTAATTAATCATTCTTACTTTAAAAAATGTTTTAATGTTTATTTATTTTTGACAGAGACAGAGACAGAGAGTGAGCGGGGGTGGGGTGGGGGCAGAGAGAGAGGGGGACACGGAATCCGAAGCGGGCTCCAGGCTCCGAGCTGTCAGCGCAGAGCCCCACGCGGGGCTCGAACCCACAAACCACGAGATCACGACCTGAGCAGAAGTCGGATGCCGAAGCTACTGAGCCAGCCAGGGGCCCCAAATCATTCTTGCTTTTAAAGTGGCTTATTCAGGACAAGTATCCAAACCTCGGGGATGCATAAATCACTGAATGCAAGTAAGACCTCTGGAGAAATTTCTGAGAGCGTCTTCTAATGTGACTTCCAGCTGACTATTTAAATTTCCCCACGAAAGGGCCAAAACTCCGTCAGTCCGGTCCCCCGGGTTCTCCCGGGGCCGGCGGGCCGGCAGAGTGCTCTCGGGTTGAAGAACAGTGCTCACGGGATGACACGGGACCCGACCTCGAGAAGAGCCTCGAAAGGAGGTACACACAGTCTCCTAAGTCCTCTGGCGCTGAAAGGCAGAATAAATGTGTATTCGCTCTTCTGCTCAGAATTCTCGCTCTGCTGCCTCGCTCGGTTCACAGAGCCGGACCCCGTGGCCACTCCCACTGCCCGCTTGGTCTGGGCAGAGCCCGAGGCCGCGCCCACACGTCCTTCCCGAGGCAGGTGCCGGGGACACTGCGGCCGCCCGGGGAGCTAGTGCTCGTTTCTCCGAAAATATGCAAGCAGCTCACCTGTACAAAGGATTTCTCTACGAAGTAAGCTGAAAAATTGTGCCTTCGGATTCCCTTTACAGATATGAGCCATAAACTGGAGTGTGAAGCCCGGCTGGCCCTCTTCCGCTCTGCAGCATCTCTCAGTCACGTGTCTCTCTTTCTGTCCCTGTCTCTCTCTCCATCTCTGTCTCTCTCTCTGTCTCTCTCCATCTCTCTTTCCTATCTGTCTCTCTCGCTGTCTCTCCATTTCTGTCTCTCTATCTCTGTCTCTGTCTCTCTCGCTGTCTCTCTCTCCATTTCTGTCTATCTCTGTCTCCGTCTCTCTCGCTGTCTCTCTCTCTCTCTCTCCATTTCTGTCTCTCTATCTCTGTCTCTGTCTCTCTCCATCTCTCTTTCCTATCTCTGTCTCTCTCGCTGTCTCTCCATTTCTGTCTCTCTATCTCTGTCTCTGTCTCTCTTGCTGTCTCTCTCTCTCCATTTCTATCTCTGTCTCTCTCCCTCTCTCTCTCTCCATTTCTGTCTCTCTATCTGTGTCTCCGTCTCTCTCGCTGTCTCTCTCTCCATTTCTGTCTCTCTATCTCTGTCTCCATCTCTCTTGCTGTCTCTCTCTCCATTTCTGTCTCTCTGTCTCTGTCTCTCTCGCTGTCTCTCTCCATTTCTGTCTATCTCTGTCTCTGTCTCTCTCGCTGTCTCTCTCTCCACTTCTGTCTCTCTGTCTCTGTTTCTCTGTGTGTCTCTCTCTGTGTCTGTGCTTGTCTCTCCTATCTCTGCCTCTGTCTCTGTCTCCCTCTATCATCTCTTTGGCTCAATGACACGAACACACTCAGCTGACTCTGCGAGGACCCTCCTCAGGCTGCGAAATCCTGCCCTTATGGAACATTCTCGCTCCCCCCCCACCTTCAACTCCAAAAGTAAAATCAGTTTTGGAAAGCAACTGAAACGAGTGCTTTTGGGAAACTTAGGCCACGTCTGCCAAACGGTGGGACAGATGTCATAAGGGCCTCAGCAGGTGAAAGCCGGGGCCCACGCGACCGGAGGCCGTGCAGGAGTGGGGGCGGGTGGCGCGTTCGCCCGAATTCGGCTCCCGAACGTGTCAGAGGCGCCTCGCGGAGGGGCCCGGAGGCATAGCCGTTGCGATGCTGACATTAATGCGGGCGGACGTGCCGCGCGGGGTGGTCCGGGGAACAGCTGTCACCTTGCATCTCATCGGCCGAGGGGCCAGCGGCACCCCTTCCCCAGCCGCGGTGACCCCCTGACCCCCCTCGCTTCCAGGCTGGGAGGTGGTCACAGGCGCGAAGGGTCTGGAAATCAGAGCCCTCCCCCCCCCCCCCCCAAGGGCGAGAGTGATTCTTTGTGAATCTGAAACCATCAGTCCCCGTGCCTCCCCACCGCCCAAAATATTTTAGATGACCCCTTGAAAAGGAAAAAAAAAAAAAAAAAAAAAAAAAAGGAAAATAGCAAAAGAAAGAAAGCGGCAGACTGTTCTGGCCAGAGGTCACAAAACGGGTAAAAACCAAGCTCCCGATGAGAGAGGGAGGAGACAAAGGCAGTCAGAAGAAAGGAAAGGAAAGCGTGCAGGTGGCCGTGGGTCGAGGCCAGGGGACCCACGGAAAAGGATCGCGCGCTCCTTGTGGCGAAAGCCGCCCCACACGTGGAAATGCACGCTTCGTGGTGGCCCCTCGGCCCCGGGGGCTCAGACCCGGGGAGGGCCTTGAAACAGGAGCACCGGTCACAAAAAGGGACATCACATGTTTCCCAAAGGGGCTCTCTGACTTCCAGACGACGGGCTTTCCCGGGCCCGCAGGGGTAGCCGAGCCCACCCCGGGGACACACCCGACGCGCCAGATTCCTCCCGTCGTGGTGGCCGGTGGCCGGGGAACGAAGCACACAGAGCAGACGCGCGCTGTCCAGGCAACGGCACGGCCTGCTGCAACTTACGGAGGGTGCTCCCGAGAATCTTCTATTGTTTCCTTGATGGCTTCCGTCCACCTCCAGGATGTTACAAAATCGCTCGCGTGCCTCCCTTCCTGGGGGTGGGGGTAGGGGGGGCAAGCCGAGCCTTGCGGGCCGAAGACTGGGATCTTGCTGGGCATTCTGTGCCCAAAGGGACCTTTAGTTAATTCATTATCTTTCTTAACTAAGTTATTCCTAAGGAACTCTTGCCCTCTAGCTTTCAAGTCTCAAAACTGGGTTCAACCCTGAGCAGCGCAGCTTGCAGATAAACGGGCGGCTGGCACCACCTAGTGGACTTGGGTGGTGAGGCCACCTGAACCAAACTGAAAAACCGCGAGGAAAAGACGATGGTGGGTCCTCTCTCTCTCCTGGCCGAGGATCGAGGATCGCGCTCCTGGATACTTTTGGGTTGCGATCGTCTCAGTAGATTTCCCGTTTCAGTTCTCTGTAGTAGGGCTGCTTTTTATCGCATCCTTTCTCCATAAAGGAGGACTCAGGATACAGCCCTTCCAGTTACGAGGATGACGGGATGCCTCTCTAGCAGATCTTTGGACGAATACGTTTGTCATGAAATTATAAAGTATCCGATTCTCGTCTTCTCTCCAATCGCCACCGGGGATGCGGGAGGCTGGAGAGCACACAGGGGCATACACTTCGGCCGTGGGGTCAGTAGCCTCCTGATTCGGCGGGAACCTGGGGCCGTTATGACCTGTGACTGCCTGGCTGCCTATCCAAGGAGGCACATGGCGACAGGGGAGCCCCTGAGACAGACCCGCCTGCCTGGAGTCGATTTCATTTCATTCAGTCATTTACTTAATGGCATTAATTGTTTTCCATAGCCGAGTAAAAGGTGCGATTCTTTCCCAAGCCTGAAAGGGCCCTGTAGGACTTGACAAAGGGCAGCGATTGTATAACCTAGATGTGGGGGGAGGAACCTAAATGGGGGTGGGGGGCGGTGGGAACCTAGATGGGGGGTGGTGGGAACCTAGATGGGGGGGTGGGAACCTAGATGGGGGGGCAGTGGGAACCTAGATGGAGGGGCAGTGGGAACCTAGATGGAGGGGCAGTGGGAACCTAGATGGGTGATGGTGGGAACCTAGATGGGGGGGGGGGTGGTGGGAACCTAGATGGGGGATGGTGGGAACCTAGATGGGGGGGGGGTGGTGGGAACCTAGATGGGTGATGGTGGGAACCTAGATGGGGGGGGTGGTGGGAACCTAGATGCGGGGGTGGTGGGAACCTAGATGGGGGGGTGGTGGGAGCCTAGATAGGGGGCCATGGGAACCTAGATGGGGGGGCAGTGGGAACCTAGATGGGGGGGCGGTGGGAACCTAGATGGGGGAAGGATCCTAGATGAGGGGGCCATGGGAACCTAGATGGGGGATGGTGGGAAGCTAGGTGGGGGAGGTAGTGGGAGCCTAGATGGGGAGCCATGGGAACCTAGATGGGGGGGTGGTGGGAACCTAGATGGGGGGTGGTGGGAACCTAGATGGGGGGGTGGTGGGAACCTAGATGGGGGGTGGTGGGAACCTAGATGGGGGGGCGGTGGGAACCTAGATGGGGGATGGTGGGAACCTAGATGGGGGGCCATGGGAACCTAGATGGGTGATGGTGGGAATGGTGTAAGCCTGTTGTTTCATCCCAAACCTTCCGGAGGAAGGACCTTTCCGGGGACCCCCAGTTTCATCCTCGATGACAAGCGACTGCCCCCTCTTTGGATTTCCCTTGAGCTGTGAGATCACAGGTGCACACATAAATCCCCTGCACCTTCTAGTTATTTTTACCTACTTTCCATCTTTGTCACAGCCTCTTCTTATTTCGTTAGTTCAAAACTTGAAGACTCTGCTATAGTCTGAATATAACCTAACACGACACTTGAAAATGGTTGAAATGGTCAACTTTAGGTTATGTGGTTTTTGACAAGCACAGCTAAAAAATCTATACATCCACTAGATTCTGGGAACGTTAAATAACAAGATGGAAAAAAACAGCTTATGTACGAACCACAGAAAGGTCCAATTTCAAGCCACAGAGTGAACTTGCCGTTTCCCCACTTCATCCACCTTGATATGTTCTTCGGGTTGGAAATATGGAGAACTACATCCAGTGGCCCTTGATGAATGTGTCACAGGAATCTCAGAACTAAGCCGTGTGCCTGGTTAATCCGCCTGTTTCTGGGGGGCAATCTGGGCGAGACGGGCAGAGACTGTTCCCCAGGAGGAGCCTAATCTTCATGGCCGTGCTGTCCCCTCAGATGTTCTGGAATGTTCATGATCTCATGGTCGACCTCGTGGCCGCCTCCTTCTCAGCATTCGTGCCTGGATCAACGTCATCTCCAGAGACAGACCTTCCTTCCCCGGGGCCTCATGGAGCGTGGCTCACCCCCAGCCACCACTCTACACAGCCCTCTGCCATAGGGTCAGGTTTTCCTGTCTTCACTGCATTTCATCTCGATGGAAATTATCTTTGTATTTGTACTTGACGGTTGTCAGGCTGCCCACACTGGAGCGCATGTTCCATAAGAGCTGAACTCTTGTCTGTGTTGGTCCTCACTGCGTACCCACTCCCAGTGACAGTGCCGGGACCTTATTATACATTGTGGGGAGGGGTGCAGAATATAAACTCCTACTGAAGGGACTCTGGCCCCCTCCAACGCAAACACACTTGTCCTCGGACTAAGCAATCATACTTGGGGGCCTTTATTCTTACAGACTCAGTTGCTCACGTACCATAGTGTGTTCACAAAAAGATTCACTGTGACTTTGTTTACACTCCAGTAACAAAAAATTAGAGTCAAGGCACTCCCAGCGGTAGAAAACAAGTTCAACTATAGAATGTATAGTAATGGAATACTACCCAGCTATAAAAAAATATTGAAGAAGATATCTGTGTGTAGACACGGAGAGATCCAGATTCAAAAGAGTGTGTAGATAGGGCGCTTCCTAACACACAAAGCAAGATTTGTATATTTATGTTTGTTTATGCATAAAACACAAGCAAATAGGGCTACCAGTAGGGGGAGCTGTCTCTGTACCTTTTATCTCCTGTTGAACTTTGTATTATGTGCTAAAAAAAAACATAGTGCCTGGCACATGGGAGGTGCAAAGCTAATCACGTTGAAGGAAAGAATGGATTACTGAGTGAGTGTATGAAGTTTATAAGGAATACAAATGGCTGGACAGGTGGAAGGTGCCATGGTGGCCTGGGGGGAACGAGGGTTACTCATGACTCAATGTTCTCAAGAAGTCCCTAATGGAGGACCTAGTGGGTACAGAGGTGGGTCCAAGTTTACACCTCTGGGTGGGAACGGTACTCAAGGTCAAGGTGAGGGACTGTGAGACAGGCATTCATTCTTCAGCCCTTCGTTCTCTTAAGAAACGCCTGCCATGTGTTACTTGGTGCAAGGTCCTGCACTGAGCACTGTGCACGAGAGGGGGACAGGGCAGCTGTGGTCCCTGTCCTCAGGGAGCTCACGGTCTAAGGCAGATGGGATTCTAGGGTCCATCCTGACCCAGCAGCCTTCAGGTTAGCTCCTGGCCTGCCCAGCTCTCTTTTGGGCGAGTGTCCTGGGGACAAAGGAGCAAAAGAATAAGGAAATCAAGACCCAAGCTGCAGCTGTAGTTTCCATGTGAGGTTGTGAGCAGCGAGCAGGGGGACTTTGTTGCTTTGGAACAGGACATACTAACTCATGGTTGGGGTGGGGGGGTGGGGACCAGAATCTCACACTTCTCACCTTTTCCCTCTGTGGGAAAAAGAAATTCCCAGGGCATTGGGACAGACCAGAAGGAAACAATGTTCAGACACTGCAAGCAGGAGTGGGGAAAACAGAGATGTGGGTTTTCTCCAGGCGCCTGAGCATCCCGGGAACCAGCGGGTCTCACAACAACGAGAACACCCACTGCTGTGACATTTTTCAAAGTACCATGTGCCCACTCCTACCCACTCCCTGTGGTCTTCTACTTTGGGCAAGGGAAGGAACTTTTGAAGGTGACAGTCCTGTGGTTTTTCCATACTTGCAGGCATTAAAAATGTAGCCTGTTATATTTATTGTAGATGGGTCAAACTCGCCACATGGCAACCTGGAAGCATTGCGTGACAAATGACAAGTGACTTGACACTGTATCTTCCAAAAATGAAAGAAGTCTACTTGCTCAGGCAAAAACCAGCCCTCTATTAAAGATGTATGTTTCAAATTCGTTTCAAAATTGTATCAGTAATCCCAATAAGATGGAGAGCCTTCCCTGGGGTCTTGCTTCTGAAGTCCGTTTGTAGAATCAGATTTAGAACGGGCTTGGAAGCAAAGCAAATATGGGCATAAAAAGATGGCGGAGGGAGAGAGTTCTTGAAATGACGGTTTCCTTCATTATTCTCATAGAGCATATTTCACTTAAAAACATCCCTTTCTATCATCAGTGATTATTTTTGGTGGTCCACAACTCGAGGAAATTACCACAATCGATAAAAATATTCCCAATAGTCATTTCTAGTCTATAATTGTCAGATACGTCAGTCTGTGTCTTCATGGATCCTCTGAGAGGCATTATCATCTCCCTTTTCATAATGGTCCAGGGCATAACGCCAACAAAGACTGAGTGTGTCGATACCAAATCTGTTGTGCTTTTCCATCACACCACACACACAGCTTCCAAATGGTACCTCTGTGTCGTCACTGTCCTCCACCTCCTCATTGTACTGAGCTCACTGCAAAGGCCACCAGTGTCCCGGATTTAGAACTTTGACCTTGACCAGGCACTGCTCTGGGCGGGGGGATGATAGAAGTAGGACGTAGCGGGGTTTCTGCTCTTTGTAGCATTTGCACGAAGCCACGGCTGCTGTTCCCCTGGCACAGAGCACGCACTTACCGAGGAGACGAGCGTCCCAAGGCAGAGACCGTGTCTACCTCACCGGCCATCGTGAACACTGCCTAGGCTGTAGGTAGAGGCTGAATAAAGACATACACCTCCAGGATCCCCCAGATGGTTTGGAAATGATGCAGTGGGAGGCTGGTGGCCCTTGTACAGAGTGTGGGGAGGGAAGAAGGAAGATCTGAGGAAAGAGAGGCTCGGCGGCAACTTGCCTCCATATTGATTGATACCGTCACTCATTTCAAAAGTAGATTTAAGGGGACGCTCTCACTTGTCTTCCCCAGGCCAATGTGGCTTTGTAACCAAGACGGCAATGAACTCGTTTACCTTTCAAAGCACCCTCATCAGCATGCTGTTTGGGGATAAGAATTAGGCTCAGAGAGATCAAACGGGGTTGCCCAAAGCCACCCAGAAGGTGAACAGCAAGAGCGACCTGACACTTTCTGACTAACCCAGGGCTCATTGCACTGTTTGTCTCTGCTTCTCTCTCTGAGACAAAGCATTAGAACCTCCTGGATGCAGAGGGTGAGGAAGCAAGAGGACTGCATCTAACGGTAAGCGGAAAGCTGATTTAGACCGATTTCAACCTGCACTGTGGGCGGGATCAAATGCAGGTCTGTGAGTGGCCCCTGGAAGTTTGTTAAGTACCACTACTAACTGACCGATGGTGGGTCACTTTGCACTGTTTGGCTAATGGCAAGTGACAGGTTAGTGTCGCCTGGTGGTACACTAATTGAGATAAGATGACAAAAAGGCAGGAAGCTAATGATGTGTTGCCTTGTTAAGCAGAGCTCGCCACGCCTCATTAGATTTAACAGAGTTATCGAGACAGAGTAATTATCAGAGACAGTGGAACTGTTGCATTAAAAGATCTTTTTAAAAGCTGGTAACAAAGAGAAATAATTAAGTGCTTAACAGGGCATTTGCTGAGATGCTTGGTCCATCAGTCAGACTCGGAGAGAGGGCCGAGGGGGCCCTTCCGCTGGGTGGGACCCCACACACATAGGTATGTTGGACCATATCCTTTTCTGTTTGTTTGTTTCCATTTTTTTTTTTTTTTATTCTGGTAAAATACACGTAACATAAAACTTACCATCTTAACCGTTCCTATGCGTTCAGTTCTGTGGCATGAAGTACATTCGTATCATTTGTCAGCCATCAATACCATCCATCTCCAGAACGTTTTCATTGCCCCCAAACTGCAGCTCTGTCCCCCTTGTCTCCATCCACAGCCCCTGGCAACCCGCGTTCTCCTTTCTGCGGCTTTGACTGTGATTACTTTAGATTCCTCGTACAAGTGGAATCATAGTGTATTTGTATTTTTGCGAGTCGCTTCTCTCACCCTGCGTGATGTCCTAGAGGCTCACCCACGGCGTAGCACGCATCAGAATACGGCCTTCCTTTTTGAGATTGAATAACAATCTGTTGCATGTATATATCACATTTTTCTCATCCACTTATCTGTTGGTGGACATTTGGGTGGCTTCCATGTTTTGCTTTGTTGGTATAATAGCCATCCTAACGGGTGTGAGGTGGTTGGTCCATACTCTTTTTTTTTTAAGTTTATTACCTATTATTTGTTTTTTTAGAGAGAGAGAGAGACAGCACAAGAGGGGCAGAGAGAAAGGGCAAGAGAGAATCCCAAGCAGCGGAGACTCTCCATGCACCAGCACAGAGCCCGATGCGGGGCTCAGTCTCATGAACCCTGAAATCATGACCTGAGCTGAAATCAAGAGTCGGTTGCTTAACCGACTGAGCTACCCAGGTGCCTCAAGGGTACCTTTTAAACAGACTCCATGTTTTAGAGTAGGGTCCAAGTTAAGGAATCCACATGGGAAAAAAAAATTAAGGTCATCCTTATAAACTATGTTAGAGGACATTCAGTTCTGTTTAATTGATGTTTATTGGTCATGCCCTGATTAGGGGCAAGTGAAGATGTCCGCCCATGTCAAGCAGCCCTGGGTCCCAGGAAAGAAATTAGTTTAGGAGGATCCCCACATCTCTGAGGGGTTGTACTTGTGACGTGAAGCTACCACACCCGCGGGAGCATTTCAGAGCCTACAAAGGCCACCAAATCAGGTGGGCCCTATTGGGCCTTGCTCACAAGTGGCATTTCCAATGGAATATGGCTACTCCCTTCTGTTCCCTCCCTCGTTCCCTCTCCCTTTCCTCACCACCTAATCCTCTTTCTCATTCTCTCCACCACTGTACCAGTCCAAACCTTCCATGTGCCCCTGGTGCCTCAGACACTGCTTGACCCTGGAGGGACTTTTACTCTATCCAGGGCCCCTCCTCATCACCCACCCCGCCTCTAACAGCGGTCGTATCAGTAAGGACGGGACTTGACCCTTGTCTCTCTCTGTCCCAGGTTTATCCCCCTGCCCAACGTCCCTTCCTTCCTGTGGGTTCTCACTCTTTCCAAGAGAGCTTTTCCTATGTTGCTGCCCTAACTTCTAGTCTTTCTCCACCGCCTGGGCCTCTGCCAAGTATATTTTTAGAATTCTGTCTTCAACGGCTTCAGTGCCTCCAACTCCGCCCTCTTCCGACTTCCTGTACATTAAATCAGGGTGTACTTTACAGCTGGACTGTATCGTCCACATGTTGCTTCCTCGCTATTCTGTCGGTGAGATTCCCAACCACCAATGCAAGTGAACAGGTCACAGGACAGGCCATTTCCCGTCTTTCCGCCTGTGTAGGCCGCTCAGGAGGTGACCAGAAAGACATGAATTAAGTACCCTTGAAGCTTCCACAATATAGTTTCTGCAGGATGACCTTGATTGTTTTTTGCGGGTCCCAGTATGCACTTGGAAACTATTTTTAAGAATACAGTCCAAAATGACTATTAATTAGGCTAGAAGAACACAGTTGATTTTGTAGATAGTGGAAAAAGAAAGAGGAAGCTTCCTGGCATAGATTATAAATTGTGTTACTTCATATAGGTCAGATTATTTCATTAAATCTTTTTTTTCAGTTTATTTATTTTTGAGAGAGAGAATGAGAACACAGTGGGGGAGGGGTGGAGAGAGAGGGAGACACAGAATCCGAGGCAGGTTCCAGGCTCCGAGGTGGCAGCACAGAGCCCGACGTGGGGCTCGAACCCACGAACCGTGGGATCATGACCTGAGCCAAAGTCTGATGCTTAACTGACTGAGCCACCCAGGCTCCTCCATTCATTAAATCTTTTTTTATATTTACTCAATTTCTGCTGAATTTTGGAGACATTTTATATACTTAACTTCAGTCGACTTTCAAAACTGCAGGATAGGAAGAGAGAAAAAGAAAGAAAAAGAAGGGTGTCAATAATGTCCTAAAATGGTCTGATTTGATAATTTCAATTGTAGGGCAAAAAAGGTTTGTGGCATATTTATTTGCTGGCTTCGTCACGAGAAAAAGGGGGAACAGAACCATCTGCCCCCAATACGTGCAGTTTTAAAAGGATTGCAGGCCCCAGGATATCCAGTCTTGTATATATTCATTTTACAAAATGATTTTCTTAAGACCCGTAAACGCTGTATGTTAACTTTGCACCAAATGGGTCGCATAGAGATCCTTAGTACCAAGTACACAGAATTCCCCATCTCCACAGACTGGGAGCAATTCTGATCTACAAAGTGGACTGTTCCGAAATGTGGGTATTTTTTTAAGCCTAGGCACTCGCTAGTTCAAATGAAGACCTTAGTGCAGTTCAAGTAATCCAGCTACCGTCAGCTAGGGAAGTGGAAAAAAAAGAACAAAAGTGTCACAAAGTCAAGGGCAATAAATTACTGCCTCAGCAATGACCAGTGATCCTGTCCTGGAGGGAGTCATGGTCTCCTTTAAAAATAGCATGAAGGGGCACCTGGGTGGCTCAGTGGGTTAAGCGTCTGACTGGCTCAGGTCATGATCTCACGGTTCATGGGTTCGAGCCCCGTGTCGGGCTCTGTGCTGACAGCTCGAAGCCTGGAGCCTGCTTCGGATTCTGTGTTTCCCTCTCTCTCTCAGCCCCTCCCCCACTCGTGCTCTGTCTCACTCTCTCTCTCAAAATAAATAAATATGAAAAAAAATTAATAAGAAAATAAAAATAGGATGAAAACCCTGAAATTTCTAAGTTAAAAAAAAGTTATAGGTGGAGACATACGCATGAAGTGTTCTAAACTTTATTCCGAGGACTCAAAACCATTTCATACTGTTCAGGACATGATCGATGCATAAACCCCCAGTTAAGAAACACTAACCCAGAAGTATCTAGGAAAAAGGTGGTAAAGGAACCCATATTTTATTTTGTTGTTTGACATTTACCAGGAGGTGAAGACAACTACAGAGCGGTAAGATTTTATTTAAAACGAAATGAATTTCTTCGAATGTATTTATTCTAGGGCCTGGGTGCTGAATTCTCATCTTCGAGTGGATAAAACAATCCGATTTGTGAGGCGGAACCAATGAGTAGAACGTCTATCTCGTAAACATCGAAGAGACAAGGAGGCTGTTGCAACTTTAACACTTTTATGCTTAATGTTTGAGGAAAAGCAGCTTGAAAGACCAGAAGTGGTAATGCTAAGAATGCATCAGAAAACGACCCTCTTCATCCATCATTTCACACCAAGAGACAAAGGAGGGTGACATTTTCCACATGGAAAAGCCACCAAAGATGATGATTTGGCAGGTAGAGTTCTCCAGAGGTTCACTGGCGACTCACACACAGTGTAGTTTTCCTGATAGAAGTTTTCCCCTTTTGCAAACTATAATATTACGAGAAAAGTATTTTATTCCATGGCACAGATAAGTTGCCAGTTGTAAGTATGTTTATTTTTTTAATGTTTATTTATTTTTGAGAGAGAGAGAGAGAGCATGAGAAAGTGTGCACGCGTGAGCAGGGAAAGGGCAGAGGGAGAGGTGGGGGGGGGGAGGATCCAAAGTGGGCTGACAGCAGACAGCCTGATGGGGAGCTCGAACTCACGAACTGTGAGATCATGACCCAAGGTGAAGTGGGAAGCTTCACTGACTGAGGCTGCCCAGGCGCCCCATCAAATTGTTAAGAGTGTTGAAATGCATGCCCTTTGTCCTATGCGAAATGCGACCAGAAACCAGGAAATGTTAGCACCTCAAAGCCCTGTCCACCTAACTCAGCCTCTTCCTTTCCAGTGAATGAGGGACGCAAGGTCCCACAGCTACTTACCGTCGGGGCTGGGATTCGAATGGAGGGCAGCCCCACTTTCTACATTGTTGTCACAGCCATATTGGACCTCGTCCAGCAACAGTGCGTTCTAGATACTCCATTTATGGCTTTCAGAGAGGCCATTTCCCTTTGCCTCGGTCACTCACGTACAGAATGAGAGCCCAGACAATGACCATGGTCATATACGCATGAGGGTAAGGCATACAAAAATACTGTTGATACTTCTTGGAAAATTTTTTTTTTTTTTAATCGTTGATGAGAAGTCATTTGACCAGGTTTCCTGGTGACCACTGCCGTGATGGATGTGAAAGTCCGATTTGGAAGAAGAAATGGCCCATGAATCCTGGTTCTCTAGAACTGGATTAAGCTTGAAATCCCGAGGAGACGGGATCCGAGGGTAATTATTCCTGGTGGAATCTCCTTTTCTCAGTCACATGGGGCAGCTCCAAAATGTATCTTATCACTGCAAATTTGCCCTTGAAGACATCGGGAGGGAGAGAAAGAAGGAAGGAGTGAAGGACTTCAGGACCGAGGAGGGGAAAGGTAGGGTGTTCCCACAATGTAACAAACCTGAGACAACCCGGGTTGTGGGAGAGCGTCTCTTTCCCCTCCTGTTTGATAACACAGTGCTCATTTCTGCTCCCGAGCTTTAAAATCTGTCCCCACGCTGTCAGCGATGTGCCGCAGTGCCTCCGTTGAGCATTGTGAACGTGCTACCCTATTACAAAACACAGTCCTAAGAGCCCACGCAGCTGGGAGCCCCGGGTGACGGGCTCCAAGGCCACAGCTCACAGAGGCAAAGGAGATTATTATGATACAAATTAGGCTGAGCTATTCGTTTGAGAACCTCTGGAAAAACTGCCAGCTCCAGTCGGGATCCTTTGTCCCGCCTGGCCTTTTCTTTGGGATTGTGGAGAAATGGGTTTCCTAAAAAGATAGCATCTCTGCCTCCCGGGAGACACCTATATTGACTAAGACTAAACAAGCAAATGGTATCAGATAACCTACTAAAATAAAGCAGGGAGAGTCATTATGCTTTAACTCTATTGATCCAGCGCCTGACTACATGGGGGAGAAAACAACTCTCGTTGTCCAAGCTGGAAATCTCAAAGGTTATAACAACATGTTGTTAAAAGGTGGTGCATTTATCTGCCCTAAGAAACAAGACATTGTATCGAGCATCTCGGGATATACTTAACACCAGACAAACAATGGGGCGGGGGGAAGGTGGCTGTGCAGGAAGGGAAAACAGCCTCCGGAGGGATGGTAACCTGTGCGTTTTCAAAATTGCTGGATGTGCTTTCGGAATATATAAAAATACCCTTCAACACTGAGGTACCATGGACATACAACACTATATGAGTTTCAGACACGCAGCATGATGATTTTGCTGTTCGTACATATCCTGAAATGCTCACCTCAATAAGTCTGGTTAATATCATCCCCATCCCCATGCATACTGAGAGGAGTTTCTTTCTTGTGGTGCTTTTAAGATTTTCTTAGCGACTTTCGAAAATACGATACAGTGTTTGTAACTATGGTCGCCATGTTGTATTGTACATGACATCCCGTGACGTTTATGTTATAACCGGAAGTTTATACCTTTTGGTTTCCTTCACCCATTTCCCCCACCCTCTCCCCACTCTGGCAGCCATCAACCCATTCTGCGTATTTATGAGCTTGGTGTTTTTTTGTTTGGGGTTTTTATTGTTGTTTTTTTTTTAGCTTCCACCTATAAGTGAGATCGTATGGGTTTATCTTTCTGTCTCTGACTTAATTCACTTGGCACAATGCCCTCAAGGTCCATCCACGTTGTTGCAAGATTTCATTCTTTTTCACAAGTGACTAATATTCCATCGCATACACCTCTTCTTTATCCGTTTGTCCATCGATGACACAGGTTGTTCTGCTCGTATCTTGGCTACTGGGGTGCCTGTATCTTTTTGAGTTCGTGTTTTTGTTTTCTTCAGATAGATACCCAGAAGTGAAATTGCTGGGTCGTGGGGTCGTTCTGTTTTGAACTTTTTGAGGAAGCGCTGTATCGTTTTGCATGCTGGCTGCACCAGTTTCCATTCCCCCGAACGGTGCCCAAAGGGTCCCTTTCTCCGTAGCCTTGCCAACACTTGCTCTTTCCTATCTTTTGGATAATAGCCATTCTAACAGGTGTGAGGTGGTTCTCACTGTGCTTTGGCTTTGTTTTTAATGTTTATTTATTTATTTTGAGACAGAGAGAGAGTGTGCGTGAGCACAAGTGGGGGAGGGACAGAAAGAGAGAGAGAGAGAGAGAATCCCAATCCATGCCGCATGGGTGTCGTGAATGCGTTAGAATCCCTCCAGCTGCGTCTACGGACAGATGGAGCCCTGGCCTCACAGTGCGACGTGCCCTCCCCCCCCCGCCCCCCCGGGTATGCGGCAGGGCCAGACAGCCCCACGCAGCCCATTTGAGACTCTCTCCCACTGGGGAGAGAAGAGGGTGCGTTCGGCCTACCGCAGGCTCTGGTTCCACAGGCAACGAGTGTCTGTGGTCTGCTCTGTCAGCTGCCGTCGAGCATTTAGGTTAAAAGAGAAAACGTGACTCGTGCCGTCAGAGAGTTCACGATCCAGCGAGACGTTCGGAAACGATGCGATGGGATAAGGAGCTGGAAGCCCCAGGCTGGGTGCAGGGAAAGGAGGTGTCCTTCCTTCGAGGGCTGAGCATACAGGGAACCAAGGGTAAACTTCAGGAAGGTCAACCGGTGACTTCTCAAAGACGATATTGATTCAGGCCAAACAGAAACCTGAGTCTCCGTCCGACATCAGTGCACCTGCCGTCTCACTTTGGAAATGTATTTCTGTATTGAATGAACAGCTCCAAATTGTGGTGTTCTTCTTACCAACGGGGCTGCACCATGGGTACCCGGGGGGATGGTTCCCAGGATGAGAGTCGACAGGAAGTCCCTGTGGGGTCAAACCGCAGGCCTATGGCCTAGCCACTGTCCTGGCTTTGTCATCTGCTGTCAGTGGGGATGGTGGCCACGGACGAGGGGGGGCAGGAAATTTGAGGGGATGCTTTGATATGTTTCTGTATAAATAATGCTTACTTGTAATACAAATCAATCACATGGGGAGAGAGAGAGAGGTGCCCGGGAATCCCTTCCCTCTCTCCCTTCCTTCCTTCCCTCCTTTCCTTCCCCCTTTCCTCCCTTCCTTCTTCCCTTCCTTCCTTCCTTCCTTCCCTCCTTTCCTTCCCTCCCTTTCTCCTTTCCTTCCTCCCTCCTTTCCTTCCTTCCTCCCTCCCTCCCTTCCTTCCTCCTTTCCTTCCTTCCTTCCCTCCTTTCCTTCCCTCCCTTTCTCCTTTCCTTCCTCCCTCCCTTCCTTCCTTCCTCCCTCCCTCCCTTCCTCCCTTCCTTCCTCCTTTCCTTCCTCCCTTCCTCCCTTCCTTCCTTCCTCCTTTCCTTCCTTCCCTCCTTCCTTCCCTCCCTTCCTCCCTTCCTCCTTTCCTTCCTTCCCCCCTTCCTCCCTTCCTTCTTTCCTTCCTTCCTTCCTTCCTTCCTTCCTTCCTTCCCTCCTTTCCTTCCCTCCCTTTCTCCTTTCCTTCCTCCCTCCTTTCCTTCCTTCCCCCCTCCTCCCTTCCTTCTTCCTTTCCTTCCTCCCTTCCTTCCTCCTTTCCTTCCTCCCTCCCTTCCTCCTTTCCTTCCTTCCTTTCCTCCTTCCTTCCCTCCCTTCCTCCCTTCCTCCTTTCCTTCCTCCCTTCCTCCTCTCCTTCCTTCCCCCCTTCATTCCTCCCTCCCTTCTCTTCTCTTCCTTTCTTTCCATTCTCTTCTTTTTTCTTTTTCCTTTTTTCTCTTCTTTTTCTAACTTTCCTTCACTGTACCGACTTCCCAATCTACTTTTCCGAGCATTTAATAAAGCCTTTGAGAAACAGGCAGGTCAGAGCCTTGAGGAAGCATATGTTAGCACCACTTAGCACATTCCCCTCGCAGACATCCACTTCCAACCCAGCCATCTGCTGTTCTGTCAGCCGGGTATTTATAGCCCCTCATTCTCCCCTCCTCACCGGGCCCTGCTTTCAGTGCCATGGAACCCAGCTTTGTCTTCCGTCCTGCCTGAAGGAGCAACAGGATAGAGTTAATTTCTAGTCATTGTACCATTTCCTTCCATTTCGGATGTTATGACACAGTTAACCTGGAAAAGATGTAAGTTCTATCCGATCAATAATTTGCCACATATTCGTTCATTGTAGAATGAAAATCACTTCCTGACTTTTTATTCGGAGATGAGACTTTCAGATGGACGTAAGGATCGTGATTCAGTAGAACAGTGTATATTAAGCCATTGGCATTCCGTCCCATTTTTTTTTTTTTTAAAGCTGCCTTTTCTCCACAACTTGGGAAGTAATATGATTGACCTAGAAAATCACAGGACTGAAAACAAGAGGTGGCTCACAAGTGTAATCAGATCCATTCAACCTGATCTTGCTGGAAGGCTCTCAAGGAGGAAGCCATCCCCCTCAATTCAGAACTGACCCAGAGACCCTGAGTCTGTGGTCCCTTAACGGTCAGACTTTCCAGAGCATCAATTTCTCCATTCACATCACAAACCGGCTGCTAGATTCAAGACCCTTGACAAAGAGCCAGCTTCCTAGCCAACACTTTCCTTTGCTGGAATCCCGAAAGGCCCAAGTCCCAGCCTGTGCTGCCAGCCGATCTGCAATCACGGGATCAAAGGGACTCCCGCCGAGTAACCCGCCTACACTGCCTAACCCCACACCACACCCGCCAGCCCTCATCCTGATGCAGATTTCACTGATGGCCCCCACCGCTTGGGTACATGGTTGCCTACAGCCCAAACCTAGGCGGAACTCAGAACGGCCTCACAGACCACTTTCCTGGTGTTTGGGGTTTAAAAGTACGGGGTCTCCCCAGGAAGACAATCAAGAGCTGTCTACGTACACATCGGGGCAGTCCCACCGCGGGGAGAGAAGGTAAGGTGAGGCAGACGCCCTGTGGTCACAGCCGCAGGGCGAGGCCGAGCGAGAGGCCCATGGGGGAGGCCAGGAGGAGGGTCCTTGGGGTTGGCTGTCTTGGGAGATGTGCCCGGTTCCATCCACCTGCTCAGGAGCCAGGTGTACAGGAGGGGAAGCCAGACAGATCCCAGAGCACAGACACATCACGTGGACAGTGGGGTCCTGGGGGGTGTGTGGGGAGCTGCCCGGCGTTCAAGGGTGCCCACGCCTGTGCTACAGAGCGGACACGGATTTCTGGAAGCAATCTGGGACGTCTTCCTCCAGCTGTGTCACCGTTCAGACAGGAAACAGATGTTCGAGGTGAAGGGACCGGATCGTGGAGGAGGTGGCGGGAATGTCACCACAGAGAGCCGAAGGGGTGCATGCCAAGCTGTTGGGGCTCCCTGGCACCCCACAAGGAGAATATCCACCTTCCCAGTGCAAACCGTGCCAGCCTGTCTGCGAAGCAATTTGCTGACAACATATTGCATGGCGAACGTTCAAATTGTCCCTTCCCCGTCCCATTCATCCTACTCTGGGAATGTGTACTAAGCAAAAATAGATTTGGCTATTTGTGCCTTTTTTTTTTTTTTAAAGGAATTAATCTAAGTAACCAACTAACGACAGGGAAAATAGTTTAATAAATTATGGCATGTTCTACCATATTGAAAGGCATAAAAATGTTTTCATGTAGTTTTTAGTGACATGGGGGGAAAAAAGCCTAATATGAGGAAAATAGCACTCTTTTGGCAAACAAAGTGTGATGCCAATTACGGACTTAAAAAGGAAGGCGGGAAGAAAATGTAAAACTTTCCACTCTTCCATAACCTGCGGTTTGTAGCAATTATAAGGGATTTGTTGCCTGTTAGTGTCTCAATTTTTTTTTTTTTTTTTACAATTTTTATAGAATTTTTTTAGAATTTCTATAAATTGCATTTATAAATGAAAACCAGGATGTTTAAGTCTGCTCTGATCATATGATCACCATCAACTTCACCAAAGCTTACGATTTATAAAGCTGACTTTCTGTTACTGAGGAACCTTCTTTATCAAATTGACACACAGGGACTGGGGTGTAGACCAGGCAAGCTATCCCCGTGCTTAGCTCTGGAGCAACTCAAACCGTCTCCCATGTCGTTTTGAACGATGGTGTGAAGAACCCAAGGTGGCTTTAGGCAGACGCCAGAGGGAAAAGGCTTGGGGATCTTTGCACTGACACTCTTGAAATTACAATATTTCTGTACCGTGAACAGCATAACTTCTTCCTGTTGTACTTGAAACCAAAATAAATTTATGAATTAACTATAGGGGCGTCTGGGTGGCCCAGTTAAGCATCCGAAGCTTGATTCCGGCTCGGGTCATGATCTCACGGTTCGTGAGTTCGAGCCCCGCGTCGGGCTCTGCGCTGACAGCTCGGAACCCGCTTGGGACTCTCTCTCCCTCTCTCTCTGCTGCTCCTCCGTCCCTCACACTCTTTCCCTCTTTCTCAAAATCAAATAAACACTTTAAAACATGTATAAATTAACTATTAAAAAAACTGTAAAATGAAGCAGGAATCTAGTTACAATTCTGGCCCCGCCACCCCTTGTTGGTGACTTTAACATGTAATTAATCTTCTCTCAACTTTTTGGTTTCTGTCTTGCTCTCCTGTGATCAGAATACTAGTGCTGGATTTTTTTTTTTTTCAGTGTTAAATGGTATAAGAAACGTAGCCTTGCTAAAAATGACCGGGGGAGTAATTGTTCCTTCTTGTTCTGGAGCGCGTGAACCCTGGGGGGAAAAGCTGCGTGAGAACTGACCTCCTCCCTGCAGAGGTGAGTCAATCACGGTGCTGCAAGGATTGGCTGGATAAAGTCCTGACGCCACTCACACTATTGTTCTGTTTTTAACCAAAATGAAGCCTCTCCCTCTGCCCTCTCCCACCCTCTCTCTCTCTCCCTAAAATAAAAAGGTTGCATTAAAAACGAAAAGGAAAAAGGAACTGGCATTCTGTGCCCTGAGGGAAGCTCAAGCCATGTTCCTCCTTTGACCCAACGCCTTTGGGTCCTGACTTTGGACTCGACAGTGCAGCTTCTTTGCTCTTTGCACAGAAGTTCCATGCAGAGGCTGCATATTGTGGTTAATCAAGTGATGTTTGAAAAGGAAATTGGGGGAATGGGCACGTAAAGCCAACAACTTTACCCAGAACATATCAGGAGCTTGCTCGTGTCAGAGCTGTGAAAAAAGCCATGTAAGCACAGCAAAGAGAGAGAAGGAGAGAAAGGAGGATGTGTGCTAAGGACTAAGAAGGGGAAAAACTGAAAAAGCCAGAAAATGGAAATCGTGCGTTGCATTTTGGACTTTGGAGTTTCCAAGGTGTCTTTCAAGCTCATTCCTTTGAAGCTCATTCAAATTGTGTAGTTTGATGTCTACACAAACTTGTGAGTTACATTGAGCAGGAACTACCACCTCCCTTATTCCCATCGCTGGGGTGCAGGCAGAGGAAATCATCTGACCAAGCTAGCCACACACACATGCACACAAAACACCGTCAAACTTGAACTTGGGGTTGTGGGTGACTTTGGACGTCCATGCATCCTCAGTGCAGAGTCTACTCATCCAGGCCTTATGGGTTTGTTCTTTTCTCCTTCTGGACCCGAGGCCCCTGGCCACAGCTATGTCACACGAGATCCTCGGTCAGGCCAAGGCACCCTGGAGCATGGCCCCTCTTGGCCCTGGAACAGCTGTAGGTCTGGTGCTTGGCATCATTCATTCCAGATGTCAGCTGGGATAGAGAGAATAACCCAGAACCCTGGAACGCACTGGGTCCCAATGATCACTGCAAGCTCTCCTGGGCAAATGTGGATGACAGCAAAGTAAAGGAAGTCCAGACTTCTTTTTTTTTTTTAATGTTAATTTTTGAGAGAGAGAGAGAGCACAAGCAGGGGAGGGGCAGAGACAGAGGGAGACACAGAATCCGAAGCAGGCTGCAGGCTCTGAGCTGTCACCACAGAGCCCGACGCGGGGCTGGAACCCACAAACTGTGAGATCATGACCTGGGCTGAAGTCGGATGCTTAACCGACGGAGCCACCCAGACGCCCCAGGAAGTCTAGACTTCTAAATGAAACGCCTTGCTTACAAAGTTGCTTACGATGAAGGTCCTCCAGAAGCCATGTGCCCAGTTCCCCCTCCTCTCTGGGAACTATTTCCCCTCCGAATGCACAGAATTGTGTTGGTGGATTGTGTTGGGGCTCTCAGTGATTCATAAATACTGAAGCTTAAGAAGAAAAAGAAGGAGAAGGAAAAGAAGGAGAAGAAGAAGAAGAAGAAGAAGAAGGGGAGGGAGGGGTGGGAGGGGAGAGGGGAGGGGGAAGGGGAAGGAGGGGGAGGTGGAGGACGGGGAGAAGGAGAAGGAGACGACCCTCTGACTTGAAGCCAGGAGTCCCAACTTCCCATCTGCTTCGCTAGAGCAAGGCGCCAACTTGGAGGGAAAGAGAGGACAGGGTTTCCGAACATCTTCGCGGCTGCGCAGGACGTTTGCTGACCTATGGCTGAGGGACAGAAAGGCCAGGGCTCCACTACAGATTTGTCACTCGCTCGCCTTCCCCAAATCCTTAGGGCTCGGGGAGGCCCTTGCTCATTGCGTATCAGGGCTTCCCGGGGCCGATCTGCCTTGTACTGACTGCTTGCGATGTCCTGCGATTTGCTGCGAAGTCACAGATCGGCACTGTCACGGCGAGTGGGTTCACTGATCTGCTCCACAAATATTTACGGGGCTCCTGATACCCGCCAGGCATTGTTCTAGGTGCTGGGCATGTAGAAAGGAAGCGGGACGGACGGACTCATTTCCCATTGGGATTAATGAGATGGAGTGTGTTGTCATTCGGGGAAGCTGCTTCCAGAAGGGGGCAGCGGTGGGGGCGGGGGGCAGTCTTTCTGAGCCAGTTTCCCTAGTTCTATTGCTCTGGCAGCCCCCACTGACACCGGGCTGAGGTCCCCACCTCGCTCTCAAGAATTCTGTGGCACAGCAGCCCATCACCTCCCCCCGCCCCCTCCTGAGACAGAACCTGCCAGTAACTTGGTCATGGGAAACACCACCGCCCCTTTTCTTTCGCCCAGCACAGGGGGTCTTTGCAACAGGAGTTTAATAAATAGCACCCCCCCCCATTTTCTCATCCAGATTCAGGAGCTGAATCTTGTGCCCATCTTGCGTTCTCCCAGGGTATGGTCCTAAGGGACTAAAACCCCCACACCATTGCCTAAACTTGTCCCGCGAGGGAGTCTAGCCCAAGCACTCGGCCTCCACCTTCCCATTCCCAGCTGGGTGTCACGGTGCCAGTATTTTATCGGGCCCCCTCGTTGTCCTCTGTCAGTAGAGGGGCAGTGGAAATATAGGGCGGGGGGAAAATGGGAGGTGAGGGATTAGGAGCCCTGTATGTGGGCGTTCCCACAGTTCAGTGCTGGCCCCTTACATCTGCTATGTTGAGCTTGTTAGGAGGTCCCCCTCGGGGCCTGCAATCCGGCTCGGCTTCTAGGAAAAGGGGTCTGTGATGAAAACCCAAGCAAGTATTCAAAGCGCTCTTTCAGAAACGTTGCTGTAGAGCGACTTACGATACAAAGCACAAGACCTCCTTGTTAGAGCAGACGTGGGTGGGGCGAGATATTACCAGAAGACGGGGGAGAGGGCAGCTGGAGTAAATCGTAAGGGAGTGACCTGAACGGAGCGGGCGCAGGTCTGAGTGCACGCAGGTCAGAAGGGAAGGCCTCTCACCGCTCCTCTGCTGCAGGGAGGAGGGTGGGAGAGCATCCCTGGGCAAAGGGCCACGTCCTGCGCTAGGGCAAGACCCTCTTCTTGGGACTTGGAGAGCTGGTGGGGGTGGGGCGCCGAGACACAGGGCTCTTCCTGTTCTCGGCGATCCCGCGTGGCTCCTGGCCGTCACTCAGGGCACGCCTGGCTTTCATTTCCACGGGCACCTCGTGGCCCCAAACAGCTGCCACAGCTCCAGCTATCACATCCCCAAGGAAGGAAGCAGAGAGAAGTATGGCAGCAATGCAGCAAGGTCTCTTCCCAGTGGTCTATGCCTTTCAGGAAAACACAACATTTTCACTTACATCTTGTCGACGGCTACTTAGTCGTGTGGCCATTTCAAACTGTCAAGAAACGTAATGTTTGGTGCCCAGCTAAAAATAGAGGGTCGGTCCTTAAGAAGGGAGAAATGGATGGGTGTGGGGTAGTAACTGGCCACCTATTCTCCCTTGTCCTTCTGTCTCCAGGGCTGTGCTGCCCCCTGACTTCCCAATCTGATCTCACTCCCCTGCCCCACCCCCAGTGCTCTTTCTCCCGGATTGTCCCCGGAACAGAAACACCATGGAAGTCACACACTCTTACAAGAGAGCACAACAGGTCTTAGACACTCAGATGAGATGGAGATTTAAAAAAGAAAACAAAACTTCTAGAACACGTACCCTGTGCCAAGCACTATGTTAAGTACCTTGGCGAACTTCATTCTTAGGGACGCGGGCTACACTTACTGTATTCCTCTGGAAAGGCTGTCGTCTTTTTCCTTGGCACACACGACCCAGTCAAGAAGGTGGGGTGTCGGGAATATTTGCAGGTGCCCTCCTCCTTGTTTCCTTCCCTGCTTCCCATCCTCTCTCCTTCGGAGAAGCAGAGGAGAACAGATCCGAATTGGGATGGGCTCTACACATTTCAACTTTCCAACCTGGCCGTGGTATGTTCACCAAGGCATTGGACTCTGGACAGCGACCAGAGTCCCCTCGGGGTTTCCACCTGCTGTCCCCGCTTTCCTGGCTCACTCCGAGGACTGGCCCCTCGGTGCACTGTGTGTGGAGAGGTTTCTAAGCAGAACCGGCCCCTTGTCTCCATTCTTATGCCTGGTCCCCGGTGAAGCACAGATAAGGTGGACACAAGGTGTCTCAGGAGGGGCGCTAAGGGGGCCTTCCAGCTTTTCCTGTCTCCGGGAGCCCATCAGGTTGTCAGAAAGCAGACATCTAATCCTACCTGGGTTCCTCTCGGGACAACACCCCCCTGCCTTCAACTACGCAAGCTTCAGACAAAATCTGGCTGCTGAGACTTTGCTGAAATGCTCTCTTTCTGCACATGGATAATCCAGGTTGGCCGCCTTTTCAAGTTTTGGGATCCTCCACCAGAACGATTATTTGGGGGGTCGTTGCTACTCCAGACAGCCCCTGGGCACACCCGAGTAAGGAAAAAGAAGGGAAAAGGGAGGATAAAGAGGCAGGGAAAGAAAAGCAAGGCACAGGCCATTGTGGGGCCATCCGTAGGTGCAGCTCAGGGCTTCTGTTAAGATGTGTATGACATCGAGCCTTTTCCCAACGGAAAACACGCGCCTATGAGCGGTTTAACTGGGCGCAGAGAGCACATGTTACAGTCCCACGCGAAGTGATCGATACACTGATGGTGGTGAGATTACTTTCAATCATGATTGGGAATAAAAGGAGGAGCACTTAAGCTGCTGGGAAGGGTTGCCTTCAGTCCACAGGGCAAGAACTTTAAAGCCAAAAGGCTACTGCAGAATGATCTTTCCTCTTCGCCACCGTGGGTGAGACGGGGGGAAAGGTCACGGTCCTCAGAAAACGTTGGTGCATTGGTTTTCTTTCTGAGAGCCGTCGTCTGCACCCCGCCTCCTCTCTGAGGGCAGACCGAAGCGTGGGCAATCTGCCAGTAGATCTGTGTTTGCCTTTTCAACTCAGGGACCTGGAAATTCTGACGGTGACGGCCCCTCATTGGCTTTCTCAGGACCTGCCCCTTCGCCTACTTGAAAGGCTTCTCTCTGGCTGGTTTCTTGCTTCCCTCGTTAGCAATAAGTAAGACCTATCCGTCGAATTTAAACCAACCCAAGAAACAACAACACGTCATCCTAGAGTACGATGTCCGAAAAGCACGTCTCGCCTCTTTTGCAACATGATGTGCGGGGAAATAAGAATTGGCTTTGGAATTAAATTTAAAGACTTTATTTGCCCGATGACCTCGGGGAAATCACGTCGCCTCTTTGAGCCTCTGTTTCAGTCTTTGCAAGATCAGGACGTAAACATCTGTCTTGCGGGGTTGTTGTGAAGTTCAGAGATCATATACGTCTGAAGTTCACAAATATGACATTTTAAAAATTGTCCCTCCGTTGTTGGATAATCAAGCTGTTTGGATGGCGTGCAGGGATGTTAGAGAGCAAACGGTGAATGTGCTAGAGGCCGAACCCAGCTGCAGTAAAGGCGGAAGCCCAGAGTCGTTATGTAACAGGGGCCCGTCTCGCCAGGCTTTGCTTTAGTAGCTAGAGTCAGTTTCATGGAGAAGACCTTTGCTCTTGACGTCCTCCGTTACGTAACTAGGACCCTGTTTCAACAGCAATGTCACCCCGCCGTCTCTTGTTTCATCATAGTCCATGTTCTTTCTAACTCTTTTAAAAAGTCATCTCTACACCCAACATGAGGCTCAAACTCATGACCCCAAGGTCAAGAGTTCCACGCTCTACTGTCTGAGCCAGCCAGGCGCCCTCAGAGTCCTTTTCTGTTTGTCCTACTTGGTCAACATTTTCTCTTTTCCTCTGTGTGTGTTTTTTCCTTTGTCTATGTGTGTATATTTTTCTGGCTCCTTCTTTTGTTCTGCTACTGATCCAAAATATACAATTAAAGGCTTTTTATTGTTTTTAATTTTTGTAACTTATTATTTTTGAGAGAGAGAGAGAGAGAGAGGAGGCACATGAGCAGAGAAGGGGCAGAGAGACAGGGGGATAGATGATCCAAAGCGGGTTCTGTGCTGACAGCAGAGAGCCCAGTGTGGGGCTTGAACTCATGAACTGTGAGATCATGACCTGGGCTGAAGCCTGACACTTAACCAACCGAGCCACTCAGGCACTCCCAAATTAAAGTCTTTTTAAAAATTATTTTAGGGGCACGTGGGTGGCTCAGTCAGTTACGGATCCGACTCTTAGTTTCACCTCAGGTCACGATCTCATGGTTTTATGGATTTGAGCCCTGCATCAGACTCCATGATGACATGGCAGAATCTGCTTGGGATTCTCTCTCTCTCTCTCTCTCTCTGCCCCTCCCCCACTCATGCTGCCTCCGTGTCTTTCAAAATAAATAAAAACATTAAAAAAATTATTTTAAATCGGTATCGTCACTATGGAAAACAGTATGGATGATCCTCAAACAATTATAAATGGACCTACCGTGCGGTCGAGTGATTCAACCTCTGGGACTATATCCAAAGGAAACAATAACCCAAACTTAAAAAGATATCTGCCCACCTCTCCCCCATGTTCACAGCAGCATTATCTACAGTAGCCAAGGTGTGGAAGCAGCCCAAATGTGCATCGATGGGTGAATAAACAGAGAAGTTGTGATAAATATATACAGTGAAATCTTATTCAGCGATAAAAAATGAGGAAATCCTAACACTTGCAACAACTTAGATGGACCTTGAAGGAATTATGCCAAGTGAAATAAATCAGACAGGGAAAGACAAATACCGTATGATCTCACTTATATATAGAATCTAAAATAAGACAACACAAAACTCCTAGAAAAAGAGATCAGCCCTGTGGTTACCAGAGGTGACCACTCTCCTAAAACTTCGCAAAGCAACCCAGAAGAGGTTAGCAGATAACAAACAGTAAATGCACATAGAAAAGGAGAACAGAGGAGAGGAAATAATGGGGGGAATTTGCAAGATGGAAATAGAAGGCAGAAGGAGCTACAGATTCTAGAAGGATGAAATCTAAGCTTGCAATAAGGGAAGCCAAGAAGCAGAACCCAGAAGACTGGGGGATTTTATCCGCACTGTTATCTCTAGAAGAGCACTGAAAGTGAGGCTGCAAACAAAAGGATTAGGTGAGAGTCTGAGAAGCAGTTGGGTCCCAGGGGCACCTGGGGGGCTCAGGCAGTTGAGTGTCCGACTTCGGCTCAGGTCATGATCTCGCCGTTTATGAGTTCGAGCCCCGCGTCGGGCTCTGTGCTGGCAGCTCAGAGCCTGGAGCCTGCTTTGGATTCTGTGTCTCCTCTCTCTCTGCCCCTGCTTGCTCTCTGTCTCTCTCTCAAAAATAATAAACACTAAAAAAAAATTGTAAGAAGGAGTTGGAACGCTAACCCCCCCCCCCCCGCACTTACTCCTTCCCCACCCGATGGAAGACTAGAAAGTAAGGTCCATACTCAACAAGCCCCACACAGAGTCCCCGCTCCCCCCTTCTTCTATGGGAGGACACAGCGAGCTCTGAACCAGGAAGAGGGTTCTTGCCAGACAGGAAATCTGCTAACCCTTTGCCCTTGGACTTCTAGCCTTCAAAACTACCAGAAATAAGTGTGTATTGTTTATAAGCCACCCAGTCTATGGTATTTTTGTTATAGCAGCTCAAATAGACTAAGACAGAGACCAAGCTATACAGAAAACAGAAACCTAGAGGATCTTTCGTAGGGAGAGCACAACTTAGGAAATATTTATTAGTACATGGGGAGAAATAAAATAATATATCACACCCTGGGGAACAACCAACCCTCAGACATTATGACAGCAAAAAACAACTCAGGAGAAGGATTAGAGGACAAAGTTGAAAGGACACACAAAGCAAAAGAAAATAGGAACAGAAAGATAACTGGAAGAGGAGGCCGGGGTGTCCAAACATACATATGGTAGGAACTAAAGAAGGGCCCAGAGACACAATTCAGAGAGTTTTCCAGAACAGATGAAAATGAGTTGGCAGATTGAAAGAGACCGTTGAGTTCTTAGCACGATGGGTGAAAATGGACCTCCCCTGGGGCTCGTCATTGTGACGTTTCAGAACACTGGGACAACAGAAAGAAGATTCTAAGAGAACCTTGTGCAGAAAGAAGATGGTTTCCTATAGGCACATCGTGTCAGACTTCTTGAAACAACACTAGAAACTGAGATTCAAGGGGAGAACTAGCTTCAGATTTCCGAAAGGGAATGAATTTCAATCTAGAAATCGATAGTCAGGAAAGCAATCATTTGTATATGAGGGCAGATTAAAAGATGGTTCTAGCGAAGCCATTTATTCTTTCTTAATGGAGCAACACAAGCCACATGAAGAGGCAGGCGTATCCAGATGGGAAGGGGAGCACGGAGGGTAAGGAAGGAGGACCCCGGATGACCATCGTGTCACAGACCTGGGCAACATGGGACCTCACTGGAGCAAACCAGACACAGCTCAACACCTCCCACTCTGAGTAACTCCTGGGAAAACAAAAAAGTGAGCAGGCGAGGGAAAGGAATCATAGTTTGCTACTTGCTTTAGCAATGAGTGGCGTTTCCATGATCACAAGGAGGTAAACACAGGTAAACAAAATTATGGTATAACCTCATTGGGAAGATGACGGATGGAAGTGTTTGTGTGTGTGTGTGTGTGTGTGTGTGTGTGTGAGAGAGAGAGAGAGACTACTCAATACTAAATTTCCACAGTGAGAAGCCAATCCAACAGAACCTGAAAAATCAAGAAGCAGCAGTATAATAAGCATTTTACTAGGAATGTGACATTAATTCCAAGAGAAACAAGCTCCTCCTTTCAACTATTTGCATGTATAGCTTTAATAAAAATCGAAATGAAAGGAGAAAAAGCAGCCAAGGGAGAAAAATGTTTTTACGAGTTTCACCTCCCAAGTAAAACTCGTTCTTTGAGAACGAGGTTGCACTCTATTGATAGACATGATGTAAATTTTCTTCCCCTGTGGGAAAAAAAAAGAAACAAACAAACAAACAAAAAAAGATTCTCAGCAGGAAAAGATATTCCTGGTCTTAAAGCTAACACGAGTTAAGTCTGTGTTTAATACCTACGATGGCACTGTTAGCTCTAATCACTTTGGTGTCTCCATGGAGGTGTAATATACATATAGAAAATTCACCCATTGAAATTTCATTTTGATGTGCAACTTTTACCATAATCAAGAGGCGGGGGGGGGGGGGGGAGGGGCATTTCCAGCATCCCTTGAAGTCCCCGTGGCCCATGTGAGACCATCCCCCCCAGAAGCCCCAGACGATCAGTGCCCACTTCCTGTCACTGGAGACTAGATTGGTCTCCCCTAGAGTTCCATGTAAATGAAGGGAATACACAATACAGACTCTCTCGTGTCAAGACAGCTCCTTTCCAGCACATTTCAGCACCTGTCCATCTGTAGCCTCTTCTCCTTCTCCTTCTCCTTCTCCTTCTCCTTCTCCTTCTCCTTCTCCTTCTCCTTCTCTTCTTCTTCTTCTTCTTACGGAATAGTATTCTGTTGTATGAATATACCAAAAGTTGTTCATCTGAGATCACAGAACGTGGGACAGTTAAATTTTTTTACTCCTCCAGTCTCTTTGTTACGCGCTCCTTCTTCCTTCCCATCAGCAAACTCTCTCCATGGTCAATTATCAAAAAGGGAAAAGGGTCTCACAGTGAAGTGAGAGCTTCTGGAAACTCGAGCTCCGTTGCTTAGCAACAAACGGAATAACTGTATTAGTTTAGGGGATTCTGAGCAAAAAGGTAATCATCTTTTATTCCCAGATAGATAGAAGACGATGTTATTCCAAGGGAAGTGGGGATAAAATAAAAACCACGAAAACGGGGGAAAAAAAAACCCATCTCGTAAATAAAAGCGTGACGATTCTTCCTGCGCTCCTGTCACTGAGTCCCGTTAAAGGTTCTGTCTACGACCAAGGAATCTCGTTTCTCTTACATACCAGGGTGTGAGGCCCTGGGGTGCACAAGCTTTTAAAAGGCACCAAAACATGATGCCAGAAATAATTATAATTCAGGACGGAAATAAAGAGAAACACACTGGCCTTTACTGGCATTACTCCTTTAAGGAATGAATTTGAGGTGAATGAGAAATTTTGCTTAGTGTGTGTGCCCCTCCAAACCGAAAGAAAGCGATTCTGTTAGACGTGATCGTCCCACGTCCCGTAGCGAGTAAGTGCTTCCCTGGTACAGGTGACGATTTACATTCGTCCCCCTGAGTCCTTCATCTCAAGAAGGACGGCATCCAGTTTGCGGTGCTGCTGTCATAAGGGTTTGTGTTTTGTGTTTTGTGTTTTTGCTTGTTTGTTTGTTTAACTTCCTCAGGAGTTTTGTCAACTTGCTACCACTACTGTCTTCTCGTCAGCTGTGCCCTTCTCCCCCGACCCCCACGACAGAATCCAGCAGAGATAGCTCGGCTGAGCATCACGGATTTAATGAGCAGAATATCCCCCAGCGATTTCATGCAAAGTATTTAATAATCAATCAGGGATCGGTTTCACTTAGTTTTACAGGGCGGAGAGGGAGACAAAAATCTCTCACCGTCATGTTTCAGCTCTCCCTGGAGCGTCTCCCTACTTCCCTCCGAACGACAGATTTCTTGGTTTAAATCATGCCCCAAGGGAAGAGGTCTGACACTCTTGTCGTTCAGTTTTCTGTCACTGCCTGGGCATCTGGTAAAAGACAGCTTTGCAGTTTTCATTTATTTTAGGGGCAGAGTTGACTACCAAATAATTGGGTTCATATTCACCCTTTCCTTGGGGTTTGCAAGGATCCGTTCTCCGGAAAACCTGTTTCACTGCAGCCTTCGAGAGTAAAGGAGACAGGACGAGACATCATCCAGAGTTGCTACCTTTTTATTTTCGGTCTAATTAAAAATGTTCCAGTCTCTTCTGCCTCTGAATTGTAGAAGACACCCACTCGCGTCTTTGCATCGCATGTGCCGTGAGAGAGCATCCTGAGGCCGATCAACAGGAAGGCAGGCCCGGCCAAAGAGCTTTGCAAAACCAGAACACATCCTGGGCCCCCACGCAATTAATGAAAATCGCGCTGCCGCCATCACTGTGGAGCCAGGGAGTCATAACTTGCGAGTTACAAGTGCCCTCGGTGTTCGTACTCCCTGTTGTGACATTCTGTGGCTGTGGCTTCTGCTCCGGGGAGATTTATCAGTTAAAAGAATAGACCTGATGGAAAAGTATGGCTTTGCACATTAACAGATTCTGGTTCACAAACTGCCACATTTATAGACATTTACTGAAACTGATTCTCCTTTGGGCTGAAAGGCTGAGACTCCGGACGCATGTGTCCCTGCCCCCGTATTTTAGAACAGATAAAAGGAGAGCCAGATCTTGTTAATTTTTAACTCAGTGCTCTCATGGGATACGTGATCGCGAAAGGAAAATAACTGAAGGCTCTGAATTAGAGCAGTGTTCTCTAAAATTCGTTCATCTGGGGTCAGCTGTGGCCCTAACATTTCTGTTGGGTTCGATCTCCTTTTAACCATTCGGGATTTTTCTTTTTCCTCCGCTGCTGTGAGTTTCTGGTGAGAAGATACGAAACTAACAGCGATAAGAAGAAGTAAGACGTGCTCTCTGTGACGTACGGACGGAGGGGAAACTCAAAAAAAAAAAAAAAAAAAAAGCCGCACGGTTGACTTTCCCGAGACACAAAGCAATGATCACACAGAGCAATATGGTGCAGTGACATTTGTCAGGACTGCTGATTATCAAATCGAGTTGGCGAATATTTGTTGAGCATTTCTTGTGTGGGATGCACCAAGCACACTCATTCCGGGGCCTCAAGAAATTTCTGGCAGAGAAAATTTCTTTTCCACAGTAGTTCTCAGAGAACCTCACTGAGGGTCCCCCAGGAGGAGATTTTTAGCCGGAGGGTATGCAGGGAAATAAAGGCACAGGGGACGTGCCGAGCGGTTCAGGTGTCCTCGGCGATCTGGCCAGAGCAGGTGGACGGGATGGGGCAGGAAAGACTTTCTTTTCTTTTTTCTTTTTTCTTTTTTTTTCCCCCAGCGGTGGAGTAAGTACAAAGGCTTCCGTAGTGGTTTTGAGGATGTAGTGCGAAGCTAGAAGGGGAAGAGATGGAACTGTGGGCGTCCCGTCACCGAATGTGTGGTCTGGAACGAACCTCAGATATTGTCAATGATGATTATTCAAGGAGGGATTGCAGGTTGAGGGAAGAGCTTGGGGACAAAGCAAATGGCAGAAAATAGGCGATCGGGGATCAGGAGGCTGTGGGACGTGGAAATGGGTGTCAATGCCCGGGGTCTTCGGGGTGTACCCCAGCCTGTCAGCGAGGGCCGCTGAGGACTGGGGGGTGGGGAAGCTGACGGCCAGGTCTCCGACTCCCGGCCCGCAGGGGCTGGGCTACAGCTCAGACGTCCCCTCTAGGGGAGTGGAGGACAGCAGGTGGCAGAAGCACGCCTCTCCACCCACCCTCAGCCAAGCCTGGCTGGGCATGCTCCGAAGGGTCCTCGCATCTCTAGGGGCAGCATGTGAACCATTTCAAGGCTCTGGAACGGCAACCGCTGTGGGGACATAGGTGTTTTCCAGTGACATCTTAGGCCTGACACAGGAAGTGGCTTCTTCCTGCACAAGGACTGGTTCAGAGCAGAGCCAGGACCACAGCCCAGATATTTTAACCTTTCCGCTACCCTACTGTGCACCCGACCCGATCACGCCCACAGAGCGGGGAAGGCTCCCGCCAAAACCACATCCCAGGGACACATGAGGGTCTGGACTTGGCAGATGGTCAAGGGTAGGCTTCTCTACCTCAGCACTATCAGCATTTGGGGCAGGATCCTTTGTTGTCAGGGGCCGTCCTGTGCACCGAGTCCCTACTCAACTACGAGCCAGCAGCACTCTCGAAATTGTGACGACAAAAAGTATCTCCAGGCCATGATCTCACAGCTCATGAGTTCGAGCCCCGCATCGGGCTCAGTGCTGACCGCTCAGAGCCCGGAGCCCGCTTCGGATTCTGTGTCTCCCTCTCTCTGCCCAGTGTCCAAAGGCAGGAGGGGATAAATGTTGCAGGTGGACCGGGACAAAACACGTGACGTTCCTCCAGCTTTCTCTAAATTTTACCCAGGCCTTCAACTGATCAGACATTCCCACCGTGAGGCCGAAGGGATCTTCCCTGGGCCTCCTGATTCGGACGCTGGTCTCTTTCCCAGATGCCCTCGCAGACGGGCCCCAAATTCGTCTCCACCAGCAGCGGTAGGGCAGCTGGCGGGGGGCGGGGGGCGGGGGTGGGGTGGGGAGGAGAACGTGCTATCTCCGAGCTCCAGCGCGGTTTTTACGCGTTGTGCCGTCAGGAGGACGCAAAGATGCAAACGTTTCAGCCGTTCCAAAATGCTGTGCTGGGACGCGCGCACACGCGCACACGCGCACACGCGGAGAGTGCCAGTGATTAACGAGGTAATTAGTGTGCAACGCCGAAGACTTTCTGCTCCGGGGCGGCTCCGGTTAGGAGAAGCTGAATCCGTTCGACTCGGCCGCATTCCAGCGTCCGGCTACGGGCGAGGGGCGTCATCGCAGGCATTTCCTCTTTCCTGTAAAGATTTCACTCAAACAGAAAGAGTTCTGTGTCTCCTAGTGAAACAGTCAGAGGCGAGTGGCTTCAACCGGTGAAGATGGCCTAATATGGAGGCTCGGGGACCCGTTTACCCGTTTCAAATACGGATTAGTAAAAACTAAACCGGGGACGTCCTGCTTCGAGTGCACGAATTTGCAACACCAAGGGCCCGATTTCCCCTCTCCCCGGAGGAGGAGGCCGGCTGAGGCTGCTGCTTTGATCAGAGCGCAGCCCGAGTGGCCGGAACCACCCATGTTTGCAGAAGCGATTAGCTGAGAATTAAGGGCGACGGCTGGTCACATGGGAGGCACAGGGAGTGTGCTCACATCCGATGAGCCTTCGTTTGTGCCGCACACCTACGTGTCACTTGTAAAGCAACCCCGCTGATCCTGCCAAGAGGAAGTCTACAGGGAAAAAAAAAAAACCAAACCCAAGAGATGCACTCGGCATTCCTGGAAACGCTGTTATTCGGGGGGAGAAGCGGAGCAAACGCTCTGAACGGGAATAAGTAAGCAAACGCTGCAGAGAACATTTGCACGGAGCGCGATGATGCACAGTGGAGGGCATGGCCCTCCTTCCAGGCGTTTGTTATTGAGAAGGCATATCTCCCAATTTCCAGTAGGGAAATGTCCTGACTAGGCTTGGGTCTTATCAGATAACCAGGGCATAAAACTGCAACATAGTTATAGATATTCTTACCTAAAACCAACTAGCAAGCCCTTCTGACTCCAGCAAAAGCTCGAGTTACCCACCTAAGCGAAAGCAGTTGAAAAGGGCCGACCTTAAATGTGTTCAAAACGCTCCCGTCAGCCTCCAGGTGGGCAAAACCATCTCGCACAAAGCCTGTCTGATAACAAGGTGTTGACTGTCTCGTGTCACGTACTGAGGACTGTCCTGAAAGCGAAGGGCACAATGGTTGTCCGTGGATCTGTCTGCCCTCGTGATCGCTGGCTGCCTGGGGGCCGCCGCTCACCGTCCAGCATCCCAGAGGGCATCCGACCGCGCGTCGCTGGCCCGGGACAAGACCCAGGTTCCAAATTCCAAGTACAGTTTCTACTTGAATACCTACCATTTTGCACCATCATAAAGTTGAAAAATCCTTAAGTCGAACTGTCAGAGAGTTTCTATACACCAGATGAAGGCACTCCTTACGAAGACATGAATTTTTGTGATTGAGTAGAAGGAGTTCAGCACTTAGTTCTTTTTTCTTCCTGACCTCTGCCCTGGGGGACCGACGTGAGTCTCACGAGCTATCCCTCCTGGTGTCTTTGGTCACCCTGCTATTTCCAGCACCCCGTTTTTCGAATCCCATCTCCTCATCTGTTGGCTGTGTGACCACAGGAAGTTGCTAGACCTCTCTGAGCTTCTGTTTCTTCATCTATTAAATGGAGTAAGGATCCCCACCTGAGATACGGAGCAGCTAGTTGGCGACATGCCCTTGATAATGTTGGTTTCGGCCTCCCTTTTACTCCCTTCCTTCACCTCCCACATCTCTGCTCTGTGCTGCACCTCATCACGGAATAATTCCCGTACCTTCCCATGCACGCTTTTCCCGCTCTCTCTAGCCACAAGACCAAAAAAATGATAATAAGTGTAATCACGTGAATTACGGGCTGCAGACTTCAGCGGCGGACCACTCCAGGCTTTCCAGGGACGTTTCTGAGTGGGAACCTCGTTGGTGATGAACTCCACCATCCACGACATGAGAGCACTTCACATTCAGATAACTGTTCTCACTTCCCCACACAAAAGAATGGGGTCGTATGAATCTGGAGGTCCAGAGTGAATTTCCTCTCATCCTCGCCTCTGTACAATTTTATCCACAGCAAAGAGAGAAATAGTTAGAAGTCTTTGCCACCCGAATTACTTAATATTTTCTTGTCTTATTGTCTTCCCCTGGTGACGTTTAATGGCTTGAATAATGCAGACAAATGTGAGGCAGGAGGGAAAGCTTTTAACAATACATTCATTCTGAGTTAGAACTACTTTGTTTTCCTGTAGAAAGAGTGGTTCATAATTGGTAACTTTCAGTGTGCCCGAAGTTTAGAGATGGTTTAGTAATGGATTTTGTCTTTATTTTGGTATATGTTGCTTTATGTCTCCATTTTTTGTCATTTAAGTGCTTGATCTCTCAGTGCTATGGTATTTCACTGTTTTTCTAATGCGCCCGCTTAAAAATGAAAGTATGTAATTATATAATCTTAGGGAGGTGAACTACTTTCTAGTTATGACATTGAAGGAATAAATATTACTACACATGACTATGCAAGTGCATGTTGAATATACATCAAAATATCTCATGTATAAAATTAAAAGGAAATAGTTAATGAGGAGGAAGAACTTTAAAATACGTGACAATTAAAAGTTGAATATCCTTAATTTTAACAAGAGTGCAGTCCCGAATTAAGAGCACGTCAGTGAACAAATAAATAGAAGAAAATGAGTACAAGATGTGAGTATTTCATAACACAGCATAGGTGATTGAGTGGTAAATATGTGGGGCTGTGTACCATTCCAGTGATAAAACAATATAAATGAATATGGGGAGGCAGTATTTTTAGCTAGTTTAAGTGGCAGATTGGTTTCTTTTCTCAATTGTCACTTTAATGTTGGTAAGGGTGCACAAAACGGGAACCATTACCGGGGATGGAATACATAAAGGATACTAGTTTCCTTAACCCGTAGTTCTTCATTTAATAGTTTACCCTGAGGAGATATTTGCAGAGATTTCGCTGCAGTGATATTTATTATTGTGTTCTTTCAAATGGCTAAGAAATAGACTTACTGTATAACCAACAGGGAATTAACTGATGGAATTAGGTATCTATACCAGAGAAAACTATTCAGCTATTCAAAATGACATTATAGATTGTCTCAATCTCTTCTGTGGAGGTCCACCTCAATGATCAAAGTCAAGAGGCAAAATATTGAGAGGTCAAAACAAGCAAACGTATGAAAATGGAGAAGGGACGGTCAGCGGCATCATGTGGGAGCCAGAAATGGAAAGCGGCTACCCATGGAATATAAAAAGGTTGCACTAAATATAGCATGATCCCAAGTTTTAAAAATAGATATGCGTAGAAAAAATTATGGTGGTAGAGTTATGGAGGACTTTTACTTCCTTTTTTAGGATTTCTATTTTCCAGATTCTCTGTGATGAGCTAGTTATGATGTAAGTAGTGAGGAAAAACTCTACATTTTAATAAAGAAAAATAAATAGGATAAGGGCATACAATTTTAAATGAAAAAAAAAAAAGAGCTTAGGATCCTAAATTAACCCCTGTGAAAAGATAATTATCTATATTAATGGGACACCATTTATAACCTGTCAGACAATAGTGTCATGGTTGGTAATGTTCTGAGTGTCTCAACCAAGGAGAGTTCTTTTGCGCTGAAATTTGGTATGTTTCTACTTGATGGATGTAGGCAGTGAACATTTACCCATGTATTTAATCTACAGGAAAATGATCAATCTTGATGTTTGTTTTTTAAAGAGCACTTTTTTGAGAGCAGCTTTAGTTTCACAGTAAAATTGAGTGGAAGGTACAGAGATTTCTCACAACCCCCTGCCCCACACGTGCACAGCCTCCCCACTGTCAGCATCCTTCACCAGCGTGGGACACTTGTCACCATCCGTGAACCCCCACTGACCCGTCATCATCACCCAGAGTCCACAGCTGACACCGGGCGGTGCTTTTGGTGGTGTGCACTCGATGGGCTTGAATACACGTATCCATCATTGGGCTAGCACCCGGAGTCCCTCCGCTGTCCTAAAAATACTCTGTGCTCTGCCTAATTGTTCACAACCTCCCTTCTCCCCTGGCAACCACGGATCTCTTTCCCGTGTCCCCAGTTTCGCCTCTTCCAGAATGTCGTAGGGTTGGACTCATAGAGCACAGAGCCTTTTCCGATGGGCTTCTTTCGCTTAGTGAAATGCATTTAAGGTTCGTCTACGTCTTTTCATGGCTCGAGAGCTCATTTCTGTCAAGCGCCGTGTAACATCCCATCGTGTGTGTGTGGACCATGGTGCGTTTGCCCCTCCCCCGCCGAAGGACATCGAGGCCGTGGCCGAGTTGTAGCCAACGTGAATCAAGGTGTTTTAAACACCCACGCGCAGGTCCGTGTGTGGGCGTATGTTTTCAGCTGCTCCGGATAAATGCCAAGGAGCACAACGCTGCTGTATCATGTGGTGAGAGTATGTTTAGTTTTGCAAGAAACTGCTGTGGCATCTTCCAAGGTGGCCGTGCCACGTTACCTTCCCGTTGGGTTACACTCTTCTGTACCTACGGAAGTCAGTCATCCAAAAACACCGAGAAATTTTATTTTAATTTTTTTAATGTTTATTTATTTTTGAGAGGGACAGAGACAGAATGAGAGTGGGCTAGGGGCAGAGAGAGAGGGAGAGACACAGAAGCCGAAGCAGGCTCCAGGCTCCGAGCTGTCGGCACAGAGCCCGACGCGGGACTCGAACTCACGAACCGCGAGATCACGACCTGAGCCGAAGTCGGACGCTCAACCGACTGAGCCACCCAGGTGCCCCCAAAACACCAGAGAAGTTTTAAAAGAGAAGGACAATCTTAAAAGGCCCCGGTAGTTGGGACAGGACTCCATCTCGCAGGAACTAAGTTTATTGTTTAAAAACATGCTTTTCTCAACTCCCCCCCGCCCCCCGCCGCCCCGCCTTGTCTGTTTGCTCTGGTGCCTGGTTACCACACCACCCTGAAGGCCAGCTCTGTAAGAACACATTTCCCAGTTGGCCAGCAAGAATGGCCTTACTTTCTAAGAGCACTTACCTCAAAGTGAATTCGGAAGACACGCCTAAAGTGTTCACTTCCACCCCAATCTGCCTAGAAAATCAACGGCCATCAAAGATTCACTTCTCTGCGTGCAGACAGCGTCCAGAAGCCAGCATCTCAGACGCAAGCCTCCCTGGGAGGGAAATGCAATTCTCCATCCGCACTTAAGTGCGATTCCCTTTATCAGGATACGCTCTCCCGTCCGTCCCCTTCCGCGGCCCCGGGAGAAGGGGGGACGCTGGTGGCCTTCAGACGACAAGAATCAGAGCCTTGAATGGTTGCCAGGCTGTCTCGAGGAAGAAACAGCTGGGATCAGCAGGAAGGCACCAGACAACTCGGCAGGAAGTTAGACTAGGCGAGAGACTGGGGAGTGGAGGTTCCGAGCCAAACAGCCGAGTGTTGATTTAACTCGGGGCTGGCCCTGGCCGCTCCCAGGAGGTGCTTCTCATCTTTAGAGTTGATCTGGGGTTTCCGGCTGCCTCACTCTATTCAAATCCAGTGCCGTTGGGAACCCCGAGCGCTGTCCTGACAGTGGGTGGGGTGGGCCGGGTGGGGGCGATCGCCGACGGCCTCCCTGGCCACCACGGTGACGTCCCCTGGCACGGGGCCAGCTGTTCCTGCCAAGGGCCGTAAATCAGCACTCCCGACCTGTTGCCACGAAGGTGGAGTCCGCAGTTATTTTTCCCGCAGTGCCTTCAGCGTCCAGCTGAGCCCTTGGCTAATTAGACCCAGAGGAGCCAGGGAACAGCCTGTTAATGACTGTGTTCTCTGCTACGCATCACTAGGACACGTCGCTTCGGTCTGGCTGCGACTGAGATTTTCGGTCCTCGTATTTTGCTGCCTGCGAGCCTGCGGTATTTAAAGGGTCCTCCTCCCCCTCCGCTTCCATTTGCCGCGCGTACGTTGCACAGCACATTCGGTGTAGCGGGCAAGCCGGACGTCTTCCCGTCCAGCCTAGGGGAGGGGGGAAAGAGGGGCCATTCAAATGCCAGACGCCCTCGGCTCACCAGGCCCCGTCAGCTGTCACTGGCTCTGAGAGTATTTGAAAGAATTTGCGGCACGATTTTCTGAACACAGGAAGAAGGGGCAGCCGTAAGTAGTGATCAGTCCCTCTGGGATCTCGGGAGACTGCCCTGGGGGTTATTGGGGCTCACTACCCTCGGCCACGCAGGGCAGGTACCCCCCACGTCAGTGGCATAAATCAGCCGGGGTCTGCTTCTCGCTCACGTCGGTGGCCATCGCAGGATGGCCTCGTCACCGTCCTGAGACGCCCAGGCTCCCACGGCGAGGGATGCTGAGTCTCTGTGGACCCCCGCTGCCGAGCCAGGGGCCACGTGGGGACGCACACGCCAGCTCCTTATACAAGCCACCCGGCTGGAACCGTGTGACCTCCGCTCACGTTTCCCTGGCTGACGCACGTCCAAGGAGTAAGGTTGTTTATTCCGCCAGGTGCGTAGAAGGAGAACCCCAAGCCTTTGTTGATCGACGCTCCCCGCACCTGCCGGGGAGACAGAGAGCACAGACTGCAGCTCTAGGGCAAAAAGAAAGGGACGGCGGTAGCCGCCGGACCAGAACACGTCCGTCACCCTCCAAAAGAGGTTCTGCCGTGGGAAGGGGGTCAGTCTCCATTCCTCCCTCCCCCGGCCCCGTGCGACCACTGATGTGCCTCCGTGGAGATACCTGTTCCGGACGTGCCGCAGAAAGAGAACCCTACAGCGTGCGGCCTCTTGTGCCGGCCTGCTTTGGCCGAGCCCCAAGTTTTCAAGGCTCATCGTGCCGCCACACAGATCGGTGTGAATAACACCGTTCTCCTCGTGGGTGAATAACATCCCCCCCGGTGGGTGTACCACGCGTATCTGTCCGTTGTCGACGGACAGAAGGGTTCTTCTGGCTTTTTGCCGGCTATGAAGCATGCTGCTGTCGACATGCGTGGACAGGCTTTCGTAGGACCACGTTTTCAGTTCTCTGGGGTAGGAGCAGAATTATTAGATCAGTTGAACTCTGAGGAGCTGTCCAACTTTTCTGCACGGTGGCTGTGTCGTTCAGAGTCCCACCAGCGGCGTGGGAAGGCTCCGATTTCTCCACACCCTCGCCAACACTTGTCATTGTCTTTTTTTTTTTTTTTTTTTTTTTTTGAGAGAGAGAGAGACAGAGAGAGGTGGAGAGAGGAGCAGAGGGAGAGAGAGAATCCCAAGCAGGCTCCACGCTCGAAGCGGGGCCGGGTCCAGCAACTGCGAGATCACGACCCGCGCTGATACTGAGATTCGGACGTTCAGCCGACTGAGCCGGCACCCAGGTGCCCCAACACTTGTTACTTTCTGTTTCTTTGATCAGAGTCTCGTGGGCGGAAGCGGCATCTCACCAGGGGTTCGATTCGTCTTTCACTAACGGCCGCTTACGTTGAGCATCTTGTCACCCGCTTGCTGGCCACCTGTGAATCAGCCTTGGAGAAACGTCCGGAGGCAGAGTTGTGTTGCCGGCTCTCTGTTGCCGCTGCAGGGCTGCTGCTGGCACAACCGGATCCAGAGGATGGGCTTTTTTAGGGGCAACAGAGGCTGCAGGTGGAGACATGTTTGCAGAGCCCAGGGAAAGCCCCCAACGTTCCCCAGCAGCTCACGGACTCCCTCGGGAAGGATTCTCTCTTTTGTTCCTCTTTCAGGGTCTCTGTAGAGACGACCAGAACATTTGTGCCAGCTGGTCTTGGTAGTTCTTCAAACCCACTTTCGTGTCTGTTTATGAAGGTGTAAAATACTCCAGGCTATATTTAAAAGAGTTTCGAGTCCAGCCTGACCACACGGCTCCTGGCTTACCCGGAGAAACCACCCTTCACAGGGATGGCCTGCTTCCCCTAGGTAACCTGAGGCATGGGTAGGAATATTTCTAGCAGTCCCAAGTTCAGAGAGACTAACCCAGGCGTGGTGAGTGGCAAGAACAACTTTTCCGTACGTGTGTGCGTGTGTGTGTGCACATGTATATATTCACCTCTACCATTAACTACATTTCAAAGGTAGCATTTAGAGCTCAGTAGCAAGAGCAACTACGGACTATGTAGTAGATCTTCAGAGGCCTAAGAGGCAGGATCTTAAAAAAAAATGAATGCCTTGTCTTATTTTGAGAGACAGAGAGAGAGAGAGAGAGAGAGAATCCCCAGCAGGCTCCACACTGTCAGTGCAGAGCCCCACGTGGGGCTCGATCTCTCAAACCGTGAGGTCATGAGCTGAGCCGAAACCAAGAGTCGGATGCTCGGCCGACTGCCCCACCCAGGAGCCCCCAAGTTGGAATGCTTCCAAGGTGAAATAACAGAACAAGTTCACTGGGAAAAGAAAGAGAAGAGCACGTCTTGTCTCCGGAAGCTGTGAGCGCCACCCTGAGCCATTTTGTGACATTGCTCTGGGGCTGAGAGAGGGTCCTCCTCGTTTGAGCGGAAGGCAAACAGAGCCTGAGAGAAGGATTTCACCGCTTCGCAGTCGACAAAGAGCTTCAGGCAAGGAAACACCCTCCCAGTAATGATCGGGAAGTCAAACAGGACACGTGGGCCACATTCAAGAGCTTCTGGGAGGGTTTTCGTGCACTTACTGAAACTTACCACTGGTGCTGAACGAAGTTTGCTGCGGGTCAAGGTGAAGTGAGGAAAAGAAATCATGTTTAACTCCCATTAAAAAGGAGGAGGTTTCCGAGAAGATGTGAGGATGTTGTTTGAGAAAGCAAGTGTGCCCATAAGTGGGTGTTCTAGGCTCAGCAACCCCCACCCCCCTGGCCACTCCCCTGCAGAGACCTCTCGTGGAACAGAAGTGCATTTCTGTGTTTGATAAAGAGTACAGCACAGGTGCCTTTCAGACGGGGTCTGCTGAGGGAAACCCTGGGATTTTCAGTTATTGTTATACCTTCCTGTAAAGGCCCCGCAAGACCCAGGAATTAAAAATGCCAGCTTGGGGGAGGGGGGGCGCCTGGGCGGTTCAGTGGGTTCAGTGACTGACTCTTGATATCAGCTCGGGTCATGATCCCAGGGTCGTGGGATCGAGCTCCACATCGGGCTCCGTGCTGAGTGGGGAGTCTGCTTGGGACTCTCCCTCTCTTTCCCTCTCTCTCACTTGTGCACACTCTCTCTAAACATAATAATAAGTAGGGGTACCTGGGTGGCTCCATCGGTGAAGCGTCCGACTTCGGCTCAGGTCATGATCTCACGGTTTATGAGTTTGAGCCCCACGTCGGGCTGTGTGCCGACAGCTCAGAGCCTGGAGCCTGCTTTGGATTCTGTGTCTCCTTCTCTCTCTCTGCCCCTCCCGGCTCACTCTCTGTCTCTGTCTCTGTCTCTGTCTCTCAAAAAGGAATAAATAGTTAAAAACTAAAAAAGTAAATAAATAAAAATAATAATAAATAATAAAACCGCCACCTGGTACAACTCGGGGCTCTGGACTATAGAGTCCTCAGACCCAGAGGATGAGCTGCAGGGAGAGGTTTGTTGGCCATGTTCTTGCCTTGACCCCATCCCGGCACTCCTACGCATACTTCTGCTCTATTTTTAGGCAAAAACATCTGCGAACCAAACCCCACGAAACCCACGTTGGCTGTGGTCTTGCCTTCGGTGTTTTGGTGTCCCCGTGGCAGTCTTGACCTTCTCCTCTCCGTTCTACATTGTTCTTTTCACTCAATTCCCCCTTCCGCCCTCCACCTCGCCAGCCTCTCAAGCCTCCTTCTCCGCACTTCCCCGCTCTTTCTCTCCGGTTCCCTCCACCTCCTCAGGGGCTGGCGATGGGCATGGGAGGAGGTGTTCTCAAGCAGAAAGGAGGCAGAAGGAAGGTGAAAAGAAATGGGTCAACTTTCAGGCTCCGCTCCAGCCGTGCCTCCCCTTTGCTACATTGTCAAGATTTTTTCAAGGCAAGGCTGTATCTTCCCAAGTTTCCAAAGCAATCCACCCCAACAGATAGTCAACTGTATAACATGTCTAATTTGTATCAGGATGTCTCTGGAATTTGTACAGAGCTTTTTTTTTTTTTTTTTTTTTCCTTTACCGACACTCTGGTTATTTGGCAGGCTGCCCTGGTCATAGCTAGTTACACAGGGGTTTCAAAATGTAATTTCCTTATGTAAACAACCTGCTCTGTACCCCGATACATCACTTCAGAATCGTTTACTCGTTTACATAGACGTTTGATTCCCACCCTAAGCCTTCTCTTTCATTAATTCTAATTTTAGTTTTTAAAGGAAATGCTGCACATGATCATATATGGAATGAAAGCTGGCAAAACCATTCTAAGGAACGCATTCTTTAACGGGAGGCATACACTGTTAGAATTCCTCATACGCTCCTATCTAAAAGGGATTGTCTTGTTCATCTGACTCAGGTGACAGATGAGAAAATTGGGGCCCAGGAATGTGGTAAAATCTGTGCAAAGTAGCACATGCGTTGGGAGGAATGTCCTGTCGGCCTTCTGGGCTTCTTTGTATGTTTACAGTATTTTTTCCTGGAAATGCTTGGAAATGCCCGACAGTAACCACACTCTCTACTTGACCTCCTCAGCCCGGTGGTCACTTCTCCCGGAAGTTTCTGTGAAAACCCTTAAGCCCATAAGCTACCAGGGCACCGGATATTTTTTGGTGGTGTCCCCATGAGCCCTTCACTCTCAACTGTGAACTCCTTTCCTTAGTTGCATGACCAGAAGCTGCCCAGGGTGCCTGGTGCCTGAATCAGTATTTGTTGAAGGATTCGTCCAGGCCTCCTGCCCTCCCAGCACCGTGCTCTTGCCTTTATGCCAGGGCTTAGAGGGCTTTTAAGATCGTTCTTTCTTTCTGCTGGGTAATTTTTAAGCAAAGAGGTTTAGGCTCAGTCAGTTAAGCGTCCGACTCTGGCTCAGGTCACGATCTCGCGGTTCGTGGGTTCGAGCCCCGCGTCGGGCTCTGTGCTGACAGCTCGGAGCCTGGAGCCTGCTTCCGGTTCTGCGTCTCCCTCACTCTCTGCCCCTCTCCCACTCGAGCTCTGTCTGTCCCTCTCTCTCAAGAATAAATAAATATTAAAAAAAATTTTTTTTTAAATGCTATTCTTTTTTTTCTTGTCCTGGAGACCATTAATTTCTGGCATTTCACCTCTGTCAGCTACATACACCAAGTTGTGATGTAAACGTAATGGTATTATTTTTCTGTTTATTTATTTCTTTATTTAGAGAGAGTAGGTGAGCAGGGGAGGGGCAGAGAAAAGGGAGAGAGAGAATCCCAAGCAGGTTCCATGCTGTTAGTGTAGAGCCTGTCTCAGAGCCCCATCTCACAAAGTGTTGAGATCATGATCTGAGCCCAAACCGACATCGGGACCCTTAACTGACTGAGCCAACCCAGGCGGCCCCGTATAAGGCATTTTTGATGAAAGGCGACATTAAAGATTGACTTGTCCTCTACCTTTAAATGTCTGTGTCGAATATATTCCTGTGTTTAGGCTCCTCAAACCATTTCAGAACATGGCGGTTGTCCAACCACTATGTAATAGAGCCATTTCACGTTGCGGACGAGGTCACTCACTCCTCGTGAGCACAGGAGGCCTCGCTGCTGGGCCGGGTCTCAGCCCACCGGCATTTCTCTGCGATCAGCCCCTTCCCACCTTCTCCTGCCGCCATGCTGCTGGGGTGCTATGTTCTAATTCTTGCCGGTGAGCAGTCCTCATGGAAGATTCTGCCTGATTCTATCAGTGAGCTCCACATGCTTAATTACTAAGCACACCTCATTTTCTTTAAAAAAATTTTTTTTAACATTTATTCATTTTTGAGAGACAGAGCGCCACGGGGGGAGGGGCAGAGAGAGAGGGAGACACAGAATCTGAACCGGGCTCCAGGCTCTGAGCTGTCAGCACAGAGCCCAACTCGGGGCTCGAACTCACGGACCGCGAGATCATGACCTGAGCCGGAGTCAGATGCTTCACCGACTGAGCCACCAGGCGCCCCAGCGCATCACATGTTCTGACCTGATTAGGTAAGACAGCAATTACTGTTTCCTCTTGTTTCTTCAGGGTCGTGGCAGTGGGTTTCGTTTATCCCGAAACAGTAAAAAGCCAGCTGTAAAGATACACAATCAATGGCGTATTCTCCTTGGTTCCATTTAGTTCACTTTGAATGGATGTCCGCTCCGACCAAGGCCCTCTGATTCCCCTCTCTTGTTCCTATGGATTGCCACCTTTACATTTATGCCAAGAAGCTAATTTTTTCTGGGAAGGGAATGGTAGACACCACCTGAAAACGGGATGATACATTGTGGCACAAGAAGGCTGGAATGGGGGCCGGGCAAGACTCTGGGTGTACGTCGCCCTCGGCAGGAGGAGAGGTGAGGGTTTGAAACGCATGACTGGCGTGGAGCCCTGCACCTGGGAAGCCAGTTCGCCAATGCAACCGATGTGCCTTTCGGAGGACCAGTTCCAACGTTGCTCAACCAAGTGACATCTGAGATCACCAATAACCAGAAGGGTGGCAGCTACACTTAAGTGGCCATGGAGTTATGCCTCGACAGCTACTTCAATGGCTCTCAACTCTCTATAAGCCCTCAAGAGGCAGGACCATGAACGTAAATCATGAAGATCTTGTCTGGACTTGAGGGAGACAATGAAAAGCCTGATTTCAGTGCCTCTGAAGATTTCGGGATATTAAATGTCAGTGACATTTTGGCCATAAGCTTTTTGACAATGGGTCCATGGCCTCTGTTGAATGGCAGGCATGTGACCCCATCATGGAAGATCACATGTTGGCCACAGGGATAAAATCTAGGTTACAGCATCGTGAAATTCTCTCAACCATTTTCTTGACAAATGAAATATGTGAACGATTTACGAGGGCATATTGTGGAAAAGGGACTGTTCTCACTCCAGGCATGAGTTGCATCTTGCCCATGGGAAACCTCCCTTCTGTTTCTGGAACATTCGATTTGTTATGGAAAAGCAGGGTCTTGATACAAGGAATAAAGGAATAAAATAGATCAGATACATATACATTTATCGCAGAAAACTGATGTTCATGAGATACTTGTCATTAAACATCGACCTTTGCTTCATACTAGCTACACTCTGGCTCTGATCCAGTCTGGGTGTCACATCCTTTGTTTATTCGTTTTTTAATCCAGTAGACATTTATTGAAAGTTTTTTGTGCCAAGCATCATTCTAGACTCCAGAGATAACAAAATAAAAACAAGAAACTCTCTGATCTCTCATGGAGTGTGCTAAGTAAATTGGAATTCTTCCCGATCCTGGAATAGTTTTATTTTAGTGTTTCAAGTACTTGGGATAGACTAAAACCCAATAGAGTAGTGTATCAGTTTGTATCCACGGACTGATGGGAATCTACCCCCAAAACCAAGAGCACACTGTATACGCTGTGTGTTAGCCAACTTGCCAATAAATTATACATTTTTTCAAATCCTAAGAACTTTTTTGCCACATTCTCTACTCATTCAACTGTGTTCTTCCTACAAAGGAAATTGGCGCTAGCTGCCCTGTATTAGTTTGGCCTTCCCCCGAAGTCGGGCTCTGAGGCATGATTTGAGTGGAACTAGTTTACTCGGGAAGGGATCTCAGGAGCGCAGTGAGGGGACGGAGAACCAAGGTGGAAAGAAGGAAAACTAACAACGCCCGCAGCAGTGGAAGGACCTATGAGTCCGGGGCTCACGTCTGCATGAGAACTCTGACCGGATATGCAGAGGTACCTTACAGCTCCTCCCCCAGAGAGGGAAGGAGGCAGAGCTGTCTACCCACCAACCCCCATCCCTTACTGTTGAGGCATTAACACTCAACAGCACTTCCTGTTGAGCACTTCCTGTCCGCTCCATATGAAGGCAAGTGATCCCCTGTGGCCCAAGAAAGCCCTAAGGTTGATAGAGACCCGGAGCCCTGAGTAAGAAGCTGCAGGGGACCTTTGGGATGGACCCAGGGGACCTGGTGGTGTCATGACAGAATCCGATCCACTTGTGTCTCAAACAGCTCTAACACCACGATGGCGTATCCCCTTTCCCTTTTGCTCAGATATACTTCGTTGCAGGTCAGGCAGCTTTCCTGGTATATCTCTGTCCATTCTGCAGGTCCCTGTCTCCGAGCCCCCTGCCCCCACGGCCACACGGACGGGGAAGACGGAGGCTGTGGAAGACGCTGCGTGATGCGGGGTGGCCCAAGCCGATGGTGGAAGATGTCACTTAGGCCGGTGCCCTTTCCCAAAACTTAGCCATGAGATCTGCACCTAACTGCACAGGAGGCGTGGAAATGCCGTGTCCTACAGGCCCAAGAAGAGGGCAGCAGGGTTGGTGAGCAGCTAGCAATTTCTTGACATGCTTCTCATCTCCAAGGCTGAACTTGTGAGCTCTCTAAATAGCTGGTACTTTTGCTTTTGTTTATTTCTTTATTTTGAGAGACAGAGACAGGGAGACAGCATGTGCACCAAGCAGGGGAGAGACGGAGAGCAAGAGAATCCCAAGCGGACTCCACGCTGTCAGCACGGAGCCCGATGCGGGGCGCGATCCCACAAACTGTGAGGTCACAGCCTGAGCTGAGATCCAGAGTCAGACACTCAAAAAAAAAAAAAAAAAAAAAAAAGAAGAAAAGAAAAGAAAAAAGAAACCAAAGGGAGTCAGATGGTTAACCAACTGAGCCACCCAGGCACCCCCCTAAATGGCTGGTGCTTGCTGGATACTGTACATGACTATTATTTGGAAAATGAACTTGAGTTCTTTATATGGGCCCTTTCAGATGCAAATGGTTCCATGGAAAAGTTAATACCGAGGAGCACAGAAGAGAAATCATGGTCGGGGGGCATCTGGGTGGCTCAGTCAGTTAAGCCTCCAACTTCCACTCAGGTCATGATCTCACGGCTTGTGAGTTCGAGCCCCGTGTCGGGCTCCGTGCTGACAGCTCAGAGCCTAGAACCTGCTTCGGATTCTGTGTCTCCGTCTCTCTCTGCCCCTTTCTTGCTAGTGCTCTGTCTCTCCTTTCTCTCTCAAAAAGAAATAACCATTGAAAAAAATTTTTTTTCAAAAAGAAGGAAATCATGGTCTGGTGTGTGGCAAGTGCTTTAGACTGGGCATGTGATTTTGAATGTAACTCACGTGTCTTGATCTGAAAGCTAATAAGTCTTTTATAGTTATAATATTCTGTGATTGCTTAAGCTAAGTAGCTGCTTCTTTATTTTTTAAGAATGTTTATTTTTACATATGCATGCATATATTTTATATCTGTATAGATATATGTATATGTGCACATTATGCATATATTAACATGCATGATACACATGGAAAAAACCATACATATCTATGATGGTTAATTTTACGTATCAGCTCAACTGACCCACAGGGTGTCCAGAGGAAACATTATTTCTGGGTGTATCTCTGAGAGTGTTTCTGGACGAGATTAGTATTTGTGACAGTGGACTTGCATGAGTGGGCATCATCCAGTCTGTTCAAAGCCTGAATAGAACAGAAAGGTGGGAGAAGGAAATCTGCCCTGTTTGTTTCCTGCCTGTGTGCGGAGCTGGGACTCCCGTCTTCTGCCCTTGGACTTGGATTTACACCATCAGTGCTCCTGTTTTCAGACCTTTAGACTCACATAGAGGGCAGACTGTGAGACTTCTCAGCTCCCGTATCCTGTAACCCAATCCCTTATGATAAGTGCCTCTCTTTTTCTATCCCGTCTCCAACCCAATCCCCACCTCTATCTCTGTATCATCTCTTACTGGTTCTGTTTACTTGGAGAACCCTGACGAACACAATATATAACGAGGCCAGGTGGAGTAAGAACCGGGACTAGAACGTCCACTCTTGAATGTTGTAGGCTTGTTGAACTACCTTTTCCATTCATCGTGTCTTTTTAGAGTCTTAGCCTCCCCTCTGAGAAGAAGTGCGTTTATTCTGCAGATCACCAGCCCACCAGGCAGGTGTGTGTGGTCAGGCGTGAGCCAATACTGGCAGCGGCTGTGGGTTAAATCCCGTTCTGGGTGGACGTTGGTGGAAGAAACACAGGTCCTGTTGTGAAACCTAAGGAAAGCTCAGACCTGTCGTCAATCGGTCTCACCCGCAGGGCCCTGTGCCTTTCTCGGTTCTTGTGTTTCTAGGCGAGAGGGGCTTCTGCTGTTTATGATACACCAGAGACCAGTAATGCATGTAGCGATGAAAAGCTACACTTTTTAGCTAACAAAACAGTGCCTGGCACCAAATGGCAGGAAAGTCTTTTTCCAGCGAGTCTCGTGCAGTCTGAACAATTTGTGCACGAAGGACCATAATCTCAGGAAACTCAACTAAAAGGACCCGATATTATTGTAGGGCAGTCATCCATTGAGAACCCATTTTATTTCAGAAGAAAATACTAGGTGATGATTTTCTGTCAGGTGCGTGAAAATATGACCGTGTTAGAGAGTTTGGGTTGACTTTTCCCTTTACTAATTTTTTCACACACGCCTTTATTTATCGAGTGGCAGTCATAAGGCGGACCCTGTGGTAGGTGTTGGGTCAGGACCCAGCCGGCGCCCAAAGAACAGCTTCCATGGGTGGACCTCTGAGTGGTGGTTGATGAAACAATGGCCCATCTGCCCCCTGTCCCCAGATGTTCTGTGTTCTGACTTGGAACAGTAACAATGGAAACTAGATTTGTCCTTTCTCTTTGGCATCAGGAGTGACTGAAATACCTCTGGCCGTGATCTCCTACAACTCGGTGAGGATAACAGAAGATGGGTCCTGGGAACAGTAAAAGGGGGACATCATTTAGTGATTGGAAGAACCATTTAATCTTCTTGTGTGGGTGGCACAACTGCCATGCTATGTCATTCTGTTAGCAAAAGGAGCTACAGAGGGGCACCAGGTTGGCTCAGTCGGTTAGGCATCCGACTCTTGATCGCGGCTCAGGTCATGATCCCACAGTTCGTGAGTTTGATCCCCACATTAGGCTCCGTGCTGACAGCATGGAGGCTGCTTGGGATCCTCTCTCCCTCTCTCTCTGCCCCTACCACCCCACTGGTGCTTGTGTGCTCTCTCTCTCTCTCTCTCAAAATAAATATATTAAAAAAAAAAAGAAGAGTTAAATAAAAGAGCAAATGTCCTCCCCCTTCCCTGACCCCAGAAAGGATTGAAGAGTTTAGAGTCCTCAAATTTGATCAAATGTATGGAGAGGACGCTACAGAGATCACAGCGTTTGATATATAGAAGGACTATTCATTCAGTCCTTTGTTCAACAAATGGAATAATTACCCACCCTGGACTGGCCTCTGGGTTCCAAAGATGAATTGGCTCAAAAAAGCACTTAGACCAGTGAACAAGGAAAATGTGTCAGCAAATACCTACCGCGAGGTGAGATGAAGCCATAAATAAATCATGTGGGTAGTGGGAAGGGGGAAGGTTGAAGATTTATTAATACCGATAACAAGTTCTTACTGACCACTTCTGGGCTGGGAGCTGGTCTAAGAGCTGGACACGCAGTAAGTCTTTCAACCTTTACAATGTCCCTATGATGCAGGTACCACTCTTTCCCCAACTTGAGACAAGAAAAGTGAGGTACTAAGAGGTCAAGTAGCGAGTACAAGGCTTTTGGGAGAGACGGCCCACTGTGGACCCTGAGCACTCCTAAATGATCTTGCTGGAGGGGTCAAGAACTCAAGGCCCTCTTTTCCTGGGCCAATTCCCTAGGGCTGTGTTTGCAGCAAGAATCCTTGAGAGATAAGGTACCATCTCCTCCTGGATAAGAGAAGTTTTTTTCTTCCACTTATTATAAAAGTGGTGATTCTCCCAAGCTCACTGATCCTCTCCTGCAGTGCAACTCGCTGCATACCCAGACATCATCGTGGGCCCTTTGCATGGCCATCGTGAAACTGGGGGGTCATGGGGCATCAACACAAGCTACCATGAAGCTCAATCTACTGCTTTTGTCTCTGACCCAGGAGTCGTGTCTTCTACCCGCATCTATGAAACACTAACAGGCAAGGTTGATGGCCGATAAGTAGGATAAAATCTCCAATTCTGCACACTGCTTGACAAGGCCACATAGCCCGTATAGTGGAGGTGAACTTTGAATTTGAGCCTGGATGGTTCGGTTCTGAGGTCCACAGTCTTAAACATCACTAGCACTGCACCAAGGATAGATAACTAATTTTTCCTAGGAAAGTAAAGGCAGATTTTTTTTTAAAAGAGAATGTGGTGCTTAGATTGCATTTTGAAGCATAAATGGGAATGTAACTGAAGATAAGGGAGAAAGAACATTCCTGGTCTCTAGAGCAACTCGTGCACTTTGGAAGCATCTGGTATGTTCTAGACACTGAAAGAATGGTGCTGTCAGCTGCCAGTTCCCTGTGAAATTTTGCTGGAAATAAGGCAAGAAACGAAGCTGGAAAGACAGGCAGAGGCCAGAACATGAATAGTCAGTGTGCCCATTTATCTCTATCTGTGGACTGAATGTTACCAAATACCAGTTACCTCCAGTTACCACCCCCACCCCCCGTCAAATCCATATGTTGAAATCCTAACCCCCGGTGTGGTGCTATTGGGAGGTGAGGTCTTTGGGAAGTGAGCCCTCATGGATGGATTAGTGCCCTTATACAGGAGACCCCAAGAGGCTCCCTCACCCTTTCCACCATGTGAGGACCCAGCAAGAAGATGGGTCTCATGAGACACCGAATCTACTGGTTCCTAGATCTTGGGCCTCCAGCCTCTAGAACTGTGAGAAGTAAATTTCTGTTATGAGCCACCTACCCAACAGCACCCTGTTCTAGCAGTCAGATGGTCTAAAGCACTTGGAGATGTCATTGTAAGGACCTTAAACAGAGAACGGACATGATCCGATTTGTGTTTTTGAAATTTTCCTTGGGAATAGCGTGTAAGATGAATTGGAGGGGCCGGAGAGATCCAGCAGGAAGCAGTTGTGATAATCTAAGTGCGAGGTGATGAGGGCCTGAACTTTGAAGCATGTATCGTTTGAAGCGCCAATGTTTTCGTTTAATGCCTAATGGTAGTAATTAGCTTGGAATTACTCCAGCAAGAATAGTTTGTATTTGTAGTCCCTGAGCTGTATCCAAGAAGTGGAGAAGGTGATCTTGTTTCTGCCGTTTCCAGATAGAAGACTAATGAGGAGACCTTGGGTCCCCACCCCCTAAGACTGAGATAAACATGTATGATCCTCAGATACAGAGTCCTTTCTTCTATTTACTGTGGAACAGAAGAATGGAAAGAGGCTAACGTGGGGTTCCTACCTGAAGCAGAGACTCCCCAACCTTTCTGAGCAAAGTCCATGTTGGCAGAATAACAAAACACATAAGCACACGTAGCTCATCGTTTCTTTTTCCTTTTTTTATAAGCAAACCTCTGATAACAGCAATGGTCACTGGAGAAGCCAGTTGGGGGTACCGATGATGGTGGGGAGGACTGTGGATCTATCTGCTTAGGCAACGGGCCATGGATAATTCATTCTTGGTCCCCAAGGTTCACCTTGGTCCCCAAGGTGTCTTTAAATTGAGATATGGGAAGTTTGCAGTCCAAAACACTGTTGAAAAAGATTGTAGGCTTAGCAAAACAATACACAACAAATTAAATTCATAATACCATAACTAAGGAGACTGTAATTTGTGGTTAAAAGCTGACAATACCAGCAAGTGAAAACTCTAACTCGGGCAGAACTTCCTAAGTCACCTAACATCCATTCATCCCTCCTCCTTCCTGACAGAGCTCAGAATTTGTTGAGGAATATATTCTCCTCTCCACAGCCAAGCATGAGAGCCAAGGCTGGCCCATCCATAGCTGCAGATGGTAGGTTCTAGATTGTCTACAGAAGTCCAGTTCTCCTTGCTGATGATTGGGTTATGCACTGGCAAGTCACAAGGCTTTTCTAGACATGGCTGTGTCCAAATGTAATGCCTGGAAAGGCTGCACCTACTTGGCAACCTTGAGAGACATAAGCGTGGGGGGCAGAAGAGCCAAGACAGACCCAAAGAAGTGGGGCCACCATGACCCTGGACTTGCTGTTACATGGAACAGTGAATACCCTTATGGTTTAAGCCACGTGAGTCGGATTTGTGTCATTTGTTGTCAGAGCCTTCCTGATACAATGACACACCTAGAGTGATCATGTACTAGGGACAGAACTCCCTTTGGAAATTGTCGTGAAGTTCACAAGCCCCTTAAAGAGCAGTTTAGGCTTTTCAGAAGAATTCTGAGCTAGAGTCGTTGATAAATGCTGGAAACTACTGGTGGTAGTTTGTCAGAACCAAATTTTATGAATCCTGCTAATTTCTTTACTAAGTTGGTACTAGGAAGCCCTTCCAAGTGTATGCGAAATGAAGATTTAACAGCCGGTGGCAGGACATCCATTTTTGAGCCA